>NC_073739.1:64575125-64878156 GCF_023634155.1 Falco peregrinus
AATTAATTGCAAAAAATGAACAAATAGATTAACTTACAAATATACTGAAAAAATCCTAGTAGAGAAGGAGTCCTATGTAAATAATTTTTCTTTCCAAATTAAAATTAAAAACAATGGAAAGACAATAACATTAGTTAATTCTGTGTATACATATGTCTTATAGTTTTCAGTTATTAATAGGACCCTGTGCCTTAGTAATTGAATCACTATGGAGTGTTTTAGGAGGTTAAGAATTACGTTGTCTAACACGTGAGTAAGTTAGTAGGGTAGAGCAATGTTAACTTGTGATTTTTGCTTTCATAGTTATCTTAGTTTATTACATATGCTTAATGTCATGTCCTTTCCCCACTTATAAATTGTCTATGTTTTCTCATCCTAAGTAAAATACATCTTGATTGCTAACTTTACACTTGTTTGTTTGTTTGTTTTCCAGTTTAAAAGAATGCTCAACCGGGAGCTAACCCACCTATCTGAAATGAGCAGGTCGGGCAATCAGGTCTCAGAATACATATCGAACACGTTCTTAGGTAAAACTGTGATAAGAGTTAATTTTTTTTTCTTTTGTTTTTTCTTAAAAACAAGTATCTTTCCATGTGAATTTCTGTTTTCAGAGACTATACATTTAATATCTCATTTTTCAGTGTTTGAGCACAGAGATCGTGTTAATTTCCTTACAGCTGTTATTTTGTGTGCTTGGTTTCCCTGTGTGTGTAATTACAGATAAATACTCAAATACATATTTTCATGTAAAGTTACAACTGCAGTACTGCTACTGCATTAAGACATTAATATATAATGAATTAATTACTGTATATTAAAAAGAATTCTTCCACCCTGTTTCCCTTACAAAAGTTCACTAAGAGGTTTTGGTGTGCTGGACATACAAGTAACCTCATAAAATCCTGTAGCACACAGTTCTGATGCTTCGGTGTTCTGTGTGCACATAAGCAGGTGGACGAGTATGACTAAGTCAGTATCTGAACAGGCTGCTGCCAGGAGAGTTTGTGCAGCTCAAGAGCTTGGCATGGGGGGATGTGAGCATTAAAAAAAGCCAAACACAATATTACAAAGAGTATGGTTCCTCCCCTATTGCTTTGTAGAAGAAAATATTATTATTTTTTTTTGCTAAAAATGGTTGAAATTAGTAAAACTTGGTTCCATACTGTTGATTTTGAACATGAAGATAAAGATAATATACCAATCTCAAGCATTTTTTGAGCAAAACACCATTGGTTCATAGAGATGTGTCTGTAAGCACAGGCACAGCTGGATACATCCAAATTAGGATAAGTATTTGAAAGAGTGCCCATCGTACATGCTAAGATACATCTTGTTTTATTTGTTTGAGGTACTATAGCTGGTGCTTAATAAACATTTTATCCTCCTTGTCACCGTATCCTGAACGGATCACTGAATGTGTCTGTCCAGTTTACCCCCAATGGCAGCTGTGTGCCTGAGCGCTGTGGCACAGTAGGGTTTCAGACAATAAGGAAGGGACGAGCCTTTGTCATGGAGAAGCAATATTGCACAGCTTTAGGAGCCCTGAAAGTCACAGTGTGCAGTTGCCTGAGAAGGTGACCCACTTAGGCTGAAAAGAGTGAGATACCAGTTTCTGAATGCTCTTACTTGAAAACTTAAGGCTCATTTTGACAGGGTAAGGAAATGCATGTCAGCCTTTCACGTGAGACCTCAGCCTGAGCAGAAAGAGAGCTGGAAAGGCAGTCACTTCTAAGTTACTAAGCCGTGGGTAGTGGTTTGTGGCTGCGTGAAAGACTAGGATACTTAAAATTTTAAGTACAGGAAGAGTAAATTGGGAATACAACTCATCTGCAGAATTATTGCTTAAACAGAGTATTTTCATCATACACAGTCTTAAGTATATGGGTTCTGAGCAACAAAGTGAACAGGGAAAACTTTCCATGTAAAACTTTAGTGAGTCTAGTTAGTTAATTTTTTTGATGCATAATCTATCTCCTGAACATCTACGGATTTTCTGACATTTGAAAATCAGGAACACGTCATGAGAAGACAGATTTTGCTGTTCTTATTTTTTGGGAAAAAATAAAATTGACTATTTTTCCAAGAAGAGAAAAGATTTTTCCCAAGAAGGAATATGACATGTATTGAAGTTAGCCATAATGACAACAGATTTGTGTAAGAATTAAGGCTCATGCATTGAACATAATAATACTCAAGGTTTTTATTTTGCAGTGCCATTAACCTGTTTTCCTTTGAATGGAAAATGTAAGAGAATCTGCCAATGAGCACAGCACAACCAGGGTCAGAACGGCGAGCTGTTTGTTGTAGATGTTAGAGGGGTGCAGGATCCTTTGCCCTGTGTGCTCATAGTTGCCAAAGCAGAGGCAGTCCCATAGAATTCCTCTGGAGATCCGAAGTTGTTCAGACAGACACGTACTTTCACTTGAGTTAGTCTGACAGCTTGGCTTATGAACCTCCCTTTGATGGGTCTAAACTTTGTGCATATGCCCGAAACTATAAACATCAAAGCACGAACAAGAGTCGCTGCTCCTCATCTGTTGTTGGTTTGCAACAGACAAGAGCTGCAGCGCTTTGCCTCCCCCCTTTCTTGACGGAAAGTACAGGGAGAGTGGTGAAGTATGGTGGGGGCAATCGGGGAACTTGGTGCCGCAGGCTAAAGCTTGGTGAACACTTTGACACTTTCATGGTCTCTTCTTTGCTGTGATTTCTTTGGAATTTGAGGTGTCCAGTAAATGCAACTGCTTAAGGGTAATTAAAAAAAAAAAAAAAAAAGGGATAGAGAAAGAAAATGTAGAAGCAAACGCAGTAAAAGTCTAGTAATTAGAAATGGACTTGCAACCCTTGTCTGGTTTTAGTGTCTATTGAAAATTACTACTGCAGGAAGGAAAAAATAGACATAGGTTTTGAAAGGGCCAAATTTTCTTTCCTTTATTTAAATTTCTTTTGTTCTAAGTTTTTTTTTTAAATCATAGTTTTTGCTAGGCCTCTGTCTTAAAAATGCCTGTTCTGGGTTTTCCTGTTTTTTCTGGAATATTCCTGGAGGACTAGAAAAGGTGCAGGTATATTTCAGCAAAGAGAAAATTTGGAGTGAGTCATTAAAACTCTGTTTTGAAATACAGTATGAATAAAAAGAACTAAAATTAAGGCAAATTCCTAGCAGTTTTGGCATCAGATCCTTTGTTGCACTAACCTGGTTTTCTTTGGGGACCACAGATGCCTGCAGTGCTCCACACCCCCATACTGTTTCTGCAGCACTCAGCTGGCCATTGCCTAAATAGACTATACTCGCCACTTAATCCTTGTCTAAAGTTTTGCTAGCATGTAATTGATGAGGTACGTGAAATGATGCCACTGATACTTCTATGGAGGCAAAAGCCCACAGCAAAATGTTGGATTAGCAAAACAGTCCTTTTGTTGGTATTTGGTTAGGAGGTGCAGACATGCTGGTATGAACTGCCTCTACATCTGAAGCAGTTGTAGATGTGGCTGGCAAAAGGTTTTCTGTCTTTTACAGCCTTAACACAAACAGAACCAGTCCATAAGTATTAGGCCCTTCAAGTCCTGAAAACCTTTTGTAAAGGTTTACGTAAGACACCGTTTTGATTGGGTTTGAAATACAATTTCGGAGAGTGTTTTTCCTAGAAAAGAAGAAATTTTAAGTTTTCTTGCAAAATGGAAATTTACATTTCTGTTTAGCTGTAATAATAACATTTTTATAATGAAAGGATTGACCCTATCTACAGTACTAGGGGTGCAGGAGAAGTGGAAATCAATCAGTCACAAGTCACTTTAAACAAAGTTGGTTCAGAAATAATGAGGCAATTCCTGAAATAGAGGTCTGCTTCTACTGAGGTATAGGTCTATGTTTATTTCTCATGTTTTCACTGTTCTTTATATGAAGTATCTGTTGCAAAATCTCTAAACACAAAAATAATAAAGTGTTGTTAAGGATTACGATATCTATAAGATACAACTCAACAGTGAATGTTATAATATTTGTAATTCCTTTAAAAAATATTTTCTTCATTCTTTTGAAGACAAACAACATGAAGTTGAAATCCCTTCTCCAACGCAAAAGGAGAAAGAGAAAAAGAAGAGGCCAATGTCGCAGATCAGTGGAGTCAAAAAACTGATGCATAGCTCCAGCCTCACTAATTCCAGTATTCCCAGATTTGGAGTTAAAACAGACCAAGAGGATGTTCTTGCCAAGGTGGAGAATATATAAATCCTTGAATTTAAACCATTGAATTAAGATAGAGGGTGGACTTGTCAGTTTTATTCCATCCTCTGCTTATAACCATTGATTTCAAGCTGTAGCACCAAAAGGTGATCTCACTTGAAATAATACAAACTTGGTGAAGTGGTAAAATAACAAGTACAATCAGAATCAGGACATAAGGGTTAACATCTGGAGATGGAATGTAAATTAGTATTTGTGTATGCACTAATAAATCTGCTTATTCATAAATAATATCTGAAGAATGAAAAGTAAACATATCATATGGTGTCACAGGAATGAAATTTATAGCAGCCCTGTTTTTTGAAAATGCACAACTGGTGTATAGCATTAGAGCTATGCTTCCAGGTCCTGTCTTTACTGTATCTTTTTACGTACATTACTTGTGGTTTTGTTTTGAATCATTTCCTATGATTTTTGCAACAGCTGCTAACTAGTTCGCAGTAACCTAAAACTGGCATAAAGTTTTTATTAATTTAATTTTAGCGTTTCGCATTTTGAAATATGCCTATCCTTATGTTTTTAGGAATCTCCCCCTTTATTTTAAGTGTTTCTGAGAACCAGGGAAAGAGCAGCAGAAGTGCAGCATCCCTGGAGGTATCCTCCTTGCTGAACTCTGCTGTGACTGGGCAGTGAGATAGCAAAGCCTGTTGGTTCAGCTCGTTCAAGATACTGTAGCATTTTTCCCTGGGGGGCAATCCACTTAAGAGGCACTCTTTCCTGCCGAGTGAATTATAATCTGAAGAGTAAGTAGCTGCAAATTCCAGTATTGCAAGATTAGTAGCAGCAGCTTTCCCCCTCCCGGAGGTTTAGCATATAAATTTCACAGTGGCAAGGTTTGAATCTTCGTGAGTCTGCTGTTTGTAGCTTTTCAATCAAAAATCACTGGAATTTGTATGTTAGGTTCCAACATGTTTGTTACTTGATTCTGCTCTAGGAACTGGAAGATGTGAACAAATGGGGGCTTCAGGTTTTCAGAGTAGCAGAGTTGTCTGGAAACAGACCATTGACTGTCATCATGTACACCATTTTTCAGGCAAGTAGCAGCAGCCGTGATGCTTTTTGCTTATCTTACAGATTTTTCTAGTGCTTTGTAATCTTAATTGTTTTTTTCCTTTCCTAGGAACGGGACTTGTTGAAAATATTTAAGATTCCAGTAGATACTTTAATAACTTACTTGATGACCCTAGAAGACCATTACCATGCAGATGTGGCATATCACAATAACATACATGCTGCAGATGTTGTTCAGTCAACCCATGTCCTGCTATCAACCCCAGCATTAGAGGTAAACTACCACTGAGGTGGGAAAGAGGCATGAGAACAAGGGGCATACTAAGACTCTTCTAAACTAAATATTAAAGGTCTTAGTTTTCTGTAGTATCTTTGAAAGAAATCTTAACATTTCTTTCATGAATTCTGCTCTTCTAAAGGTATTTTGTGAGGATCAAAGCTTATATACCTGTAAATACTGTGCAGAAAATGTCACATCTTTTTCTTTAAAATCATGCAGATTTGTGTTGTCATAACCTTTTCCATTGTAACACAATGCATAACTCGTTTCCACCATCCCATTATTAATACTGCATCTTGATCACTCATTATTTCCCCTGTGGGATTCTCACTAATCACAATTAGTGGAATTGCTAAGGAAAGATAGTGATAAAATGGGATTACCTCAGCAGGGCCTTTTGTTTTTTTGGGTTTTTACCTTGAGCATATTTATTATGGTCCTGAAGGGCTATTTTTGTGTTTGTTTCTCAGACAGAGTGGAACGTGTACCAAATTTTCACTGGACTGTATCTCTTTTCTATTTTTTTTAAAAAATTATAAATACTTAAAAACTGGAAAAAAAAACCATCTCATATATTCTTTTCT
Organism: Falco peregrinus; assembly: GCF_023634155.1. Classification (NCBI taxonomy): domain Eukaryota; kingdom Metazoa; phylum Chordata; class Aves; order Falconiformes; family Falconidae; genus Falco; species Falco peregrinus. Next base: position 64,581,241 of record NC_073739.1, read on the forward strand.
GAGGAATTATTGTCTCAAAAGTGTTTAAATCTCTGAAGTAGAAGGCAGCTGAAGAAAGACGTAGTTTACTTTCCCTTTCTTAAGCACAATTCAGGTCTTAGTATAGCAAACATTGACCTATCCCAGTAAATTGTTAGAAAAAGGCAGATAAAGCAAGCAGTTGAAATCTTAGTAGTTCAAAAGGATTTGCCCTAACTTTCAAGAAGGCCTGCATTTTGACTCTTATAATGACCAATCTTTCATGTTACTGAATGCTTCTGCTTTACCTTCCTCTTAAAGAGAGGGTTATAAGTGGACCTTAAGACTGTTCACAGGTCTCCATCCCCAAAGACTCAGGAATTATCTTGGGAAAGCTTTTTTCTATCTCAAGAAGAAAGATCAGATTATGTTATTAAATCACCACTGGCTTCACCAAACAGCTGAACTGGTCGTCAGTAGCATTTGGGTGGGGTTTTTTTTCCAGATCAGCTGTTTTTCATGGCCTTGTTCTTGGCAGAGCTTTAGCCCGTAAAACAGTGATGTCTGCCCAGTGCCACTGCTGACTGATCATTACGAAAACAATTACTGGGTGCTTGTGACAGCAGGTGACTGGGTTCAGTGACATGCCAGCTCCGTTGCAGTCCTCTCTTCCTATCTTCCTAATAATGTCATACAGAGAAAAATCAGTAAATGTTAAGTAAGATGCCTTGTGATCTTTCACCATTGACTTTAACATAATTACAGAAGATGTTTGTCTTTCAAGTATAAGACAATATGTAGGAGTCAGGCTGAAATTTTTAATTTCAATTTGTACTATAAATTAGAAACCTGTACTTAATGGTCTAATCTGTACTTAGTGATGTAATAAATGTGGATTTATTTACAGAGAAGCTGAAAAAACTTCAGTTATGGAATCTAGTGGTGTTGTTGGTATGAAGTATGGATCTTTGACTTTGGCCAAGCTTGAAATATTTGTGAAATTTTACATAATTGACAATTTTACAAAAGGTTGTGATAGCCTATGTGTAAAATTTCTTGAGATCTGTGATACATTTCAAATGTATTTTGCTTGTTCAGACCTAGATTCAAGTAGAGTCCTTTTTATTGAAAGCACTTTTTCATTGATTAGTGATTGTCATTTCTGTTTCATGATTTTCTAGGCAGTGTTCACAGATTTGGAGATTCTTGCAGCAATTTTTGCCAGTGCAATACATGATGTAGATCATCCTGGGGTTTCAAACCAGTTTCTTATCAACACAAGTAAGTTTATTCAGTGGTTTTCTCAAAAATTTGCTGCAAGATCTGCTCATAGCACCTGAAGAATACATAGTTCATTCCTTGTTCTATTCTCTCTGTGATTTTTCTTAGTAAATAGAGAGGTGTTTGTATTTTAAACTGGGTATTATTTTGCATTTCTTGTAACTTTAGAAGTAATTTATGTAGTACTGTCTAGCAAGAAGTACTAAGACATTAACTGTAAACCTGGCACTGTTTCAACACTTTCATCCAATAGGATGTTGTCTCTCCTGGAAATGAGTGGGTACACATTAAATAAATAACATTGCAGGAGAGAAATAAAGGAAGATTAAATAAAAATCAAGAAAAGGAAGACAACAGGTGATGGGTTTATATTGGAAGCATATGATACGACCAAGAATAGCCATACATTTTTAAGAAATTCAGGAAACAAGTTTCTTTCTGGCAAACAAACTGGCAGGCCCCCGCCTCTGTCTCTCCCTAGCTGCTGTTCTTGGTTTCTGACCTCTGCATACTCATGCTACGCAGACTAAGTTTCTCAGCCTGTCCCTGCAGCATATGGCAATTTATTGTTGTTGTTGTTGAGTCTCTTGCTGGCACTCCAGGTGTGGAGGAAAAAAGTCGTAATGAAATGTGACCCTAATGTCGTCTCCCAGTTTGAAACCCACTGTACTTGTTCTGTGTTCCTCAAGGCTGTTCTCTGCAGCATTTCATGAACCTCTTCTACAAGAAGAAAAATAGTGTTAGCTTCTTTGAACCTGATCATGACACATTTGCTGAATGATTTGTTGCCTCAGTGTGACCTGCTTTGATTTCAGTGGTGTATGCTACTCTTACGAGGAGCACGTTGTAGGTCAGTGCAAGTTCCATCATGCAGTGTTACTTCTGTTGCTGTATGACAACTTCTCCTTTTACGATAAACTGACCCAGAAGTACAAAAGTTGAAGTACTTCTAATAATCCAAACACTTCAGAAGAAAAAGCTACAGAAACGGAAACATTTGTGTATTTTTGCATTTGAGCGATCTGGTTGCATACTTACAGATACTGTCATTCCTGTACTGGGGTGAATCTATTGCACTGGTGCTAAAATAACATGACCCCAAATCAGTGATACAGTTTGAAGAAGGGAGCTCTTCTGAGTCATTGGTGCTGTATGTTCAAATAAGACCTCCACTCCAGTTTAGCCTGCATCTAATTTTATTTGTCTTAATGGCCTGAAGGCCACCCTATAGTGAAACTAAATTTGATGACTCATCTCCATGGAGGAGGATTAGGATTGACTCCAGATTTCTGGTGTATTATTGGTAAACTATACAATTCAGCAGCATGGTATAGGAAGAGAGTGAATCAAGCTTTGTGCACAAACTGGATAATACCTAAACTCGTAGAGTGGGCATATGTAAGTAAAGCTTTTATTTGTTTGTTTAGTCAGAACTGAGTACCAGAATACACAGATGTCTCTGAGGTGGTATGGGGAAACCATCAAGTTGTTGAGATTTAAGCAGGATGGCTGACTAGTTGAAGGGATCAGTAGCGATGCATAAAGCTTTCACTCTTAGGCAGACAGTTGAAATTCAGCTCAGTTAGGAGTGATTCTGATGCTGTTTGTTGAGTGGTTTGGAAGAAACATCTTGTTTTTCTCAGTTCAGCTTTTGATAGAGAAGGCTTCTGTCTTAATCAAGTAATATCACTAACTGGAACTGCTGTTGGCAAGCTGAAAGAGGCAAAGTGATTTTATCTCTTTTGAGTTACTCTGTGTACAAGGAAGAAACTATAGGGACAGAGACAAGAGACAAAGACCATCTAATTTAGGGCTGCTACATTTTCGTAACCTCTAGAAGATCTTTTGTTTCCACCTTGTCTGGTTTTCCGGTGAACCTTACAATGTATTAGCATTTCACTAAAAAGTAGAACAATACATTTTAAACCAGCATAATAGACTTACAGTTACTGTAAGTATGTAGTTATTTGACGTATTCCAGCTTATTCTTTATAACTATTTGCATGGGATATTTCTGAATATTATTTCCCTATTTAAGGATTTAAAGTCTATTACACAGTGGTCTAAAAATCTGATCCCTTTTTAATGCTATTAAAGAACAAACGAATATGGATTGTGTTAGCATCAGAGGAGATGCTTATTTGATCAGTGTAACTCTGTCCTTACAGACAAATACTCTTGAAGCTTGTAATGTGTTACAGAGATTACTAAGTGGGAACTTAATTCCATTCCACCTCCGTTACAAAGTTGAGCACATTCTAGCTCTGTCTGTAGCTCCGGCCCTTCCAAAGTATTTTGGCAATGTTGAGTGTTTTGCAGTTGAGGCTCACCAGAAGGCTGTTTGAGAGGGAAATAAACTAGTGCCTGTCTTTGTAAGAAAAATAACAGTTAGGCAAGTTTTGTAAATGGTCAGTGAAAGATGAAAGAGAGATCAGTTGACGAACTTGCTTTCTTTTTCCTTTTTGCTGTTACAATTTTGCTGCAATCAGGATACGGAGAGGTAGAGGAAGGGTTTTCCGATTCAAAAGATTGATGCATTCAAAACAGGAGAGGAAGACAGCAGGAGAATGAATAATGAGACTAACGAAGTCTGAAAAGCAGAGGTTTTATAGGCACCCCATTGAGTCAGCGGAATTTTAAAACAAAGCAGCTATAAAAGAAGAGTAGACAAAGAATATAATAGACTGACGTACTGTTAGATTTAGGATAGAACAGCTGTAATAAATAGAAGTTAATATCACACATGACAAGTGCGGTTGCATAAAAAGTATTTGGTTTTTTATGACAGACTCATTTGCAAGCTGTGCCTTAAAACATACACAAACTGACTGTGCCATATCCCCCATAAAAGCTAAAGCTGTGCAGAAAGTTGTCATAACTGCTTTATTTGTCGGAGCTGGCTGTTCAGTAGGTCTGAGCAGAGAGATGCAGGCCTTGCCTGTGTGCCTTAGCATAGGCATTGCTGGGAAGGTGCATGTTGTTCTCACAGCCATCTGCAGTGAGAGTTCAGAATGCTTCTGTCGGAGAGGCAGCACTACAGCGTCAGGCACTGACCACGCTCAAGCGCGAGGCAGGAGGCAAGGCCACTGCTTGTATTTTCAAGCCACATGATGACCTTCCAAGAAAAAGACCAGAAGTGTAACTGTTCCCATCCTACCAGCCTTCTCTCAAAATATCCAATTGTCATGGACTAATGACCCGTGGCCCTAACTGGCAAGGCACCCGAGTGCCTTAGCTAGCTGCCGAAGGGCACGGTGTGAAAGCAGAGTGCTCTCTGCCTGACCTGCAGCAGAGCCTCAGCTGTGAACACATAGCCCAGGTCTGAGTGCTGGACAGCTGCAACTCGGTTTAAACAATGGAATTTTAGTAGTTCTGGAGGAGAGAGACATGAGAAGAGAAAACGTCAGAGTGTTTTTGTTTAGGTGTGTTTATGCAGATAAAATTTCCCATGTGACCTCATGCAGATATGAAAATGTATTCTGAAAAATACCTTCCTTGTATTTTTTCTAACTCGCCACTTCAGGCATGTGTACATGCTTCACTGCAAACTGTTTTCTTTATTTTCCTCAACATACCTTGCCTTGATTTGTTAAAATGTTCAGTCATTAATTCTGTAACTTTTGATACTGTGTGAACTACATGAACTTTCTAAAAGTTCTTCTGTAAATCTTGTTATAGATGTAATAAATTTGAAAAATCTCAAAGGATTTGGTAGAAGCACCGCCTTTAACGTTCTGCCCTGCAATTGTAATTGCAGATTCTGAACTTGCCTTGATGTACAATGACTCATCAGTACTGGAGAATCATCACTTAGCTGTGGGCTTCAAGCTGCTGCAGGAAGAAAATTGTGACATTTTCCAGAATCTGACCAAAAAACAGAGGCAGTCATTGAGGAAAATGGTCATTGACATTGTGAGTTATGCTTGAGAATCCCTCTTTCATAGCGCTAGCAAATTGAATAATAAAGCCCAAAGCATTTTGTGATAAATTACTTGTCTCTAGACCCATAACCAATGAAGTTCTATTGTGTCATATCCAAACATGAATCAGTTTCAATAACCATCTATACTTTTTTTAGAAGGTATACAATCCTGCTTCAAGCTGTTTTCTTACTGACACATATGCCATTTCACCATCACACTTAGAAATGTGCTATCAAATTGATGATGAATTCAAGCTGATCAGATAATTCTGAACAATCAATCTGTTATATTCTTAAAGTAACCGAAATGAAAACTTACTATTTTGGACACTAATGATATACAGGACTCAGACTTTTATAGTGTATTCAGACACAGGAGTTATGGGTTCCCCCCAGAACTTTTTATGTATTCAGAGGTTTTTTTATAAAACCAGTAGAATAATTTACATAATACTTTCTGTTCGTTTGTTTGTTTCAAGGTACTTGCAACAGACATGTCTAAGCATATGAATCTATTGGCTGATTTAAAAACCATGGTAGAAACCAAAAAAGTGACCAGTTCTGGTGTCCTACTTCTTGATAACTATTCAGACCGGATTCAGGTAAGAAAATTCATCTGCGAATTGTCACTTGCATCCTTAATAACGTTGGCCTACCCATTCTCCAGCTTGGGTTAATTGACTGTCCATCCTTACACCATGTACTCTGTTAGGTACTGAGTGTCTTTCAGAGAGTGATGAGGTGCTAGAGTACTTTGGCACTAAATGAGGCTTTGGCCTTTCCTTCACAGTATCAGCACTTAATTGGTCTTCCTCTCAAGGATTTTCTGTCCCTTATGCAGGCAGAAGCAGCAGAAGCAAGGTAATTCATGGCTATTACTGGAAGTGTGAAAAACACCCAAGCACATAAAGTTTTTTTGCTGTTTAGAATAAATCTTGCATTACATGTATTTTCAAGATTCTGTTTCACAGTGACCAAAAGTGTGAATGGAAAATGAGCTGGTTTTCTGCAGTGCAATAACACAGCAGCTGTTCAATTTATTTTAGGTTCTTCAGAATATGGTGCACTGTGCAGATCTAAGCAATCCAACCAAGCCACTTCATCTCTACCGTCAGTGGACAGACAGAATAATGGAGGAATTTTTCCGTCAGGGAGATCGGGAAAGAGAAAGGGGAATGGAGATAAGTCCCATGTGTGACAAGCACAATGCATCTGTAGAAAAATCACAGGTAATTAATTTTAGTCGATAGTTAAATAACACGGTATCGCACGTTAACAGAAAAGGATGGTCCACAACCCTGTTTAGATTCATTTCTGAATGCACCATTAATTAATTCAGCTCCTGAGTAGCAAGTGAGGGGAGCTGAGATTTTTACTGTGAAAACATGGTGCGTGGCAGTGTTTGCTGAAGAGATTCCATTGCTGTTGTGACCTGCAATGTAGCATACGTGTCAAAAGAGAGTATGGTACAGCTGCCCATTAGGGTTTCTTTCAAAAGCAGAATTAGATATAAAGCAGCTGTTAGGCTCACTGGGTGCAGTAGAGTTGTTTGTAATGCTGATTTGAACAGTTCATTTGAAAAAAATCCTTTCCAAGTCCTTACCCAATATCCTGAATCAGACTTTTGAAATGTAAAAGACCCTATTTACTACATAAAACAGCATCATTTCCTTTCAGCCACGTTTAAGGGTAATACATCTAGTATCTCATACTAGTGTTATATTTCTCGTACTTTGCATGACTTACAGGCATAGTTGTTTATTTCTGTTGAATAAGAGGTCATACTAATTTTGTATTTGAAACAGGTGGGTTTTATAGACTACATTGTTCATCCTTTGTGGGAGACGTGGGCAGATCTTGTTCACCCAGATGCCCAGGACATCTTAGATACACTGGAGGACAATAGAGAATGGTACCAGAGCACAATCCCTCAAAGTCCCTCTCCTGCACCTGATGGCCAGGAAGAGGGTAGGCAGGGCCAAACTGAAAAATTCCAGTTTGAACTAACACTGGAGGAAGATGGTGAGTCAGACACTGAAAAGGACAGTGGAAGTCAAGTAGAAGAAGACACCAGCTGCAGTGACTCAAAGACACTTTGCACCCAGGATTCAGAATCCACTGAAATTCCTCTTGATGAGCAAGTAGGGGAAGAAGTAGAAGAGGAGGAGAACCACACAGAACCTTGTGTGGTAGAAGACCATTCTCCTCACACGTAACAACCAAGACGCAGTCTTTTGCTCTCTTGCCCTCTCCCTTTCCTTTCCTCTTTCTGTTTGTTTGGTTTTGGGTTTTGTTTTTTTGTTTGTTTTTTAATGTTGGTTTTGGGATTTTTTTGTATTTGTTTTGCGGTTTTTTTGTTGTTTTTTGTTTTGGTTTTTTGTTGGTTTTCTTTTGTTTTGGGGGTTTTTTGTTTGCTTTTGGTTTTCATTTTTTGTAGTTAAGTAATGGTTGCCAAAGGATATGTCATATGCTTCAACCATGGTCACAACTCATTGTCATCTGCCAGGCCGTTTGTTGATAAAAACTGTCGTTGATGACTCAGTTTGGCACTCAGGAATATTGTAGCCAGAATTTTCACCTCCATGGAATCAGAAAGCAGGGGGAAGAACACCCATAAACTACATTTCAATAAGCTTTCCATTTGGCAGATTTGATTAAATAAAGCATATGTTTTCAGAGGAGTACCACCTGCCAACCAAATGCTGGTATGCTTTGATAGTTTTTGAATTCATTGTATTTCACAAGCATTGTATTTTCACAAAGCATTGGATAATGTTCATCTTGAGAGGAAACAGATAGAAAATAAACAGGTTCCTACTGGAAATCAAATGCATGTAAATGGTGGGACACAATATGATTCTGTTACCAATAGGAAGATGAGCTGTAGAAACAGCATAATTTTCTAATTTCAAGTCTTCCTGATACGTGATTGAAAAAAGTGTAACCCAGTGGGTTGCACTAACCTCTGCATTTTGTATAGTATGTAAAAGAGAGATCTTTTGTAGAGCTTACTTTGAATATTAAATGTACTGAGCTATAATATTTGAAGAAAACCGCTTTTAGACTTCATCTGCTACTCTTTTTTTTTTTTTTTTTTTTTTTTTCTCTCCCAAAGAATAACTTGCAAGATTTCAGTACAAATCTGTGCTACACTGGATAAAACTTCTAGGGTTTTTTCCTTTCATTCTGTTTTTTGCACCTTAGAATCTCATGGTAGTATCAAACTGCAAACGTCTATTTTATATATTAGTGAGTTCCATGAATATCTTTTTATGTTACATAAAACTTTTTCAGTATGATAGCTTTTTTGTTTCTTTGGTTTTTTTTACAGTTTTCCTAAACGCATCAGAGGAACTTGTGTTGTGCTTTTGCCCCCGTAGTGGCCTGATCCTGCTCATTCTGTCTTACTACAAGAAGTGGTCTCAGTGAAGCAAACTGGGATTTGCAGGACTAGAGCCCATAAGGAAGGTGGTGAATTGTCATCTTAATACAAAAGCAGCTTTTCTGCTATACTAAAAATTTGTCCCTCTGAAACACGGTTTCCAGACCATTTTTGGCTTGGTGCTGTGGACTCCTAAATCAGAACAGGCTAATATGGAATATTTGTTCTGGCAACAGAAGCATTAGCGTAATATTTCCAATTTTGGCTTTCTTAACTTTTTATCTGTAAGCTATCTAGTTAAGCCATTTGCTAATAGATGTATACAACATAAAAATAATTATTAGCATTATTTGTTCATGTCTTTGTTGCAAGAGGAGCTAGGTCAGTCTTGTCTTCTTGTGTTTTTAAGTAAATGAGCAATGCATCATGAGAGTTGTAGTTTATTCCACATTATTTCAATCTCAGATGTTTTCATCCTTTATCCAGCTTGTGCTGAGGAAATTTGGTCCTGAAAGCTTTTGGAAACTTAACTTGGAAAGTTAAAGGGAGGTAGGAGTAGGTATTTGTCATTTTCCGGTCCTAAGATTGGTCACATGAAAGAAGAAGGAACCTTATTTCCTCCACTTCATTCTTCTTTAAAATTGTAGGTTTGAGTGTAGAAGATGGGGGATAGTTGTCTAGGGAAGCTAGCAGACTCCCACTCTGTAAAATTCTGGTAAAATGACAGAATCAAGATGATTTCTTAACAAAGGAAGATAGCAGCAGCCATTATTTCTGCTTTGGATTAATTTTTTAGTAAATTTGCAGGTATGAATACAGGGGTGTTTTTAAGCATCTGAGATCTAGAATAAAAACATGTTCTAAAATGTTTGGATAAGAATTCAGTGTTTAAATGCATTTTGCATTCTTCTGTATCCAGGTCATAGTTTTCTCTACCTTTAGCCCTCACAGCGCCTTAGCACACAAGGTGCTGGAGGAGGAACGAGAATGAAGAGAACTCATGGGGTTTGGTTTTTTTTTTCAGGTTTTGACTTTTTGTTTGTTTGTTTATTTGTTGTTTGGTTTTGTTCTTAATTTCTTCCTGAACCTGATCCATCTAAAAATCCTTTCAATCCCCAAGAGTGCCTGGAACCTTAATAATGGACAAGCAATATAAATTCCAAAAGAACCAATGGGGACCTGAAGAGGTTTTGTATCTGCACTAATGGAAAGTAAATGAAGAGAATAACACCGTAGTGTGAAATACACACCCATACATGTGGACAATCAAATAATAGAAAACTTTATCATTTCTTAGAGCTGGGGATATAATGCACTGTACAATCTTTTTTTCCTCTTTTGCCAAAGTGTGTTTTTAGCATTGTACACTGCTGTAAAACAATACAATTTACAAGTGGCTTTATGTGTTCTGAGTATTTTTGCCATAAAAAAATGCAGTGAATGGGGATTGAGCGGGCGGGGGGGAAGAAAATTCACCTTGCTTGTAACAGTACACTTTAGCTTGCAAGTTACTGTGCTCGATAATGCTGTATTTGAATTCTTAAATTGTTTTGTGTCATTAAAAAATGATAATGAAAGAATATAGGTAGAGCGAATAGCATTCAGAAGTTCAAAAAACTTGAATGAAATTGATTTTACGGAAAGCTTTGACAATTCTTTTCAAACGCATTATTTATTTGTGCCATGCATTTTTCTCACCAAATGACCTTACCTGTAATACAGTCTTGTTTGTCTCTGTTTACAACCATGTATTTATTGTAATGTACATACTGTAATGTTAATTGTAAATTATCAGTTCTTATAACATCACCCTTGTCAGGGTGGTGTTGCTATATTTGGAAACTCTTGGTGAGAGAATGATTATTGTGTATACATATTCCTTGTACATTTTTTTCTCCTGTAATATATTCAATGTCACCTTAGAGCTTGTTTATGAAAGATTCAAGAAAAGTATAAAATACATAAAGATATATCAATAAAAAAGCTGCAGGTCTTTGGTCCCAGGGCTGTGCCTTAACTTTAAACAATATTTTCTTCTGTTTTGCTGCATTTGAAAGTAAGGTGGCTGTGGGGATAGGGCTGGGCATTTCTACCATATTTTTAGTTACTAACTGATGGGGTTACTCATATGAGCTAATATGCATGATACTTCAATGAGCTTTCATTCATGATTCTAGTGGAAGTTCAAGCTTTTCCAGACTTCTGGCAGTATAACAGTACTGTGTCTCTGATTATCTTCTTGCAGGCTTTCATCAGGGATTATTGCAGCCATTTTTTGCTCATTTAAAAAAAAAAAAAAAAAAAAAAAAAAGCAGCGAGCTGTATTCCAGTACTGAATTGCACTGAAACAGCTTTGGAAAGCATCTGTAATAAACATTTGATTTTAATGCGTATTGGGAAATGGAACCATTAGAATTAAAAAGGTATAACTCATACACTTTTACAATCATCTGCAATATCCATTCTTTATTTAGTGGCACAGATTATCACTATATAAGCAAAATCCATGGAATAGGATAAAAGACAACTTCAATCTTGGAAATGCTTTCCAACACCATTATTAGTGTTGTAAGCAGACAAAGTTTTATTTTATATAGATGTATCTAAGAGGTTGTACAGCTGTGTATAGCATAATGCACTAGATCTACAGGAGAGCGGTAAACCTACCTTTAGATCTTTCAAAAACACTAGTACTAGGTTTGCAGGTTGGACTGAGCATCCCTTGCTGTTTGACTTGTCACAATGCTCAAGAGCACTTAAGAGCTAATATCAGTGTACTTGCCAGAGCAAGGTAAATACCTCTCCTCCATTCCGGTGATGCCCAGCCCTTGTAGCAACGCGACAACTTGGTGAAAGGAGAGATTCAGTTTCAAGGAAAAACAGAGCCTTCTTTTTGACACAAACTGTAGATTTTAGCAGCCCTGGCCCAAAGGAAATTGATTGCTTTTGTTTAAAACGGTATAAAAGGGACACTATAACAACAGAAATCCTGAACATTTTTTTTTTGTTACTGTTCTAATTTGATTTTTCCTTTGGGTGTGTCTTGAGAGTGGCAACTTGTGTGATCATTGCACATGACTATCTTTCACTTGTTTCTTAGCCTCTCTTACAGCCTATGGGATAGTACTGTACATCAATACCTTCATATGAAATTTTATATGCAATGGAAATAAAAGCATGGGTTGGTTCTGCCTAGTTACTGTATTTGATTTTCTTTTGCAAGTTAATTTTTTTTTTACATACATCCCATAGTTGTGACATCTTAAGAGAAAGCATATTTCCAGAATAATTTGATTCCTGTATTTCTGTCATCGTACTGTTTTGCATAGATAATAGAAAATAAATGTGGAGGCAAATCAGAAAAGTCATTGAAATGTGGTATTTCATAAAGAAGTCCAATCCACAAAGGTGTTATACAGTTACACAGAAAGGCGTTCAATCTCAGTTTCCAGGAAATTCTACCATTGGTTTCAGTGGCAAAAGCAGCCTGTCCTGAGAAAATGAAACTTCAGCTTTAAGGAAACCAGAGCCAACATTGCTTAGAAGAGCAATATGCTAGGGTACTACAAAGAAAAAAGGAAAAGAATACCATAGGTAAATATTGACCAGACAATCTCAGCTCTAAATGGGCGATGAAGTTGGTTTTTTAAACACCAGCTGTTGTCTTGAAGAGAAAATGTGATCTTAATGCAGGACCAGCTGTTGAAGTGGCTTTCACGCACACCTCCTTGATCAGCATGAGGATTTTGTTGTCTGGGTGGGTTTGCTTAACTGAAAATAGTTTCTAATTGAATACGAAGAAATTCTGTCATTTTTTTCTTTAAGTCTCTTGGATCCTTCTTTGGGTTTGAGGTTAGTTTGCAAGGAGAAGAATCCTTAGGACTCCTTTTTAACCATACCTTGGTGGCAGAAGAGGCTACCAAGTGCTGTGCTGGGGACATGAAGGATGCTGCACTGAGCACAGGCAGGGCAGCTAAACCAGTTAGTGCCTGTTGCTCCTGGCAGGCTGATCCTCACAAGTTCCAAGTGGCCCTAATGGGAAAAAGTTTGCATACATCATGGCTATTATGAAGGGAAGCAGTAGTCCCAAATTCTTGTTGACAATACTAAAACTTTTTGAGTAAGTAGCTCAGGTACTGCAGATGTGGACCTGGTGAGCCTGAAGCTGGCAGGATTATCCCACCGCTGCCTACGTCCTCTGGCAGTGCTTTGTCAGTCCCTGTGCATGGCAATAATGTGTCAGAATAGGCAAGTTTCAGAGCAAAACCAAAATGGATCTCCTCTTTCACTGCAGCCAGCTGCTGCTGTAGGAGTTGAATGTATTTTTGAACAAATGGGTCCTCTCTTTCCTAATGAGACAAATAGTCTGAATAGCTGCAGCTTCATTTCCTTGATAGCGCTGCTGTATTAAAAACAAAAGTCACACCTGCTAGCACACAGTGTTTACTGGAATGACCAGCCCAGTTTCTCCACCAGCTGTGAATAATTTTCTTAACTTGGGAAGGGGATGGGGGGGGGGGGGGGGGGGGGGGCAGAGCAGCAACAGGGGGACGATGGGGACACGGACCAAAAAAACCAAAACACAGAAGTTCAAAGATGTTATAAAAGCCTTTACTTAATTCAGTTTAATTTAGCCTGCAGCGTAAAGAAAATCTCCAGCTTCCTCCTGTCAAGCTGGTTGAGGGATCTACAACTCAAAGCAGGATAGGAAGTCCAAACCACAATCAGAGCATCTTACTGGGAGCAAAACCTGGGCAGGGAGAAATACCCTCCAGCTAAAATAATCTGATCTCATCAAAGGCAGTCCCGTGGCTTGGATATAGACATTAGAAGAACACAGTTTGATTTTGAGTCTGTCTCAGTTCCCCAGCTACAAAGCTGTGGGGTTTTTTTTCCTTCTTACAAAACAAATATTTTGAGGTCCTTGTTACTCTGGTCGTAAGAAGTAGCTATGTATTCAAGATGGACATTGAGAAAGTAAAAAATTGTTTGATACAATGCAGAGTTTAGCACAGTTTTAAAGACTAAAAATGTGGGATGACTATTTCCGCCAAACAAGTCCTTAGCATGGGAGGAGGAGAATGACAACATCTCATCTGGGTAAACAGCCCTTAGTGAGAGCGAGAGGGGGAAGGCACAGGACGTGTGGCCCCAGGTAGCATTAACTGTCTAGTGCTGATGACCTGTGCAGGCAGCAATTGCAGAACAGAAACTCAGCGGTCACATCGCATGGCTACCTCCAAATGCTGAACTTCTCGCTCCTGCCTGCCCTTACTGTCCTCCTCCAGCACCCATGGAGTTCAGAGACCTACAACATCAGCATCTCTGTTATGCAGTGGAGCCCATTGTTTGTCTGAAGAAGGCTGGAAAAGAAAATGCAAATTATGCCACACATAGTAATCAAAGTACAGTTGGCATGTGTTACAGCAAATGCGTATGAGCCGTCATTACATGGGGCTAGACAGCGTCAGTTAAACACATTTACCAGGTGAGAGACGTATCAAGGAATCAGTGATAGTGTGTGTGAGATGATCCTGTGTTGATGGCAGCTGCAGATAAATGTCCCTTACAAAGCTGTGCCTGTAAGGCACTAAAACCAAAAAAATAATCTTGAGAAGCAGTAAATGGGAGACTATTTAAACAACCTTCAGTATTGGTAAGGGTGTTACTGGAATCACGGTGTTCGGGTTTGGTAGCGATACTTGCAGAAGCAGTTTGTGCGGAAGCAAAAAAATGCAATGAAAAAATAAGTTACCAACCTGGAATCTTGCTGTCTAGTAGGTTTCTAGAAGTATGACCTATTTATCTTACTCAAGAGAAGGTTAAGATATGATTTGGTCATGTGGGGACAGAAACATGATAGTCCCTCAGTCCACTGTTTCGTGTAGCAGGCAAAACCATCTGTTGGCAAAGGAGCCAAATCATTTTAAGCTGATGTGACAAATTCAGGCTCCTGGATGGAGCAGCTGCATCAGCTGTTTTAATTCACTGTTCGTGCTTGTTGGTACCTCACTGGGGACCGGGACCTGGGGAACTGTGACTGTTAGAACTGAGCGATGTGCTGCTGTGAGTGCTGGGAGCCACACACACTGCTTAGTGCCACAGGTCCTACCCTTAAGAGTATTTAATATGTGCAATTCACTTTGGTGTAGCTTTGCCTAAGAATGTGCTGGTCTTTTGTGGCAATGATGGGACGAGGGCATGGGATGAAGGAGAGGGAAGTTCTGTTTGGAAGGGCTTTTTCTGTTACAGTGCTTTTCAAACCATAAAGCAGTAGAGCTATTTATTGCAAAATAGAAAAGTACTTTTTTTGCATGCAAAAAGCTTTCTGTCTCTACTTGTAACAGCTGACTCCGGTCAGCTGATATCCTCATTTAACCTTCTGTGTTGTTCAGCTCCTTCCCCACATGCTTGTAGGAGGGAAACGACACCGCTGGATTTAGGGGTGATGGCAATCACGTCCCTCCTAATGCCAGTGTGGAGTCCTGGTCTTATGAGCATGTAGGGAGGGGAGATGGGCTGCAGCACTCCGACCATTGCATTGTGCTGTTCACAGCAAGGGTTGTGAATCACCCTGTGTTAGCAGCACAGCTTGGCCCTGTTTTCCTCAGCTGAACTGAGACAGTGGCATGTGTGCCTCCCCTCATTTTTTTAAGCTGCACAGCCAGGCTGCCAGTGGGGTGAGGGCATCCAAAAGGAATGGGCTAGTCTGCTTCTTCCTCTTACCCAAAATTATGTTTGGTTTGGGTTGCCTTCGCCTCCAGGTAACTGAGTTTGACAGGGCTGGTCCACTGTGTTGGTCTATGGCTGCATACTGCCAGGGGAGAAGACACCTCTGCCACAGGATGGGATTGGGTGCAGTTCATGGAGCCAGGCTGCTGCTCTCTGCTCTCGCAGCATGAGTAAGCTGTGTACACAGATGTATGTGTGTGTGTGTGTGTGTTTTCATATGTGTCTTTCACTTCCACATACATGAAATGACTTTGCACTTGATGGCCTCACCAGCTTCTGGAGCTTATGCTTCACACGCCACTCTTCCCTTATCCCTAAGGTGGGCAGTTACATCTCTTATACAAGGCTGCAAAGCCTCCCTCCTGCGCTTAGTGCTTAGATGCTCCCATCAACACCAGCTGGAGGGTAGCCTAGCCCCTTCCCTGGTTACTCGCTCTCTGAATGACACCGTACCAAAGTCCCTGCAGGAGGGAGCACTGTACCACTTGCACGGGAGGAAACTCTGCCTGGCTAGTAGGAGAGCACAGTTTGTCAGTTTGTCCAGAGATGTGCCAGAGCACTCTGTTGGGCTACATGGCAATGTGTGGCATGATGGCATCCCACCTGACACACTCCCAGGGACTCCTCAGTGGGAGAACACTTGCCGTAATACAGCCACACATTTTGTGAGTTGTTTATTTTCTGAAGTCCTAAGCTCCCAGCAGACCCTGCCCCTGCACAGGTAGATAAACATGTGGGGCTGTTCTCCTCCAGCTGGCTGTTTATTTTCATGAAACTATTATAAATGTGGTCCTTTAATGTGGGAAAATTTGGCTCATGGGTTCAGAAGTTAGAGGACAGCTGTGTAGACAGCTGGTGTTGGTGCATGGGCTGTGTTTTCTGGTGGTGGCGAGCATGGGGACTCCATTGCTTACAATTAGAAGCCATCCCCTGAACCCCAGAGGAAAAAGCTGCTTTGCCAGAGGTATCATTTCCCTGACAAGGACTGTTCGTCAAAGAGACATGATGGTTTCTGGTGCATCCCAAACACAAAATGAGTGGCAGATGCCCTCCTGGGGGGCTCTGCCTCACCACCCCCCAGCACCAGGCAGTGGCAGGAAGGGGCAAGGTGCCATGTGGAGAGGGGAGAGTCGCAGGGCAGTGAGTGCAGCCCTCCAGTACACTTCCATTTAATTAAAGAAGTTAATGTCTGTATGTAGAAGGACCATACTTAGAATATAGTAGGTGTCACCTGACTTTTTTTTTTTTTTTGGCTAGCATATTTTTTCAGAAGAGTATCTCTGTAACACCTCCGATTTTGCTGAAGGTTACTCATGTAAGCCACCCTCAGGTGCAATTAGCTAATGAGATCTCACTGAAACCTATCAAAAATGTTATGTCTGGGATTGTCCTTAAGTCGAGTATGAAACCTTCAGGGAAACACACAAGGGAGGAAGGAGAAGGGGGAACTCTTTCAAGGAAATTTAGAGAAAAACAGGAAAAAAGTTTGAAAAGGAGATTGTTATAATCTGGCCGAGGGTTTTGACAATTCTTAGCAGAGATACAGCTTCCTGCTGTGTCGTCTGACCTCTGAAGTCCTGCAGTGCTGTGGGCACCTGGGCCATCAAGCTGAAAAGTAGCAGAGGGGCTGGGGGGACTGAGGACAGAGAGGGAGAAATGGGAAGAAACCGAAGAACAAAGCTTCACACCAAGGAACATCTCAACCACAGACAGTCTGCTGCTCTAGTAAGGATTAAAGAGCTACAAATCTCAACCAAAAAAACCCACTGTGATCTAAGGCTGTTACCTACCAGTGTACCAGGCTGCATAGTTGTTCTCTTGCTTGCACAGAGCTGCAGCAGACTTGCCTGGGCCCAGCCAGAATAGCTGCTCATTGCTAAATGCAACCTGTAGGTTAGGGTGCCAGCTGCTCTGAAGTCATTGGAGGGACGGGTACTCTGGAAAACCACCAGTTCCCCAAGGCTGAAATAGACCCCCAAAAGTCTCCCAGGTGGTGTCAGCAGCAGCCACGGTGGGAGGGAAACCTGCTGTGCTCCTGTGGGCTGTCATGAAGCATTGCTGCCCTTACTGCTCCCTTGCTTGGAGCCAGCCAGCACCTCAGGGAGCAGTCTGTAAATTTAAAGGGTATCCTACTTCCCCAAATGGGAGTGGTGTGCTGTGCTGTCTGCTGCAGACTGCAGCCTCAGGTTTGCAATGCACAACAGCACTGCAAGGCCAGGACAGATGTGCTAAGCAGTGTCCCCAGCAGGGCAGGGCCACAGGAGCCGTCCTGTGGGAGCTGTAAGACCAAGGCTGTCTCCTAATGACCTCCTCCACAGTCAGCAATTAGTATTGATGAACACCATTAGTGTTCGGACAATTCATCCATTACACTGTCCAAGCTGGAAAAGCCTTCAGCACCATGACTTGTAACCAGTCATGGTTTGTGGTTTTTTTTCCCTTGCAGGCAGGCAAAGCAACTCTCAAACTCATCCTTTATCAAAGTATTTGATGGCATTTTCCGTTTTTTCCCCAGCAAAGTTCCCTGTGCAACCCCCACCTTCATAAATATTAATACCTGCCAGTGCTTCTCACTGGCCTGCAGCTGTCCAGAAACACTAGTAGGGATGCCCTTTTAAAATATGTTGCAGATCCATTCAACCCTTATATCTGATTCAGGTGGCTTCAATCCTCAGGCTGCCTGCTCTGCTGGGTTTGCCGGTCCCAGTGCTCCACCATCTGTGGATGGTGACGGGGCCCCAGCACTGTCGCCCCGTAGGATGTCTGCGGTGACAGCGCTGGAGCTCGCCTGCTCCAGGCAGGCTGTTTGCACAAGCTGCTAGGTGGGAGGAAGCATGGGGGGTGATGCGGGATGCTTCCCTGGCAGGATGATGGGCTGGCACAAGGCTCTGCACTCGGTAAGTGGCAAAAACCACAACTGAGTGCAATGACGATGTTGTGTGGGGATAAGGGGAGCGGGGGTAGGGGGGTGGCATGGTGAACAGGGTGAGGTTTTGGGCTACTCTTGCTAGCCCCCAGCCAATCTTAAAAACCTGGAGGTTTATTTTCAGGTATGTTCGGACAATTTTCTGCCACCTTTCCGAGTGTTCTGCAGTCCTTGTAGCCACAGCCCTCGCTAGCAGCACTAATGACAGCTTTTTTCCTGGGGAACAGATGTTAGAATTTGGCTGCTTTTAGCAAAAGGTATCCTCATAGTGGTACCCAAGCTTTCCTCTGCTCTCTGGGACTCAGGGAGAAGAGAAATGAAATCCCACTGCCTTCCCTTCCCCTCCAAGCAGCTACCCAGCAGCACACAGCGAGTTCCCTCTGCTTTCTGGGGACAGGTCTTGCACTCATGGGGACCCTCGCTGCAGGGGCACTGCTGGCTACCCTGTGACCCCGAGCTGCACAGCTGGCTGCTGTGCTGCCCACAGGGTGCCACAGAGGGGCGGCTGGGCCAGCCACCAGCTGCCACAATGGTATTTCATGTGTTCATGGCAGATAGAAATGCTGCTTTGGGCACATGCTAACCTCTATGCATACATTTCAGCATACAGCAGTATCTTATTGTGAAAAATAAGTCAATAGGTAGAACAAACCCCTTTGAAACAGGCTTCATATCCCAAACCTCATATTTCATTTCAGGTGTTGCTGTGGGGCTGGTTTCTACATGGCCTGATGGAGTCATGCACAAACCATTCTGCTTCTGATAAACTGAAGTTTCCTCTTAACAGGGTAGAGGTTTGTGCCTAATTTAAACAAAGGGGGATTTGATGGGAGTCCCTAGAAATCCAGCAAATTATTCTGAGAGCATTAGTGAGCGTGGGTATGAAATCACTCCTTGCTCCTTTGTGCTGCTTCAGCTGAACTGCTCCAGTGTTCAGCTTCGTTAATAATTAATACAGTGGATAGGCAGGGCTTGGCTGCATTGTCTTCTGTCACAGCCAAAGAGGAGAGCACACCTGCAGATCCACACAGCAGTGTGTAAGAGAAGCAAACAAAATGTGTGCCATTTGCTGTAGCTAACAGTGGTAGATGAGAAAAGGTAAGTGCACCCATCCAAGGTGCAGTGAAGGTTCCTAAGGAGGGGGAAACAAGTGCCCAATAGAAAACACAACCATGACATCTGCTGCAGGCTCACACAGCAACACAATCATGCTTGTTTGAGGAGAGGGAGGCACAGGGCCTCTGAGGATCCCCTAATTAGCAGGTAAAAATGCCTGTTAATGAGGCAGGTTACAGCAAGATGAAGGACTGCCCATTCCCTGTCTCCACTGCTTGCCTGGCCCCTCCATCTTCCACCTGGGCATCTCTTGGGAAGGCCTGATGGATGGGGCAGAGTGGTGCAGCAGGGAATAATCCTGGCTAAGAAATTATTTCCCAGTGAGCATCTGAGCACAGAAGGTGATGGTGGATGGAGGAATACTGGGAGCACATTTAGGGTAGGGGTAAACTCCAAGTCCAGCAAGTGTTGGGAGAGCAGGACCACAGGTTGCTCACAAAGGAAGGGAAGGACCTCCTGTTGCCATGCTCCTGGGACATGCAGGGAAAAAGTCCTTGGAGGAATGTATACAGGACAGCTGTGTAGAGTAAGGCAGGTCCTGGTGAACAGCCTTGGTGAACAGATTAACAGTGGGCATGGCAGATTGGGGTCCTATTTTAGTCCATTTGTATCTTATTTCATCATCTCTCCTCACCAAGAATAAACTAGCAATTTCCTTTGATACAAAAGAATGTTAATGTTTATTTACTTTGAATGATCATCGATGTCAGGGTGGTGGGTTGGTTTTTGACATCAGCTAATAATCTTTAGTTCAGCGTGGAGTTTGTTGTACATGTCTGTGAGTTAAGGCTTTCCAAAAAGCTTTTACAGTACATAGATCACTATTTTGACAACTACTACCTTAGGAAAGCTTATTTTCAGTGAAAGATGTATGAAATAATGTATACTTGCTGTAAAAAGCATATATATATATATACACACATACACACATCCCTTTTTTACTGGTTGAGAAGCGGAAGTTCTGTGTAGGTGTGTGGGTGAACATGTTTCTCTTCTGGAATTAGTTGCAGAAAAGAGCTGCTCAGCACAGCTCATTAGTGCCTGGGTTAATGAGTCTACCTGGAGCAATTAAAGCAGTTATCAGGAGTGAACATCTGGCTGGGCTGTCTCTAAGAAAGGACCTTCCTTGCAAAAGTGTCAACAAGAAGGAACGTATGCATGTTTATTTACAGCTTCAAGGCAAGGCCTGCAGGCTTTGGCTAAACTCACCTCCACCAGCCATGCAAGCGACAGTAGGGGACTGTGCACTGCTATGGCTGGTCTCACTCCAGCAGCTCTGCTGCAAAGGGGCAGGGAGCTGGGGGGTGAGCACAGACCTGAGCCACCATCCCCCTTGCTCAGGACACAACCAGCAAAATGCACACCGCTTAGAAGCAAAATTTAAGACACTTACGTAGCTAAACAAAAGTAATTATAAACACATATGCATACATGAGCAGACAGGCTAGGATGTTCCTGTGTCATACATGAGGAACGTAGCTCAGACATTCCTTAAAATGGCTCATAATGACAGAACCATGGGGAAATAATGCAGCAGAACTAACTCTGCCTGGACTTTAAAAGTATTTTCATACACTCCATAAATATATTGTGGTGGTCAGGAAAGTTTCAAGGATCAAACAGGTAATGGAATTTTAATGATTAAAATAGACTTTATTTAAAACTCAGTTGAGATGAACAGAGCAAGCTCACAGCCCTGTTGCCTGCGTTTACCCTAGCTGCAGGAGAATTGAGCTGGCCAAGCAGTCACAGAGCTGGTTGTGCAGACTGGAGTGACTGGTAAAGTACTGCCTCATCTTTTTCTTCCCACTTTCCCTCCCCGCAATTTAAATTAAGAGAGAGACCGGAGCAGGTTCTCTGATAAAACCAGACAGAACTGCAGAACTCTGTCATTGTTTATGTCTGGGTTTTATTAATGACAAAGTCACTGGCAATATGACTGTGTCATCACCATATTGCCAGGGTCATCTTTAAAACTACCAAATTAGTCAAAAAATAGAATTTGGCTCATCCTTTGCTCATCTGCAATGGCCAATATGTTTCTTGGATGTCAGTCAGGACCCCATGCAAGCCTGGTGCTTGCTGCAGCATCTGTGGTAAAGGGACTGACATCCCTCTACCACCCCTCTCTTGGGACTCACTGCCACCATTGCTGCTCAAAGCATTGTTTACTTCAACCCTCTTTGGCTCAAATAATGCATGTTAGCTGGAGCACTTTTAATAGCAGAGTGCTTTTTCTGTACCATCAAGCCTTTCCTACAGGCAGAGGGCGAAGGGCTGTCGTTGTGGCTGTGTTAGCAGCATGTTCGTTTTCCTAGGTTCCACACCTTCACCCCCAAACACAGTACCTCCAACCTTCACTCCTTTTCCCGTCAGGCACTGAGAAAGGGATTAAATATCACCTCCTCTTCCAGTAGCTAGGCTATAACAAAATCCCTTCCCCAAAGAAGTGCTCATTCTCTGGGAGGAGGGAAGGGGCTGGAAGAGGCTGCAGACTCAGCCTGCCCCCCGCTTCAAACCAACTTCTCTCACAGCTCTTCCTAACCCACTTCTCAACTGTATTTTAACTGCGGTTCATCAAGTCCATCATGTTTATCACTTATCACACCTTTCCTCTGAGTAAATCCCCACACTCACAATTCTGCTGCACACATGGGTCCTTTCCCTTTAGGCTGGAACATTCAACCACTGTTGTTTTCCCTGGTCCCGTGTGGTTTCTTTCTTTCTACTTTGTATGTCTTCACCTCAACACTCTCACACCTTCCACTTCCTTGGTCAGGCACTGTAAGGGCTGCCTCATCGTACTCTTTTTACTGTTGCTAGGATGGGGCAACTCATCTCTGTCTTACTATGTTGCTTGGAATGGATACCTATAACGAGTGATAAACATAAACAGAAACATAACAGACAAACCTATTCTTGTGGCCCTAAGTCTCCCAGAAACATCCTCCCCAGACATTCCTTCCTGGAAAACATTATTCAACAGCAAGTATTTTCAACCATAAAGTGTATCTTTGACGCTGCATTAGAAATAAACACTTGCAGTATTTATAGGGGAGGATTTTGGCCCCATTCTTCCATCAAAGCATAAGCTGGCTCACTCCAGGTACCAGGAGGTGCAAGGTTCCCTCTGGTGACTCTGGATAAGTAGATACTGAGCCTGTGGGATCCCTGACCTGCCTTCTGTGCCCCTGGGAGAATTACCTCTCCCACAGCATAGTCACCCGCAGGGAACATTGCCCATGACTCAACCATTGCAACGCAAATCCTACCATCATCGATGACACTGCCACCAAAAATGGATTTGTGCAAAGACATGGAAATGTGCTCTGAAATGATTAATGTTTGGATGCCTATTCCCTTCCCCTATTTCTGCAGAGGAAAGGGGCAGGTAGCTTCAAACAGCAGTGATGCTTATCAGAGAATATAGAAGCCAGCCCAGCATCAATGGCATGCTGTCATCACACACTCCTGCCCACCCAGGTGCGTGTAGCTACATTCACGTTGACGCTATCCACAACTCTGTACTGGACGGAGTGGGACAGTTCACTGTGGGTGCACAGAGGCTCTCTGCTGTTCATTGAGCTTGGGGCTGCAGTCCATCAGTACGAGGACACCACCTTGCACTGAAGCACCCAACAGTCTTCTCTGCTGCCTGGAGAACTGCAACCAGAGAAAAAAAGTATGGAAGTAAAAAGTTGAGCTTTTATATATATATATAAATTATAATGATACATATAATTTATATATATATGAATTTATAATTTAAATTTTTATACAAATCTCTCTATACATGTATATAGATTTTTTATATGTATATATATAGGCCAACATCAGTGTAGGAGAAAGGTAAAAACAAAACAAAACAAAAACCAGAAAGAAAAAAAAAAAAAAAAGAAAATACAGCCCAAGCGCCCAGGAATAACTGTGAGATGGCTCAAGGAGGCCCAGAAGTGTCAAAACTAGTCAAGGCTGGTTCTCAGTGCAGAAAAAGCTGTTGGCCCACTTCGAAAGGGATGAAACCTGGGCTCAAGCCTATATTCTCAGCTGTATTTGTTTGATGGGGGCAAGAACGTCTTCTGCCTGCTTTAAAGCTATTTGTGTGTGCCTGGAAGAGGAGTAGGGCAGAGCCTGCTTGGGCCAGGCAGAGGTTTACCACTAACTGCAAAGATAGTTGTTAAATCTAAGGTTACATGACATGCTTCAAAGCCCTGCTTGATCCTGTGTCTCCTCACACCGTATTTGGAGAGATAGCCACAACCAGAAAGAGTTTGAATGGCATATTTTGGGAAAAGAAGAGGTGTTCGTGCTGGCACGATGCCTCAGTATGGACTGTCTGGGTGGGAGCGTGGTTCCTGGCCCCAGTGGCACCAGGAATGTGTTCACTAAGGCAGGTCACTTGGTCTTCCTAGAAGAGCTGTGGGGCAAGGTGGCATCTACAGTCAGAACTGTACACCCTCCAGCCTGGCAAAATGGTCGGTGGACTGAGTCTGAGCAAGTAATTTTTTGTGGGCCCTGAGATAAAATGTAGATGAGGCCAACTGAATAAGGGCAGAGATCACTTCACAGGAGGATTTCAAGTAGAAAACAGAGGCCGCAGAACCAGGGTGGCCTAGAAACAGGGCAGTGGGCTTGGACAGGGGTCTTTGCATTGGAAGGGGAGAGGCCCTACAAGGCACTGGAGAAGTGGAAGAGAGAGAAGGGCACCGTGGTGCAAGCTGGCTTCCTCGAGCTCTTGGAGACAGCTCAGGGCGCTGTGCTATTTCATGGAGGGATGTCCCAACCAAATGAACTTCCTCTGCAGCCTGGGTTCCCCCTGGAGCATGGAATACATGTGCTAGTAGCCAAATTATGGCTGGGTGCCTTAGAGCTAGTCCTGGATATCCTCCCAGAATTTAATTAGAGGCAGCAATGAAAATAGCATGCTGTTCTCCGCTGCTGAAATGAGCAAGGAGCTGCTGAGTCAGAAGAGATCATGCCACCAGGTCTCCAGAACACTCATGACTCTGCAGCAAAACACCTGACACAGAGGAAGATACTCTTGGGAAATCCTGTCTGTGTCTGAAAGGATTCCTTCTGCTGCATAGGAGAAAAAAGAAAAAAAGAAAAAAAAAGGGGGTGGGGAGAGAAAACAGTGTCATAAGACCTATTTTCCTTCAGGGATGTAAAAAGTGATGACTACAAGGCAGCTCTCCCTGCAGCCTGTGCCAGCTACCACCCTGTTAAACAAGTTTGCTGACCTAGATCAGAGTCCATGCATTAGGATGAGAATTGTGCAGCACAGGCCATTGAATAAGTTCTTTGAGGGCATGTGTGTGCTGTGAGCCATAGCTATGCCAGTGCAGCTGCTCCTCCCAGGGAGACGCACACTGTGATATCTGCCCTTCTGTGTTATGGGTGCAGCTGCACAGACTTGCAAGTAGGACACATGGCTTAGGGCCCCACCATTCCCGGCAACTGCCTCGTGCAGAGCCTCGCTGCTCTGTACCCAGCCCAGGCAGCAAGTACACCTCTCTAGGTACCGAATGCCTTGAGGAAAACTCATCTCAACAAGTGAGGGAAGCAGGCTGTGAACCTATCAGTGGGGATCCCACACTGACAGCCAACCCCAGGTGGATTCAGCCTTGACAAATCCCCCATCTCAGTTGTGTGATACGTAAAATACCATGAGTGAATATGCTACCTGAACCAGGCATGTACAAAAGCACAGGCACACTGCCTGTGTGAGTCACCTGCTATTCCTGACTCTGATGCATCCTCTGATACGCTGGTGACATGCTAATGCAAAATCATGTGAAGCAACAACTAATACCTCCCACCCTCTTTTCTCACCTCTGTCTTCTGGGTAGGTATATGTAGCTTGACAAGAAAGCTTGACAAGAAAAAGGGGATGAGGGGAGGCTTATGAAGTGACAGGTTTTGATAGAGAGGGAAATAAGGTAGTTCCTGGTTTTCCGCTTTCTTGCTGTAACACCTGATGATACGAATACCTGTGAATAGAAGCAGCAGTGGCAGAACAAGGCAAGCACAGGTAGCTTTGCTAGCCTGCACTGGCTCATGTTGGACTCTCAGGTGAGTGTGTGCAATGCCCATTAAAGCAGTGGAAGCTGTGCCAGCCTGTCCAAGACAGAATACTACACCCCATTGCCCCATTTTTCTGTGGCATACTGTCATCAGCCTGACCATGGCAGAGCTAAACACTGGGTTGTTTATGTCCAGGACACTTGGTGCTGGCCTCAGCTCCCTCATGCTGTGGGGAAAAGTTTCTTTTGTTGGTGTTAGCCTTCTGGACTGACATCCATTGCCCAACTTCACAAATGCTTTTTCCACAGCAGCCTCAGACTGACTTCACATAGCGGTGTTGCATCTTGACCCAGGCTTTTAATTCAGCCACACAGAGGACATCCTGGTGTGAAACCAAAAATTGTGCCAGGGACTGTTTTGCTTACAACTTACTCTAATAGTAAGCACTTGAAAGTTTTGGGGGGAGGGAGAAGAGGCAAATGGATGCGCATAACACATAGCCATAAGTCCCTGCTCTCTGCATGGCTCAATGCTGTGAACAAGCATAAGCAAGCAGATGTTTTAGCTTCATGGGTTCGTTTTCTTCAGTACCCTGCAAAAGCTTGAGATCTGTAGCTTGGCCTGCCCCCTGCCCCCCGCTCAGCACATTTACGATGTCAGGAACAAAACAGGGAGCTGAAGCTGATGTCTTTAGCACATTCTCAAGGAGGCTATGGTTAGGACTGAATCCGTGCTGTGACCTGGCAGAACTGTTGTAAGCCACTATGTGTGAAATGACTTCACTTTGGATTGATATTAAAGATGGGTGTGGTTCTTCCCCAAAATCAATACAAACTACTAAGACATTCAAAACACTGCTTAAGAGTGGCGTGTCGGTAGAGCGCTGCTCTTCCTGGATCCCCCATGCACGTGCAAATTTCATCTAGCTGTTTTGTAACTGGAATCATATATGTGCCTTGGAAATCTGGGCTCCTAAGGAATTATAGAATGAGTATTACGGAGTTAGCTCATTGCTTCTGTTGAATCACCTCCAACACAACCAACATCTTGTTGCATTAAGGCATGGCAGTGGCACCTCATCCTAACCTAATTCAATCAATTTAAAGTAAAAATCTGGCTATGCAGAACTCAGGGTGTGTGTTTAGAAACAGTTATATACCTAAAGGATGTTTTTATTTCCACTTGAAGCTATGCAAGGCTCATTAGAAACATGAAGCCTTTTAAACGCCTGCCATGGAAAACTGATTAAGGCTTGCTTTCGGGAAGTCAAGGGCAGTAAATTCATTCATGAAAATTTTTTCTCTATGTACTGAAAACATGTGCTTTGAAGTGTCACCATGAGAAAACAAGCTGAAAGCTTGAAATACTTGAAAGTATTTCACAGAACAGTGGAACAAAATTGCACGTTTGTGGGCATGTGACGGGTTTTTTCCTTCTCCCCCCCCCCCCCCCCCCCCCCCCAATATCTCTAGCTTTTAGCAGCTCCTACAGCAGGAAAACATGTGAGGCTTTGTAGCCCAGCAGGCAGCAGTGGGAAGCTGGACAAGTTGCCCTGATATCTGACTTGTGTTTCCAGAGGTACTCGTTGAAGCTGTCATCCTGAAGGAAAATAAACTAGCCCTGAGCCATGGTCAGGTGTGCTCTCTGTGTTTAAAGCAGGCTCCACTGCTCCAGGAACATGCAGCATTTTTGGACTGCTTGAGATTGATAGTGTCAGGGGAGATGATTCAGGGGTTTTTAGAGTGTTTCTTCATGCCCTTGTATTATGTCTTTAAAGTGTATTTTTCGGAGAGCATGGCTGAATGGTAGATGACTCATAAAAGCCTATTTTAAAGACAGGTTCTAGTTAGCTTGTCACATACGAATCAGATAATGTGTGAATCCACTGGTGAAAGGCAGTGACATGATCTGGTGGGGAAGAAACTGTCAGTCCTGGTGACGGAAATGCTACAGATACTGAAAGGGGAGGCAGGAATCTTTTGAGGTTTCGACTTCAGAGTCATTCAGCTAAGAAAAGCCAAAATCCCCAGCTCCTTCCTCATTTACTTATCCACACCAGACTCTGAGGGCTGCAGAGTGGTTAGATGGTGTAACCTGACCTTTTCAGCTTTTGGAACCACACATAGTTACTCAAAGCGGTGCTTGATTAAATAAAAAAACTTTTCAGTGTGATATTCAAGTAGCTGGAAGATTTTTCTTTTACCCGCTTATGCCAAAGTACTTTATTGTTCCTTTTGGAGAAGCTGCATCTTCTGAAGAGATTTCTTTCTCTAGAGGGCAATTTTTTGTTCAGAGGTGGACTGACAGGCTTCCTATCTGCATTATGATTAATTTTCTCACTAATCCTCGTCTTCAACGGTGAAATTCACTTGTATGCACGAGTCCTGCCTGAGCTGGCAAGACAGAAACGTCCCTGGTTGTCTGGGAAAGGGCACAAGGAACCTACTGAGGGGTAGGAAATCCCACCTGAAGTCTCTACATTGTGCGAATGTCTGGGTTTCCATGCTGAGTGAGGAACTGGTCAGTACAGCTGTCATGGTGCAGCTCAGTAACTCCTGATTAGAGCAGGGGTTACTTGTAGGGAGGGTATATGAGTGTGGTCTGGGGATCTGTGGTCAGTACATCTGACTGGGGATTTCTGTGGGTAAAAGAGAGGCATCTTTGAGGATCCTAAGGTAAGTAACAGCACAGTGACAATGTGCGTTCCTCGGAAGCCTCATTGGAGCTCAGGAAGGACACAGTGAAGCATATACAGGTAATGCTTTGGTGCAAGTGGTCTTGGGGAAGGAAGTGGATGGTGCACATACCTGATCCTATGCAATATGACGGGAGAACTGACACAACAAACTGGCCTTTGAAAAGTAATACCAATGTGGTTGCTTCTGGTTGACCAGAAAGACAATAACAGACTACCAATAGCTTCAGCCTTTTATGAAATTGTGGTGCATGGACACTTGTCTGGACAGCTGCAGCCCTGATACTTTGGCAATGCAGGAGCAGCTGAAGGCTCTGAATAAGTACAGGAGCGAGAAGTGCATGGATTCCTTCTTGCAGTGATTCCTGACTATTGCTTACATCCTCCTTCCTCTCCAAACCAAGTAAACCTGAATCTGATTACATCAGACCTGGCTGCATTGGTATCTCGCTCTGCTCTGCTTTGTTTTAGCACAGGCTTTGGCAATGCTTCTTCCTTGGAGCTCAGCTTTTGATCCTCTTTCCTCTCTCCTGTGCACACCTTTTTTCCTAAATCTTAAACTAAGATGCACCTGAGGCACACCCACAGATCTCAATGCATATAAATAAAGAGGTGAGAGTAATCATCAGCATTTAAATGAATAAGGATTTTGTGATTAACCATTATATCACTACCGTATCCTAAAGCACCTACTGGCCAGCACACTCCAGCCTTTATTCTGCTTGTAGCAGCACTAAAATGCCCTTTTTGGAAATAAAATTCTAACCTTGCAGTAGGTAATTTATTGAGGTATTCTTGCTTATGAGCATGAAAGGTGAATCAGACTTCACACATTTAATATGCAGTCATTGGCTTGCTATGCTGTGTTAGACAATTACTGTTGTCTTGTGTTGAACACCGATATTTATGCACACTGCTTTTCTTTTTGTGTAGATTTTGATCTTTTTGCAGAGGCAAGGCACATAATGTTAGTAGACTTCAATTTGTGTTGCTCTGCTGACTCAAAACTATTCTTATAAAAAAAAAACAACCTATCAACTGAACTAAAAAGTCATGTAGCGGTGTAAAAATTTTGGAAAGCACTTGCCATTTAACAAATGTGTCAATGGATTATGTTAAAAATTTCTTATTCTGGAGACTTTCCACGACGGCCATATGAAAGGTGGTTTATGAGCCAGAGAGTCATGGCAGAGGAGACTGATTCTCTTGGGAGGTTCTTTTGCTTTGCTGAAAAGTGAGAATTTTGCACACCGTGAACTTGCTTCAGAGACAGTCATCACAATAATTGATAGCCAAAACACAGCTATTTTCACTGAAGAGTTCCTCCTGTTTTAAACCTGAAAACAGTGGCATTTACTGATGGCCACTAAGTGGCTATAACACAGATAAAAAAATTAACCTCCAAACCCCTAAAATATAAAAAAAAACCCAGAGGCTTCAACCTAGGTACTGGAGAATTAAAGAGACTGTAGAATATTTGTAAGACTGTAAGCAGATATTTGAAATTATTGTTACTTGAAGAGTTATAGCCAAGTTGTCATGAGACATTGGTCACTTGAAACTCTATGAAAAGCCAGTACCTGCTGGAAGTGGTGTGTTGTGGGAGAATCTGTTTCAGCATCAAGAAATGGAACACTCCAGCATAGCAGTCAGCATTAACTTATGGCAAATCAAAGGCATTTCTTTTTCCTTCTGTATGACAGTATGTGATTTAGCTTTAAAGGAACTTGGGAGAGCTAACAGTAAAAACCCATGAATCCAAGGAAGGGAATTTCCACTAACATGACAGGTAATGTCTCTCTTCCTGCAAGGCTTGTCTCTGCTCAGGGTTTCCCTGGGAGGGACTGCTGCCTGAAGATTTCACATGACTTTATCTGGGCCCTCCAGCCATCAGCAGAGGCGTATCAGGCGTATCAGCAGAGGCATTCCATCAAGAGCAGATTTTGCTTCCATTGCAGATGCAGATGCATCTCCAGGACCTTGGGATCACCAGATCCTACAGCAGAGTTCTGTGCAAAGTCACTCTTGGGCCATTGCAGCTCCTTGGCCTGGATCAAAGTAATCTTCACCCAGCACGAGGGCAGGCAGCAGGGGAGTAACTGACCTCATGAGAGCATTGTTGTCCCTGGGGGCTGTTCTGTTGTAGAGACTATCGAGCCAGCCACAAACCAGTAGGTTTCCAAAGTCCTTCATCAAATGCAGGTGCAGGACATGACTATGGATGACCCCAGGTCACACAATGTGCAACCTCTATCACCCTGCCCTCCCTGGCCTGCAAAACTCTGCATCCCTTTGCAGAAGGGCAGCAGAGCAGCGTCTTCTCTCACTCAAAAAGGAGCAAATACAGAGGTGCCTGGTATGAAAAACAAAATGCGTTTGGTTTTTAAACTTTTTGCTTTTGAAGGAGCTCCCATGTTCTCAGTTTCAGCTTTGCTTATTGTTTGCACTTTTCTCTCAATATCTGCAAACTTTCACAACCTGCTCCATACCTGATACACTATAATTCTCATTTCCTTTACCCAGCCACTTCATGAATTACTTTGTTCACTGCCACGTCTCTGAGCGAGGTCTAAGTTTGCAAAGTCTGCCATGCTCTCCCTTACACTTGTAAGCATCTCCCCCTGTCTGACACCCAGGACCTTCCCTGCTCTGCTCTGTGGTGAGACCCCATGCTGCTTCCTCAGGCCGTGTAGGTCAGTCCTTGTTTAAACTGAGGAAGTGAGGGTGCATGGAAACTGCAGGGGAGGCAGAATGAGGACGGCCTGGGAGCAGGGATGAGCTCTCCCAGGTCACTCTTGGTCTGCCAGGAACAAAAGGCTTTTACAGCAAAGTTCTTTCTCCTGGAGACACTGTTCAGAGAGAAAGCCTTGACTGACAGTACACCTAACTGATAGGCAAGAAAATGCAGGGGCACGACAGTGTGGAAGTGGCCATGGCAAATCCCTTGGCTGGTCACAGCAATCTGCCCCAGGAAAAGCCACTGCACAGCAGACTCATGCCTTAAGTGAGTTGCTATATCTTGTCGCCATTTCTGGATTTTGCTTTTCCTGTTTTTAAGGCTTCATGCTCTTGCAGGCAATGATCGTTGCCGTTGCTATATTAATTGGAGCTGAACAATTTCTCCTAATCACTTGCTGCAGGCATATTCAGGCAGGATGCTGTGGTCTGGGAACACAGCCCTAGCAGAGCCAGACATTGACAGAGCTGTGTGTGGCTGTGGGCTGGGCCAGGCTGTCTCCCTTGGGGAGAAAAGGAGTATGAACGGAGTCACATCTTTAAATGAGAATTGATGGGGAAGACTGGGAGGGAGAAATCCATAGCTTTAGTTGATTTTACATGGAACATAAATGGAACATAAAACCTCCTCTCGCTCCCTGCTCTGTGAGCATATTTTTGGGTAGCAGCATCAGCAGTGCCCTTTCCCTCGGCTGTCCCTCCCAGCCACTTTGGCATACAAAGGGCAAGAGCACATGTTCCTCCCACAAAAGCCTTCAGAAATTAGGTCGGCATCTTTTCAGGAGTCATGAGGCAGCACTGGGATTCACAACCTGCATGCATCCTTGCTGAGAAATATTTCTGCATTGTCTGCAACAGACCTTAAGAGAGGAAAACAGCAGGCACTGCATGAAGGGAGCCTTTGTGCTCCTGCCCGCCCACCTCACCCATGGCATGAGACTGAGGCCAGGGAAGTTGCACAGCTCCCTGGTGAGGGCAGGAGCATCAAGCTTCATCTGCCTGAGGTGAACATCTTCTCAGCCTGCCTTCTGGCTGAATGGGGGCAGATCAGTAGGTTGCAATATTTTAAATGTCGGGGGTGCAAGGAGAGAAGCAGCCTCTTCTCCCACACAGAAATGGGGCAGGCTCTCCTGATATTTTAGGAGGATGTCAGATGAGCATTTACAGCCAGCTCTGCTCTCTTGTGCAAAGCTTTAAACCTCCGGTTAGTGTAAATGCCAGCCCAAAGCCTCCAAACCTGGTTTGGGGCAGATGGAAGGATGGAGTGGACTGAGCTATCCACAGCATCTCCTTGGTGCAGAGCGGGGTCAGTCTGTCCACATACTCTCCACATCCCCAGCCACAGTACTGCCCATATGGACAACCACAGGTCAGGAGTGGGCCCACTTCCTCTGGACGACGAGTTAACAAGAAACATATTTGGTGTTCCTGCTATTTCACTGGTGGGTCTGGTGGCCTTTAAAATTCAGGTTTGCGAGTGTACCTCTATAATAAATACTTTGGAAAATGTAAAGATGTTTTTTTAGCATTCTGATGAGTTAGTCTTAGGGCTAGAGTTTTGAGAGAAGACCTAGAATTTTTGTGAATTGCAGTAATATCATGTGAATTAGCAGTGGGATACACCATTTTTGCAGACTGGAGCCTCACGCACCACATGCGTGCCATGTGGCAAAGCAAAGGTAGCAAGGGATTGTTCATAGTGTGCTACAGAGCATCTGATCTACACTGCATAGATTTTCCTTGCTTTGCTGTCTTGGCAAAGCCACTTTCCATGGCGTGTCAGAATACTTTCTACCCTGGAGATTGGGATACATGAGGCTGCAAGGAAGAGGGGAAAGATGTTTATTGTCTCCCCACTGGAACTGGCTCTGCCCCACTCCTGTCCCTGGAGTCAGAGGAGGGACAAGAAATGGGGAGGATGGAGGACAGACATGAAACCTCTGCTCACACAAACAGTACACCATGCATCATGGGCCCAGATTAAAGCTGTGTTTTCCCTTTGTGCTTTCTCTTTGCAGCTGCTGCCAGTGGGAAGATATCTCTGCCTGCCAGCCCCCTGCCCAGGTCACTGCAGGCTGTGGGACCT
The DNA here is from genome assembly GCF_023634155.1 of Falco peregrinus. Classification (NCBI taxonomy): domain Eukaryota; kingdom Metazoa; phylum Chordata; class Aves; order Falconiformes; family Falconidae; genus Falco; species Falco peregrinus. The sequence goes on from NC_073739.1 coordinate 64,614,099, forward strand.
GTGCGGCAGCTCCTCCTGATCCTGGCTGGGTTGCAGAACCTGAACAGGACAGCCTGTTTGGGTGGCCCTGTGAGCCCACCTGATAGCACCGGCAAATACGCAAGTAACCTTGCTGTTTGAAAAAATGCAGAAGTTTGGGTAAGCCTCCAAGCTTGTCAATGCTGAGGTGTTTCTGGCTATGGAACCATAATGTCTTGTCTTAAAGCTGATAGGAAATTTTTAAAGGGTCTCTTGGCACTAATTCTCCAGGGAGTTTCTAGCCCTCGGTGCTCAGAGCAAGGCTGACAACCTGGATGGTGTCAGGGCTGGTGGAGCACAGGGGTGCTGAATTTGCATGGGGAGGCAGAAACCAGGGTACCCATGAGGGATGGTGGGAGAGCATCCTGGATCACTTTTATTTACACATATCTGGGAAAGCTAATAGCATGGAGTATTTCTGTTTCTTGCTCTTCCTCCCCTTCACCTAAGTAGCAACTCTTAACAAAATAAGCAGACATCTCAGACGCACTTGGAGTATGGACAAAACCCCACTATGCACCAGACAATAGAGGGGATGAAGCCAATATAATATATAGCTTTTAGGCGCCTATTCAGACCCATGGTTCGGGAAATTAGAAGAATGACAATATTGAAATCTGTAATTAAAGACAGAGTGGAAAACCATTAGCAGCTGCTGTCAAAATGTGTGCTGCAGGCGAAGCAGGATGGGGTGTGTGTGGGAAAAGAGGGAAGGGCTGGAGTGGAGAAGAAATCTTTCCCACGCTTGGATCCGGACAGGTAAAAGGTAGCAGATACAGCTATCTGCAAGGGATTCAGCAGACAGCACCGAGCTAAAAAACAAAAGCCTTGTCGCCACATCGTGGCTAAGAGAGGTCACTCGTTTCTGCCGTGGAGAAAACAGCCCTTCTCCCTCTTCTGAAAAGAAAAAGAAAAGAAAAGAAAAAAAAAAAAAAGAGAGAAAGAGCTGTACACACAGGTAAAGGCAAGCTGCCGGGAACTATGTATAAAAACGTTAGCAAAGGATGGAAGGGGCACAGCACCCCCGGCTGCCGCCGAGGGGGGCGGCGGGGCGGCCCCCCAGCTGCACTGCGCCGCGGCGGCTCCGGCGCGCCCCCTGCTGGCCGCCTCGGCGGCGGCGCAGCCCCCCGCCTGCGCAGGGGGGCGGCCGCGTCCCGCTGCACCCGCGACGGGAACCGCTGGGCACGGGTCAGGTCAGAATCAGGCTTCACAGCATCCTTTCTCGATTTAGAGCTGGGCTGTCCCCGGGGGGCAGTGACGCTGCGCTGTGCAGCCTGTTCTCCGGCGGGCCCTGGGGCACGCAGCTGCGGGGTGAGGCACGGCAAGATGGGCAAAGCAACCGCAGGTGGCGCTGGGCGCAGCGCCGTGTGCTGGAGCTCGGCGGGCCCCGCTCCACCGCTTGCCCTGATCGGGAGGGCAGCTCCTGGCCACTGCCCGCCCCGTGCCCAGGGGCTGCGCGGCATGCCTGCCTGCCCGGTGGCCCACGGTGGGCGCCGGGGCAGCGCCGCAGCCGGGACGCCAGCCTGGCTCGGTGCTCAGATCCTGGCACCCAGCTGCGGAGGTCAAAGCGATGGGAAAGTGAATCTCCCGTGTTGGGGCAGCCCCATCTGCCCAACCAGGCTGAGCAGCAGCCTGGTGTTGAGCGGGTGGGTTAACGGTGGAAGCTTCCTCCTGTGACAGTTGAAATAAGAAAACTGCTCCCAAGGCAAAATGCTTTGGAAAAAAAAAATTGCTTATTTAAGAAAGGGATTTCTTCATTGAACAGCAAGTTCAGACTGTTAATCCCCCAGACCTGGCCCTTTTTAAAGGTTTGTCATATTCTGACTTGTTTTGTCCTCATTTTAAGTAAGTTAAACAAATAATTTTCAGTCTTAAAGTATTTAGTACACATTTGCTAAACCAAATCGGGCAGCCCTTCCAGACTCTATGAACATCTCAATGTGACATTCAACTTCAAAGCCCTTGTGGCTGCACAGGTGTCCTCAGCAGCTCTGCGGTGAGACTCCACTCTTGCTTCCCATTAGCAGGACGCTCTCCCAGCTCCTCCATCTCTTTCCTCCTTTTCATATTCTTCTTTATCGGGTATTCCCTGAAGCCCACATTCTCCTGTCCTGGTGTTTACCAGCTCTTCACACAGCTCTGCATGCCCATGCCACACTGCCACCTCCCCTGCTGCTGCCTAGATCCAGCTGCATACCCCAAAGCTGCCCCTTTTCATCCTGCCTCTTGGCTGTGCCCAGGGTCAGTTCTGGTGCCTACCGTGCCCTATGTATGCCTCAGCCTCTACCCTGTCTCCTGATTTCTCCCAGTACAGATCCCTGTGGTGTTCCTAAAAACCCCAGCTTTGATGGTTGAAGTCACCGCTGGATGGGATCAGTTTCTGAGCCAGCCCCTTTCTAAATGGCTTCCAATCAGGTAGGCAAAAGTAATATGGGGCGGTGGGTGAGTGCCCTGGTGATCACAGTAACACCAATAACAAATGCAAAAATAATGAATAACAACCACCTCTTTTGGCAAGCAGGTCTTCCAAGGGCGCAGGAAAAGGCCAGCAGTGATCCCTCAGCCTGCAGGCACAGTCAAGAAAGTCACTTCTGATCCAGATTCCTCTCAGCTGCTTTCTTTTATGCAATTTAATACAACAAGGTTAATTTTCCCCTCTTGTGTGCCTGTGTCTCCCCTTGCCATCTGGCAGGTGGCATGTCCAAGGACAATGCCTTGTCAGGTGGCTCTGAATGGCTGCAACGCGCAGTGAGGTGTGTTTGCAGCACGCACACATTAGAGGTCAATCTAATGCAATTGTAAACCACACAGCAGAAAGGCACTTGCCACTCTTTCCTAAGGGGAGTGAGGAAAAAAGGGGCTGGGAGGGAGCTGGGAGAGATTTGTAGTACCTGTATGGGGTGCTGGGTAACACAAGGGTTGGTTCTTGCTGTGAGACCAGAAGTGATGGTCAGTCAAAAGACATTTCTGGCATCTGTTTTTCAGTTGAAAGAAAAGTACTGAGGCAGAAGGGAGAAAGCAAGATGTTTAGATGAACTCAAAAGCATCAGGCAGTTAAATGTTATGCTGAAATAACCCAACTAATCTGATGTCTGGCCGTGCTGATCACAACAGTGTGGGGCTGCAGCAACAAGTCCTAGTGACCATCCTGTGTGATCTCTGTACCCAGGTGTGCATAGCCCAGGGTGTAAGACCTATGGCAAGCTTTACCAACGGCACACATCAGAGCTCTGACTTGCCAGAGCCTTGGGACCTCTAAAATAGAGGGACTAAGTTTTTCCTGATTTACTAACTTTATTCCTATTCCTGAAGAGTATTGCCTTTACACCAAGATTTAGTGCACCTCTTGTGGACCCACCCTCTCCTTTCCATTTCTCCGTCCCTTCTTTTAGCTGAGTTGTGTAACTCCCCGCTTGTCAGGCTGGAGCAGCGCTTCCCAAGCAAATGCAGTGCTCAGAAACCACATTGATGGATTGTGAAGGGTGGATGAAGACAAACAGGCAACCAGGAAAGGGGCTGCCCACAAGATCATAGTTTCCATTGCTCATACTTGGAAGTGGCTTTGCATGATATTTGTGGTCATCAAAACTATCCAGGCCCATCTGCCGCCTTCTGCTGTGGCTTTTCTCTCATCATCATGATGTACATAACGCTGTGGTTTATTATTTGAGTGCAGCGTTTATCCACACCTTTCCTGTTACAGTCAATGTTTCTTCTGGTTATGTGACTGCATTTTCCAAAAAATAAGACTCACTTCCCAGAATCCCAGCACTAAAACGTTGCAGTTTCTCTTTGGAATATAAGTGGTGAATGGGGAAGAAAGCATCTGTTTGCCTAGCATTGAGACACCAAGGCCACTGACCCAAGCTCATGAGGTTAGCCCACCAGTGAGCTCAATGCAGGGGGAAAGTCTTGCCAGCACATCTCCAAAATGTCATTCTATGATTTCTCCATTTTGCTTTGGTAGCAGCTGCCAGGCACCTACCACTCTGAGTTAGTGATTTCTGCATTAGGGCACTGTGAAAGCATTGGATTACCTTTAGTTAAGACTGGCAATGCAAGAGAGAAGGCTTAGCAGGTTACTAAGTTGTTTTTCTGGCTCCCTCTGAAATGTTATAATGAAGATGTTATCTGCTAATGCAATAGGAAAAATCCCCACTCTAATATTTCAGTGATCTCTATTACTATATTTCAGGAAAGTAATTAGTGCAAGAAAACTGGGAATCACATGCAGAAGGGGAATTAGGCAATTTCCAGACCAAAATTCTCATTCCAGGGCCAGGTGCTTATGTCCCAATATACAATGGTATGGAAAGCACCCATATAATAAAAGTTGATAGCAGCCATTCTACTGACCAAAAGCATAGGAATCGTGAAATGAAAGGCTATGTCTGAAATCCTGTGTGGGCCCTGGGTCAAGTGACCTCCTGTAGCCTTGAAATGGCCACCAGGTACCTCTGTCCTGGTAGATGGTCCCTATTCCCTGCAAGGTGAAAGGAGGCTGTTTAACCAGCTTGTCAATAATGCTAGTGCAGATGGTTTTATCCTGCACAGGCACAGAGTAACATTTGTTGTATGTTGGCTTTAGTTATACAGGGAAACCTTAGTGCCGGGTGGTATGTGGATGGTTATGTACCCTCATGCAGGGAAGGCATCCTAAAACTCCTCCTCCTATTGTCAATTACTGAAAAGAGAAACTGCAATTTGAAATGGGCTTTATTTTCTACACAATTTCTGATGTTGTTTCCCAACAGAAATAAAAGAGATGGCTCAAAGGCAAGTTCCACCTGAGACATCCACCAGCTGTTGCCTGAGCTGACAGCCACCTCGCTGCTAAGGCTGGCAGGGCAGCATGCAGAGTAGCACAAGCTGCATGCCGTGTGTTGCTGACCTGCAAAGGATCTGGCAGTATTTGGGTCAGGGGCTAAGCTTTTTTCTGCTTTGTTGAGTATTAAAAATAATGGTAAAAGTGAAAATGTGCTGTGGCCAGCTTTGCTCTTAGGGTACACCACCTTGAAAGAAAAGCAGGACAGGGTTTTAAAAAATGGTTGTCTGATGTTATATTCCTAAAACCTTATTTAAGCTTTAAAACTTTCTAGAGGCTGGTGAGAGACAGACGTCCTGCGTGGCATCCTTGGACGTTCTACAGCTATTCACAGATCTATTTTCTAACTATAGGCATTGGTTTGGAACAAATGCACATGTACTTCCTGGGGCCTCAGAGAGCCCAACAGAGGCCACAGAGCAAGGCTGCCCTGCTATGAGTATACTTATGTCTCCACCTGGCCATGTTGTATCGGGCTAGATGCACTGTGCCATTAGAAGTGACAATTTGACTGCCCAAGGCATGCCCTTCGCACATGTTTGGATATCAGGAAAAACGCAGTATCTCCTCAGGAGATCATGTTCCTGCTCAGAGGAGGCCCCAGATAACCTCCCCTCATTCAGCTGTTGGGAAGTGAAGAGTGCAATACTAGAGTTTCTAATTCTCCAAGATGTTTTTTATCTTCTGAATGACAGGGGGTTCAGATCTTTGGCCTTTCAACACCTTTTTTCTGCAGTTGGAGTAGTCTCTGGTCTCATTTTCCATACCACCGTGGTGGGTTGCAGAGCTGCCTGAGCCACCCTTAGGCTTGGTCATTCATTTGGCCAGGTTGTCTCCTAATCCTGCAACTCCTCCAGTACCTTCAGCTTCTTGAGGACCAGACCCTAGGCAGACCCACTGGCTAGGATGTCACTGAGGATGGGACCTCACACTAGCTTCCCATCACCTGTGCCTGACACTGATAAAATGAGTTCACCATGGCTTAAAGCATATACTTTCCTGATGTCAGACAGTTAAACTGTAAATCTTCTGACTTACAGTTTAGCTCTTGAGGATCTTGCATGAGTGCAAACAGACAAACAGATATAGCAAGGCAGTTGGTAAGATTTTTGAAGGAATCTTAGATTTTTGCTTTACAGCTCAAGAGCTGCAAAGATCTGAACAAAAAAATAACTAACGCTCCTTGCACTAAACTGCCTCAGTTTTCTCATTAACTTGCAGAGTCTCTTCTGTCAGGTGTAAGCCCAAAGTTTGTCTTTCTTGATTTTGATGGATCACATTGCTAAGTCATCCACTGTCTCTTCACTGGGGCATTCTGCCTTTTGCCCTTTCTTACTCAAAGCTGGGAATCTATTCTGTGCCACTTTATATCTCCCCTTTACAGCATCTTTCCTGACGTCTTGTTCTTTGGTGGTTAGGAACTATCTTCCTCTGTCTCCAGGCTTCTCTGACTGGAAAGAAGATAAAAATGGGTACTCTTGAGCAAGAAACACCTGCTGTTGAGACAGGTTTTGTACTAGTACATCACAGTTCTCATCTACCCATCTGTGATTTTCTCTACTCTAGTTCTATATGGTAAAAGTCCCAACATACTAAAAATAACAGCAATTTAAGAATCCTCTCATTCCCAAGGTACCTGTCAGAAGTCATCTGTTCCTTGCCCTGTTATCCTCCCCTTCGTGTCCTTCATCCTCTGGTCTTCCACTCATCCTAGTAGGCAAAGCAAGTACATCAGGGCAAATCTCACAGAGCAATGGCATGCGGAAAGTAGGTGGAGAAGACACTGCTTTTGTTGGTAGCTGGGAGGAATAAAGAAGTTTCATTCTCAGAGGTATGTCAATGGCAAGAGTCTGTCCCAGAAAGAGAAGCTCTATGAGTGAGGGCAATGAGCTGCATGGATAGATTCCTCAGCAGAAACCTGCCTAGAGATATGGGATCCCAAGCAAGGTAGGAAGCACTCGGTGTTGAGTGAGAACTAGGCATTAATCAGACAATGCTTACTCTGTAGATAAGAATGTAATATACTAGAAAAAATGGAACATGATTGAAACACAGTGGAACGATGAGAGTGAACGTGCTAAAGGAGTTTGTAGGTGGACTGCTGTGAGCAGGATCTGGGGAGCACAGGATGCGACCTGTTCAACAGATTGGTTGAAGATTAGGACTTAAGTGAAGGGGAAATAAATTAGAGTCACAGAAGGGCTGAAATTAGCACAGGGGCATGTGTATGTCTAGAAAAAAGCAACACCTGGACAGTGATATATCACAATTTGTGTGGAATACCACCCACAACAATTGAGACGGCTCACTTGGGCTAAGATTACACGACGAAGTAATAACAGCATCCAGAAGGCACAGATATTTAGCAGTTTATACAGTGAAACGTAAAAATCAAAAACTTTGCACCATTTTAAAGGGTCAGTGTGTGGGTTGAGACAACAGTGTGCTTTTAGTAGGGGAATGCCTAGTCTTTCTCCTGCAGACTCCTAGGACAAAGACTCCAGTGATTTCTGTGGTATTCAAACAGAACTGCAACTCACCAGTGCTACTGAGAGGATATTAAGGAAATTAATTATTGCAGATGTGGTATCGTTGTCCATTATTTTGTCAAAAGTGGAGTAATCCTTTCCCAGTTTTAATATGTGAAATGAAATAAATAGAGGGAGGAAGGGAGTTAAGACCATGTCACCACAGCTGACATATTCATTAATATAGTCTCTTGAATATTTATTATAATTGCAAAAGGAGAAAAAAACCAACCTTCCAACAAAAAAATTAAACAAACAAAATCCACTTGGAATACAGAAGTCACATACAAACAGAATATCCAATGGAATACATATGGTCTCTACGTCCACACAGAATTAAAACTCTGCACATGGATAAAACTTGTACTTTACTTTCAGACAAGAGCTCCCATGGATGTATGCAGAAGATTCACAAAATTTATCACCCAGCAGCATTTTAAACTAACATATTTTTTAGAACCACAGTAACTATATTGCAGTAAAAGTTGGGGGAGGAGGGACAGATTGAATCTCACCCCCTCACAAATGTATCCTACGCAAGTACTTCAACTTTTCTTCAAGAACAACTAGACAAGCAAGTTAGCTTGAGGGAGCCAGAACAGCTACGTAGTTTCAAGGTAAGCATTTATCCCTGTACAGGTAATCACATGTTTATGAGGAATAATAAAAATGCTGGGTAAAATTATCTGCCAGTCCTTGAATAGTCAGGTCACTTAGCAATAAAAAGTTTAGCTAAAGCACCCTCAGTTCAGTAGCAGCCTGTATTTCTGTATTTAAGTGGCATCTCATATTATGACTTATTTTGTCAGCTGCTCAGCTACAAAGGTGTTGAGAATTTCATTTTTTTATTAAGCAAACCCAAATTTCTCTCAACGTACATTTTCATTTCACTCTGGTATGTATAATTTTGCAGAAGTTTTCATGGCAGAAGGTATAAAAACAGGGAGAATTTAAGGGCTGCTCAATAATTGCAAGTGACGTCCTGTGCTACTTAATGCATTCTGGCGACTTAGCTTTCTCAGAGAAACTATTTGATGACATAGCAAAGGAAAACCATGATACTGGTTTCCAGTATGTCTTAGAGTTTTGTTCTTTTCCTGATCAAGCTAATTTAAAATAACCCCCAAACCTAATTCAACCTTGTACATTGTCACAAAAATGCATTGGATCAAACTAGAAGTCTACTTATGTACCTTTTAACGTGGTACTAATGAAAATAATTTGTTATGAATATTGTTCAGTAAAACCAGTTACTCCCCTTGGCTCAGAATCAGTGACCTATTTAGCAAATTCCTAAGGCAGATGACACATTCCTTTGAAACCAGAGATGCAGCATGAATTAACAGAGTGAACTTCTCTCTGCCGAGTCTGTGGGCACAGCTGGGAACCCATGATGGCAGATCAGTGATTCAGGGTTTAAGGTCCCAAATGTACCCAAGGGTTTAGCTGAATAATGATGATCTTGCTTGTATGCTTAGAGAACTATTAGAAATATGCAAAGATAACAGGAAAGGAAAAAGAAATTAGTGGAGGTCTCCTTTTAATTTCATGGTTAAGTTCTGGGCTACATTTTGTTTCCATTTATACCTCAGCTTTACTGCTAATGGTAGAGTTGTTGAACAGTGAAGACCATGTAACAGTTGAGTGGATCAATATATTTAAGGATGTATCTTCCACTTTTAGGATCTAGAAAAGTTAAGAAAATTTGCAGAAGTGACAATTCAAAAAAATGTTAACTCAGGGCACCAACTGAAGTTTTGCATGTCATCTGCAAGAGTACTGGGTACTCCTATTTAGTATTTCATTTAAGTATTATGAGTTAACTGTATCAGATAATGAAAACATGCTCACATGATATTTTGCAGTATGGGCAGACAAAGCATGATACTGATTTTTAAGAATAAATAACGTAACTGCTGATCTCTAGGAGGTTCTTTTAATGCTTCTAGAGAACATGCTTTAAAAATACACACAGATAATTTAGAAATGGTTGCAAGTATCTTCTGACTGAAAGTACTGTCCCGTTTGTGTTGGTCTAACAAGATAATTTTCAAAAAGGACACTCACAACTGTAAAAGTAAAATTGACATGCACTTGCAGTAAACATACAAATATATTTTACCATTGTTTCATATATGAAAAATAGTTTAAATGACTTAAGAATGTTCTTGCACTACACTGGTAAAGTGTTTACTATATAAATTTTACTACAAGACACATACACCTACTGGAAATCTTAAGCCACGCAGGCATCATCAACAGCTTATCACACATACATGACACTTCTCCCTTTCACACAAGTTTATATACACTGAGTAAATAATTAAATATTGCACTTATTGGCCCATTATCCCTCAGTTTTGAGGTATTCAAAAATAGAAAACATATCTATTTTTATAACATATTTTCATGCAACATTTAAGACATTTGAATTCCACGAACACTAGTATATAGGTTACATATTCTGACACTCCAACTGAGCCACGACACATCTGACATTACTGACAAAATATTAAACAGGAGTTACAGCACAAACATTTCATTCAACACTACTTGCAGGTACATGTCAGAATTACTTGAGGAAATTTATCACAAGAAGTGGTAAGGAATCTGTAGCTTTCATTTCTGCATCTTATGTATGACCCTGAAGTTATCAGAAGATTAGGACTTTTGTTTCCCCCTAAATCAAATACCAGGCACCTTATTCTACACATGATAAGCCATCTACATCTGTTGGAACCATGTGTAATAAACCTATGGTCTGCAAATGTCACCAAGCTGATCTCTGGTGCTAATGAGAATTTATGGCTAAATTTCACTGTGGCATTTGGGGAAGGCTGCACTGACCATGAACAAGTAACAGCAGGAGCTGAATGAGTGTCAAAGATGTACTGCTATGTATAGTTAGAATTTCTGCTTCCATGAAAATCCATGGATAAACAAAGTAAAAAAAAAAAAAAAAAAAGAAGAAAAAAAGGAAAATGAGAGCTGAAATTGCATAGGCAAACTACATTTACCCCTTAATAAAGAAAACTGGTAGAAATCATTCAAATAATTGAAACAAGTTTCATCTGTAAAGGGAGACTTGACAAATGATGAACGAAGGAGAATCTGGAGCCAGAGTGTATGGATTAAATCATGTAAATCAATGCAACTCACTCCCCTGTTGGCATAAGTGCAGACATGTTGTTTTACACCCCCTGAGGCTTTATCTATGAGGATTTACATACTCATGGTCTCACATCCTAAAGAGGAACTAGGCTCACACATTGTGTGTCTGTTTATAGGACACAGGCCAAGGAGGAATCTGTTCATCAGCAGAACATTAATTTACTTGATGCCCTTACAAATGCAAGTAATAAAACTTGCCTCTTACAAACAAATATAGAAAAGGTTAGCTGGGGAGGGGTGGAATTTTGGAGGGGGGCTTCTTTTGGAATGCAAATGCATCATCATTCATCTGCTATTGAAGAAATGAAGGCATCACCATCAGACGTAGAGTAATGTACCACTATTTTTGTCCTAAAAATGACGAATTCCAAGCATTCTCAAAGTTGGGATCAGACTCCAGCAGATTTTGTGCACCCTGACATAGCAATTCATTCCTTAAATAAAGAAGGTGCAGGTGGTACAGCTGAATATACAGAGCTGAGCAGGCTGCGAAGAAAATCTTTCAGAGTGGTGCTCTGGAAAGGCCACATCAATGTAGTTGCTCAGGTAGTTTCTCTAGGCATTACATTAAGTATAAGCACAAAGGAACAAACAGTTCCAGGTAACAGTCACATACACAGCTGTTCAGAGCAAAAGAGTATTTTTTTGACAGAAAATCAGGCTAACTCATATGTATTTTAAACACCAAACAAACAGGTCTAAATAAACAAACCACCACCAACAACAACTACAAAAAGGTACAGTATTAAGTTAGTTGTGTTATAAGGTTAGAACGCTTGTGAACATGAACTCTTAGAACTGAAAACACGCATCGGAAGGTTCAACCCAGCCGGGCTTGCTAGCTTTCATCAGGCCAGTACCAGGAGGCACCGCAGGAACCAGTCACATCCCATGCTCTTGTGTGCTCCCAAGGCATTTTCTGAGTACTAGTTTGAGCATGCAGCAAGCAAGACACTGCCAGAGCATGATGAAGCTGGTGTGTTACCCATGCACAGGATTAGCCTGCTGCTAAAAGCTTTAGTCTAGATCATAACCTGGAAAATGGATTGTGTAGTTCAGCTGGCACTATGGAGCTCAGGACCCTCTGCCCAAAGGCATCTAATCTCAGAAACTTAATGTGCTCTGTGTGGCAGCTGCTGTATCTCACCAAGTGGCCTAAGGCTCAGCTAAAGGGTTTATCCGTGGCTGGACCAAAAATGCTCCATGACATTCAGTCCTATTTCTGTGCTGGGAGTGACAACAAACTAGCGCAAAGTGTGTGAGTACTTTTTCACCAAGAATTGTGATGAGGCTTAAAGTAGTTTTGGATCTCTTACCCCAGGTTTCAATTTAATGATCCAGCCCTCTTCCATCATTAAAATATAACTCTGTTCAGTCTGGTACTTTCTCCTGACAGAACTGTCCTATATCAGATAGATCAGGGATCTAACCAAATCCTGCTTGTCTCCTTCAACAATTTATAATCAGTGACTGTTGGGTATGTGTGAAGAATGAGCCACTGATTGTTTAAATTTTGGCCTTTGATCAGGTTGGGATGGGATTTCCAAAATTGTTCAGCCTAACTCTACTTGCATTTAAGAAAATATCAGTTTTACCACATAAGTCAATAGGAGCCAAACTAGGTTGAATGAGCTGAACTAGATTGTCACAGGCTGCCCTTGGATATCCTGCCCTATGAAAAGGCCAAAGCATAATTTTAAATAGAATGAAAATCCCAGTCCTGCTAGTTCCCTCAGAATTCAAGCCACATTTTCAGAATGTTTGGGGAAGGGATGGTAAGCTACTTTCCAAAAGCCTTTCTGTCCCTCATATTTCTCTACGATAGCCGGGTTCCAGCTGAAAGAGGTACTGAGATCATGATGCCTCTGATCTAAATGTGACCAAACTTTACAGCAGAAAATTCAATATCACTGTGAAGGCTGTGGCTTCAAAAGACAACCTGTGATGGAAAATCAAAGCCTACTTTTCCAACAGTTGGTAACTCTGATTGTTAAGAAAAGGTGTACTTCCACACATTTTCAATTTCAGAGGAAGGGATGATAGGATAAATTGGGTTTGATGAGATATCAACAGGTCATCTTTTCCAACCTCCTGCTCAAAACAGTTTCAGCTAAGAGGTCTGAGCAGTCTGCCCAGGGCTTTAGCCAGTCTGATCTTGAAAACCTCCAAGGATTTGATGTGAACATCTTAAAAATTAAACTGACTAATTCTGAACTCTGTGACAATATCTGAGTGTCAGTACAAAGGTCCTAGGAGTTTTTCAATACTGACTAGTTCTGCTGCTGTACTTCAGACGAGCCTTTTCACACACAGCTGGCAGTGTGATGAGCAACCTTCCTCAGGCAGCTGCTTTCCCCATCCTCCCCATCCCATGCAGAAGGTCAGACATGCTGGAGGCCTGGGAGGTTAGTGGCCTCAGAAACTCAAAGGAGAGATTCTCCCTCTTTGTTTTTGCTGTTGCTCTTCTGCCCAGACTTTTGATGTAAAATGAAAAGCAATTAATTAATCCTATGTAAGTAAAGAACTATTTATCTATCACTCAGTTTGTTTAAAAAGATATATGCTAATAAAGTATTGCTAACACTGATTAGAGTCTATATGGTCATAAAGAGGCAAGGAGGGTCTGCAATTCATTGCAATAGAGTGCAGGCAAGGTGTGGCTGTCGCAAGGGGCATCTTGGAATCTTTTCTCCTTGTTACACTGTGCACAGGAGGTGACCATTTTGCAGCAAGCATCCCAGAGCAAAGCTGGAAGAATACTTGCACTTCTAGCCATGCTGCATGATTCAGGATATGCCCAAGCTCATGTAAGATGTGACTACATCCTCCTCTCTCCTCGCCTTGCCTGAGACGGCTCAGACTAATAACACAAACGAAACCTTTCCTAAAGGACTTGAGGGTTGAATCTGTGTGCTGTCTCAAGGCTTCCCTGATCCTTTTTCTACTGCGGGAATAACTGCACATAACAAGAAAAGGATGGAAAACTTCCTACCATCTCAAACAAAGCTTCCTCAGCTTCTTACAACTTCTTTTTCTGAAGCAGCTGGTACCTATTGGGTGAAGACGTATTAATGAAAGTCTCTCAGCACAGTTATCAGCATTCTGCCTTAGACAGGGGAGAGAAAAGCAGCATCCCCGGAGAAAGGCAGAGTTATGGTTGGGATAGCACATGACTTTTCCACTTGGCTGCTCATCAGCCCCAAAATGGACAGTGCTTTCTTTCCATGGAAGTAAACAAGCGCAGTCCAGTCTCCATGTCTTCTAGGAAAATAAGTGCTTAAGTAAACTAGTTAACAGGACAGACATGGTTTACAAGCCCAGACTGAAGAAAGAACATTGTTTCATTTAAGTTAGGCAGCCAATGTAACACCCTGTGGCATATCCATTGTACACGTCTAATATGCCTTGTTTGAAAGTAGTTTTTACTGTGTCAAAGTGTATGTAGATTATTTAATCAGAAAAAAAAAAAACCCCAACCCAAAAAAGTGACCATTTTCTCTTAGTGTGTTTCAGGAGTTACATAAATGACCTTCAAAAAAAGTTGTGTGTAGAGGGATTTCTTTGCAGTTGTGAGCAGTTGGCAGTACTTTGTGTTACTTCCCTTCTTTGTCTTCCAATTTTTGCCATTGCATACAGTTTAAGAAATGTCAGCCTTGTCCCAGATTCTGTCTAATTGTAAAAATAAAACAGTTAATACTTATTCAATGATGTTACTTAGTTAAAAAATGTCACTGTGGTGCATGTAAAGCCGTTATATGAAGTACTCCAGGGCACAGATGTAAGAAACTGCCAACAATTACTAGAGGAATACTTTCAAAAACTGTGAAATAGGAATAATTTTTAACACTATTAAAAAAGACTGTGTACTTTATTCTGCTATCTACACAGCCTTTTGCTGATCTTATGAATGTATTCAGCCTAACGCAAGAAATGATGACAATATTTTATTACTCCTAAAGTTTTTAAAAGTTCTGTGAAATTCTGGTTGTCTTTTCCAAATAGATGTTCTCATCAAATTAAAAATGAGGCCAAACTCCTGTTCACTGACACTGGCACCACTTCTGCAATAGGTCTGGGTAACATACAGGCCAGTGTTCTGATGGTTGTCTCAGTGACTGAATGACAGGTGAAGTTCCTGAAAACTTATGGAGGTTTGACAGCAACATGACAAGAGAGTTTTTGGCCATGAACAACTGAACATAATGGATTTGCTTCTGTCAGGAGTAATATAGACCTGTGTATTTAATATCTCATGCAGGTAGAAACGTAAAGAGCTAGTCCACCCTCCATTACTGGGGTAGGTACTACTGGGATCTCCTTAATGATAGAATAAGAAATTTAAGTTCAGTTTCAGAAAAGTATTAGATAGGTGTGCAACTCCCATGGAAATGTAAACACACTAGCTACCCAAACAGGATGAAGTACCTAATATCTCTGATGGTCTGCACTGAATACTCTTATCCAGTTGGAAACTCACAGGGAAATTTGGTTGCTTTGGGTCCAGGAACGAACTTCTAACTTCCACATTTTCCAATCAGCCAGGATACGTAACATAATGTGTAGATTTTCCAAGGCAATATGATCCAGGAAGTGTCCCTTAGAAAAATGATCTGGGCAGAATGAGGGATGGGCTCACTAGAGGAATACTTTGAAATTTATTTTCAATCAGGAGAAAATATAAGGGGCATCTGAAAGCTTATTCTAAAACACCTTGGCCATTACCCTAAGGATTCAACTATGTAATTTGAAACTGATGAAGCAAGCGTCAATTCTAGGCAAATGTGGTCTGAGGACATGGCACCAGCTGAAGTTAGTGTAATGTAAAACAGCAAAAAAGAAAAGAGAAACTAATAGCCATCCTGCATGCAAAAGCCAGATGCTAAAAAATGGATCGTCCTTTCAGACTAATAACCTCTCCATCTCCATATGCATACTCGACCAGCTGTAAAATAAAAGACTTTTCTCCCAAATGAATTAATAAGACAGTATAAATAAAGGCATATAGACCATTCATAAATACTCTGTTGGCAACAGAACACACTGGAGCTGCCGTCGCTGATAGCTGCATTAACAGCCACAGTTGGGCTGCTGTGGAGGAGGGGTGTCCTTTAGCCGTGTGTTCTGCTTGCTGGCAGCAATGGTGGGATCCGTCTCCAGACTTTCCGACATTTTGTCACAGATGATATCCACAAGTCGCTCAAACGTCTGCTTGACATTAATGTTGTCCTTGGCACTTGTTTCAAAAAACTCAAATCCTAAGAAAATAAACAACAGGTTTGATGCATATTCCACTATCTCCAACAAATATACAAACATCTTTTGGGCCAGAAAGAGTGAAGAGACACTCAGAAAGCAAATGTGTGAGAGCACACATACAAAAGAGTGATATTGGAAGAGCAGTTGAAATTGTAACACAACCAGAGTAATTACACTACTGCTATTTGCTTTATATTAAGCCAGATAAAATCAAGACTTTTGATACATTCCCTTAGACAAACTCTGCTTTAAAACAGTTTAATCTAAAGATTGAAAGGAATTTGAGAGTATTATTATTTTAGAAATGCCCTATGTATCCAGCCATTGGGAAGGAATAATCTACGGCTCCATCTCTAACTATTGTGTTACTCTGAGCATTATTTAGCTGTAAACAGTCACTTCCATCGTGTCATTAACCTGGTTCCAAAAGAGACAACTGTGTTTGAAAATAACCAGGTAAAAAATCAAGCAAGACAAGGGAAGATTTCTGCAATCTACTTCAGTTAGAGGTGAATCTGTGGGACCAAAGGGACTCCCAGTCCCACAAACCAAACTAATAAAAAAAATAATTACACAAATACACATAAGAAAGAAATCTTCCTTAATTAATTTATACAGAAGGACTTTTTATCTGTCCATTCCCAACAACTACTCCAAAGGCAAAAATTAGAGCTATCCTTAACCCAGAAGGGACACTGGAAGCAATCCAGCAGGCTTCTGCTAGGACTGACTGGGTCTTCCCATGTTTTTGCTTCTTTTGCAAAACATTTTTTTTTTTTAGATTTGTTTGTTTTCTAAGCCTTTTCCTCCATGCTACACCTTTTCCCACAGTTACTACATTCTTCATTTGAGCGTTGCCTGGTAACTGAAAACTTTCTTCTGCCTCTGTCTTTCCACTACCTAAGGGTTCAATATTAAACCAGTTTACAAAAAATCTAATTCACTGGTAATTTTACAGAAGTGGCTTAGCCTCTGCAAAACTATTTTGATTCTTACTGATTAAATCTGAATAACAATGTGCAACTACCACCATGATTAATTATGAGAAAAATCCCAGTAATCAAATGTCAATCACTTGAAATTCTTGGCAGAATGGCAAAACCCAACTTTTTTTTTTTTTTTTTTTTTTAATATTATTGTGTTTTTTTCCTAGTAAATGGGCTAATCTTCTGCTTTGAAAGGCCACTTGAAATTTAAATGCCACTACTTGGATCACATGAGTACTATGTATTCAATATGCCATCTAAACAGGATGTAATCTGCACATTCAGTCCTTTATCTGCTTACCATGTGGCTGTTGCATGTTTGAATACTAGCCTAGAATTACAGCAGATAATTATGTTTAGTTTGGTGTGATATCCCAACGTGTACTAATAACCAATGCAAAAACTTAACTCTGTTCTGAACTTTCTTCATGGTTTTAATGTACATAACGTGCCTTGTGCTGAAATGTTACAAAGTGCTGAATTGTTTAAATGCATAGGATCTAAACACTGGTCAAACTTAGTGTTCATAGGTAGTTTAGATAATAAAAGGTATAAATATTGCACAGGGTTTTGGTCATACAACTTCTATCAATGTCTTCAAGAAGTGTAAAGATAACCTCACAGGTATGAGTGAAACATATTTACATTTCACAGTTGCTGTGAAAACTTTTCCTTTCCACATTTCTCTGGAAAGCAGGAAAACTGTACATAATGAAAGACCATCTACAGAAATTATATACTGAAAGGAGGTTTGAATCACATCTCCTTTGTTCTAAACTAGAAGGAAAATGGGGAAAGCCAGTGTAGCCTCACTTGTTGGTGGCTTCAGCCCTCTTTCAGAGCTCCACACAGGAGAAGACTGTTCAGATCCCTTGGGGACTGCTTGAAGGAAGGAAGATCCTCCACATTTTCAGTGCTCTGTGGTGAAACCCAGCTGCAGCTGTAGCACAGCATCGTGGTCTGTTAGTTTCCACTCCACAGAGTGCAGGAGGAAAGCAGCCATTCCAAAGAGGAACAGGCAGGACCAGAGGGCAGGAGGGTTGAGGGACAATGAGAGAATGCCTGAGAAACAGCACAACAAAGCCTTGGAGAAGACAACAGGAAGAAGACGAATCTTAAAGACATTTATGAGGGGAGTAGTTTTTACCAATAGGAAGGCAGAATAACTGGCACATGAGATGGTCATGAAGTGGCAGATATGACAAGTAGGTAAGACATCTGGGCAGAGAAAAGCAGGAAGTGAAAGGGAAAATCACAAAGAAGTAAGGACAGCCACATCAGGAAATACTGTAACATGGACAGGATCAAGAAAACAGGCCCATCATCATGGTGAGGATGTTCTGCATAAGAACACTGTGAAAAACTGAGAAGCATCCATTCTCCAGATAAAATAGAGGCTTACAGAATGTTCAAGCACAAACATGCTTATTCAAATACAATAAAAAATAGACACTACTACTGTGATGAAATCTGTGGAATTTCAGTGATGATTTTGATAAAAGAAGGAAATTGCCGTTACAGTACAGGTGTAGCTGGGTATCAGGCTATGCCTGTATACACAACCCATCAACTTAGTCATTAATTGCCTGGGTGATCCACAACCTCCCTAGCTAGATACTGCACAGATGAGAGAATGCACTGACCTGTGAGAAAGTGATTGAACTCCCAGCTGCCTCCACAACAAAGTATGTGCTTCATTCTTTAAAGGAACTGTACAGGTGGGAATTTGTTTGTACAGTTCTGGAGATTGTCGCATGCACAGCCCCTGTTGTGCATAGGCAACCTGATAGGAACTATTTATATTCTTAAATGCATTGGCAAACATGCCAAGTAGAGAACAGGGTATGCTGGTGGGCTCCTCCCAGGCAGTCGCTGCTGTAGTGTGGATTCAGCTGCAGATGGTCTTTGGATACTCTTCTGGCATATGCAGAAATGGTCACACAGAATGGTCCTTTGAAGCCAGCTAAGACAGTTAAGAGATGCTTTGTGCACAGTTTAAAGTAATCAGTGCCACAGGATCATGGTATGTAGTGGGCACATAGGACCAGCTGGTTTACAAGAATTCAGCAGAACAGGAGTTCAGAGTCTCATTTGATGCAGCTGAAGACACCATTGCAAAGACCCTTGCAACAGTGCTGTTGCCATCTGGACAGCAACTAATTGTCCTACGCAGGGGATTCAATTCCCTACATGAGTGCTACCTTATGCAAAAGATCCCAATAAATTATAGTGGTGGGTTTGGTTTTTTTGAGTTTTGTTTTGTTTAACAGTAACACTGTCTGTGGAACAGTTTCAGAGATATGGGGCTTTTTTCCTAGCAGTGTGCCTGGAAAAAATACCTGAATTCTGGTTGTTTTCCATTTTGTTATGGAATATTTTGCAGACCTTTCCCCCTGTGGACCTCTCCTCTCCTCCTGACTCATCTTGCAATTATTTTACTAATAATGCTCAGACACCCTAAGCTTCTAAAATGCTTGTGTATAAGGGCCTGAGACCTATGCCTTTTAGTACTTTCTTCAGTTTTTTTTTTCCACTGCTCATTATTAATGGAGAGAAGAGATTTTCCATGTGAGTGTAAGCCTGAAGTGAGGCAACTCTCTGGTGATGCTCAGGGCAGCAGAGCTCAAAGAATTTCACGTCACCACCACCCGTGAAGATCTGTACTGCTGGATGAGACAGGCAGAGCAGATTATTGCAAAGATATGACAAAGCCCAGGAGGCAAGAACGTAGGTGAGGCAGAACAGAACTGAGGCTGAGAAAATCCAAAATACCAGAGTGCTGCCTGAACATACGAACAATGTTTGTGGAACATGCATCAGGATGTTCTAATTTAAATGCCATTTTTGTGTTTAATTCAGTTTTTCCCTTTGCTGTCCTTACATTATGTCTCTTTCCCTTATCTATCTCCTTCCCAATAGTATTGACTCAAAGAAAGCTGGTAAGCTCTCGGCAGCCCTCACAGAGCACTCGAGCAGCAGGGACCAACCAGAACACTGACATGGTGCTGCTGTTCACCTGGGGAGCTATAATGCATGCAGAGCAGTTTGGATAGCTGCCTTCAAACACATAAACAGCCTGAATTACTGACTTTGTTCCCTCTGTGCCTCCCACTTGCCCTGGCTCCATAAAAGCTTTTTCATCAATACTTATTAACACTTGTTTATGCCTGCTTTCAAAAAATAAGGAAGAAAAAAACCCAGAAAGCAGACCCATATGCAAAGGGACAAACATTCTGCACCATCTCATCTTCCAGAGAAAAATGTGACATCAAGAGGACACACTAGCTAGCAAATTTTAAGCACAATTCCACAGACAATACAGACAAGAGCTATGCTGATGTTTCACCAGGTGATCAAGAAGACCTTCTGGTTTCAGAGTGTTTGTCCACAACGAAGACAATTTTATTTACCACCCCTGATGTTATGTTTAACAGATGTCCTCAAGGGTGTGTTCCCACAATAACTATGCTTCCTTGAAGACAAGCTTGAACTGTTCCAGCCAACATTTCTATGATACAATAGCTATATTTACCAGAGTCTTAACTTGAGCAAAAAAGGTGGGATAGGACAAACAGAACCGTACAGAAAAGGTGGCCAGATATCTGGGGTAGATCTTGCGGTACTCCCCTAGTACCTGGTGCAGCAAGAGCACAATAGACATGGTTTGTACCTATGACAGGATTGTACTTTTGCAGCAACCTTAAGGCCCTTGATCCTAAAGATATAACATACTCTGTAATGGCAGTATTTGCAATTAAAGACTAATGAGTGTTGAAATAATTTGTAGCACATACGTAGCAGATAGGACTTGTACAGAAGCATGTGAGCAACCAAAGAACACATAAAATTACATACCGAATTGGCATGCACAGCACTGTGTCATAAATAAATGGAGAAGCTGTATGTCAAACCACATATGTAACTGCCCATTTCATTTACACGTGCTGTTATTCAGTCTGTTCAAAGCTCTGTGTACACCTCTGCCTGTTAATCCTTTGGCAGAATGTAGATCACAATATACCATACAAATCACAAATAAAAGGAACCAAGACATTCATGCCATCTGTGAGTCATTCTTTTCATTTCTTTTCTGACAAGTGACACCAAACTTTTATGAATTTATGAAGCTTTGAACTCAGGTGAGATGTGTATATCAGAAAAGCTGTGTAATACAGCTGGCAAGTATGCATGCGTTTTGCTTGCAAGAAGTTCCAAGCCTTTTTTACTAAAATGATTCAAAGCATGTAAATGCTGACTGTATTGGGGTTTCACTCAATAGCCAATGCATGCAGTGCTCAGAATAAATATTTATGAAGAGACAAAATATAACAAATATTATGTTCCAAACCTTTTTTTTTTTTTTCCTTTTTGTAGTGATTAGTGAATAAATTTGTTTAAATGTGTTTGGTGTGATTCCCATGTCAACATTAACATTACATTAATCAGTTCTGTCTACTGGCTGGTTTGTATGTTTCTGTATTTTCTTGGTATGATATCCCTGTGAAGTAGTTACATGACTCAACTGAATTTATTTGATCCTGCCTGTTTTCACCTTGTTCTAACATTACTCTTGTAAGTATGCTATAATGTTAAACAACCATGAACTAATTTCTGAAGAAAGACTGTACCACTTTCAAAAAGTACTGCCTAGGGTGACACGGAATGGCTAAGGTGGGAGACAACCTTTGTGTCCAGAATGATGAAACAGTCTGGGAATTTCAGCCTGGAGAAAAAGGAGGGGTATGTTAGAGGTCTCTGAAACCAACTGTGTTACAGAGCAGGGAACAGCAAACAGTTGTTCACTGTTTTTCAGAATACAACTGTGAAGAAACATCAGACAAAACTAGCAAGTGGCTGTTTCAAAGCAGAAGCAGATAACTCAAATTGTACACATTTAGAAGATGTTGTGGACGCTAAAATTTTATATGGTTTCAAAGACATCATTGGACAAGCCCATGAAAAAATCGTCATGAAAGGGCAATTGAATACAAAGGTATTACCTTTGGTTCATGAGACACACAAATATAATTTGCTGCAGTCTAGGAAAGTATTGCTGTATGTTTGCCCTTGCATACCTTTCACAAGGCATCTGCTTCCAGCCACTACCACTGCGTGCAGCTACGGTATTTTAAAAAATCTAAATGGAAATGAGACAAATTCTGTCTTTATAAACATTCTGTTCATTTCCCTTCAAGGTCAAATCCAGTTTTCTTAACAATTCCTTCTTTCTTTTGTGAACTTCCATTAGGGTTATGGGAGAGGTACTTGGAGCTACCACAGGGTACTTGGCTAGTTTAGGCAAACGTTCTCATATAACAAGGCCTATTGCTGGTTGATCTAAACCGCTTGTTTGGGTTACACTTCAGAAATAAGCCAGCACTGAGATTGAAAGAAATGATTGATTATACCTTGTTAATAAAGTTGAAGGCCACACTTTTCAAAGAAATCAGCAGCCACAAAAGAGGTACAATTTGCTGATAACGCTGTCATCAACAGGACATCATGTTTCCAGGAGGGTTAAATGCCTGGTGCTCTTTTTGACCTTTTGAAAACCCAGCCCAAAATGTACATGTATTCATTTTCTCAGTGACTTAAATAAACCAGAGCTGAAGATAAAACCACAGTTGAGAACAATGTTTCACAACATGCTCTTTGTACAATGCTTGTGCATTGTGCTTGCTTGTAGTTGTGGCTGCAATCAGTGTTGCAGACTGGTATTCAAAGGGCCAAAAGTCTTAAAATGCCTTGCTGGACACATAAATCTATAACATTATTTTTAAAACTTGCCCACAAGAGATGTTACCAAGTCACTGTCAGAGAAAGAAAAGACAGTCCCAAGTGTCTGGCACAACACATGCCTTTCATACCGTCCAGCATGGCCAGAGCACTGACTACAGTTCAGGAAAACTCACATTCTTGCTTTTCCTGACAGCACCTCCCACAATCTCTGAGCAGATTTAAGAAATTATTGCAACTGTACAGGAAACATATAAACACTTGTGTATGCAGTCTGAGTACAGTAAACATCATACTGGATCAGAGCCACAATTTATCCAATACAATAATCTGCCCTTGAGGTAGCCACAGGACGTATATCTGAGAAAGGAAAACCCCAGAGTAGATAAAGATGGAAAGAGAGGATAATCTACTTCCATAAAAACTGAATTCTAAGTCCCAGGAGCTAGAGTTTGCTTTAAAGCCTGAAAGATGAGTTTTGATATCTATCTCATTACTCTTTTTTTTGCAAGCATTGGTTATTACAGCTGAGAATTCTTAACTGTACAACATGCAGAGTTTCTTCTCGTCTTGCTAAATTCATGACCTTGGGGATTTCTTGTCAACTTACTGCATTAATCATTCTAAAGAAAAACAGTTTGAGGAAGAGAAATTAAGATTAGTTATGGAATTTAAAAAAGAAAATAATTTTCAAAATCTACATTTCAAATTTATGTTTATTGCCAGGCATTTTAGTGACTGGTCTAAATTTGGGGTACAGTTACATTTTTTGGATTTCATTCTTCTTGGAATACACTTCCCTAGCTCCTAGTAAAATGAATAAATATTAGAAATGCTTACTGAGGGAAGAACAGATTATAGAAATATGGTAATATGACAGGTACTTCTGCAAAGAAAAATACCCTCTGTTAAAGCAGGTGCAATGGTAGCCAGTTTGGGTTTGTTGCAAACAGTTTTAGAAACTCTGGTCTTCACAGGTCTTGGTAATTTTTCCAGAAATAACCTACTGTTAAATATTTTTTGTCACCTTTCAAGGACTTATTTATGGTAATTTTTAATGTATACTTTTGAGATGTGCTTTTACACATACACAATGTTTATTTAGACAGATGTGATATGAAGATATTCTGATGAAATTATTTACCAGGACAAGCAATTGTACAACTAGAAAAATAATTTTTAAAAAATAAGGTCATCTATATATAATATAGAATATATTTAAATTAAGAACCAGCATGGGATTAGATCCAGCACTGGTGGTATACGGTGAAATGCCACCACCTCTCTGTTTCCCGTGCAGTTACTCTTACAACAGCCTTTCCCCTAAACACCTATATAGGAATAGTGACAAGGTGATCTTAGTTACACACATGTTCCCAGACTGAACCTTTACCACAGTCAGTATTAAAAAGAGTAACAAACCCATGCCCAGTACAGCACAGAAATCAGCCTCCAGTGATGCTAGGGCTTGACTTGCACAGCTGCTGAGCATGGTCTCCAGAGATCAGCAAATTTTAAAGAGAAAAATGGGCCAGGTAGTAGCATTATGGTGATGCTCTGGAGATTTTCCATTACAGTTTGGCCAGTGTCATCTGAAAAACATGTCATAGTATGAAAGGATATCACTTCTGGGCAGAAACAGAAAGAACAGAGATGTTCACAGCTCTGTAATTTTCTGTGTGGATAACAGTTGCCTCCTAGAGGGAGACTTTATCAAACAGAGGTTCATGTTATTTACACCTATGTAAACATGTAGTAGGTGAACTGCCAGCAGTTGGATATTGGTGTCTTTCTGTTTTGGATTATTGGTACTGGCAATCATAATCCAAATGTTCTCAACTTGCAGAACAGTCTAGTTCACATTTGGGACAAGCTGTTTCTTCAGTCTCTTCTCTCCTTTTTCTTGTTGGTTTGCTTGTGGGTTTCTTTTTTTCTTATTTTTCCCTGGCTAGGATGTATCTGCCTATAGCTGTAACGATCTAAACCTAATATATATGTGCAGACACACACCAAATCTTGCTACTTATCACAAAGGCCTTAATGTAATTCCTATCTAAGAAGCAGCATAAGGAACATTTATTCAGCTATGTCTTTAGTCTAAGCCAGCCTCTGAGGCAGGCCAGCCCTAGTCTTGTGGACACTTTTAGATGACAGACATATTACAGCTTTGCATAAGGTCATCCCTGGACACATATCCTAATGATGCTACAATATTAGTGATATCAACAAGGACAGTTCATACCTCAGCCTTCAGAAAGAAATGGGAGGTGGTATACGACTATTCCTTTCCAGTGAATGTATAATGAACACTTCATTACAAGTACTGTAGGAATTAATGACATTACTTTGTGCATTCTCACAAGCAATCATAAAGCTTTTGTAATTTCTTTTCTTACCAAGTTGCTCTGCTAAATGTTTGCCTCTCTCGGTGAAGATTACTCGTTCATCCTCCATGTCACATTTGTTACCGACCAAAATAACCTGGGCATTATCCCAAGAGTATGTTTTAATTTGGGTTGACCTTAAAAAAGAGAGAGAGAGAGAGAGAGAGAGAGAGAGAAGTCAAAGCAAAGCAAATTCCCCTTATATCAATTTCAAACAGAACTGTAACAAGACAAAAAAGATAATAGTGATTATGACATCCAGAGTAACATGATTCTGTTGAATTTTGGATTTCAAATAAACTAAGGAGTATCTGTCAGGAATTATTATTACAGAATTAATGTCAATGCAGATTTTACTTTTGCTTGTTAAGACAGTCTTTCAATATTTTCTCCTGCCATCAACATTTTTTCCTGTATTTTTAGAAAGAAGGGGTGACACTCTCCCACAATTAAAAAAAATATTTTCACTTTTAAAAGCAAACCTTATCATCTAAACCCAGAGCTTTGAAATAAAATCAACAGCTTATTTGTTTCTTATTTTTCACTTTTTAAAATCAAGATCTAAATTTATCAGCAAAACTTCAAAGCCATTCTTCTTTGCTTTTTTTTTTTTTTCTCTTCAGCATGTTCCACTATAGGTCCTTTGACCTACCAAGACGACAGCAATGTTTGCATTGTCCATTAAGCCGTGGTCAGGGACTGAGTTTGAGCTTTGATTTGCATTCCATTTAAATTGTACAAGCCCTAAGCATGGCTATAGCTGGAGTATCTGAGGCCTTGAAACGCCATGAGACCTTGAATGCTGGTGGTGAAACAGCTTACTTTACAAAGCTGTCTTCTGCAATTTGAAAAGGATGCAGCTAATAGGCAACTTAGGAGCAGACTCATATCACCTCTCAGTTGCTGACTGCTGCCATTCTGCGGGTACTCAGACCTGCTCTGTAGGAAGGAAAGCTCCATGTCATGGGTCCAGACTCTGCCAGGAACGATCCTGCTGGCTACCACCTTCTAACTGAGAGCAGCATCTGCCCTTGAAGGTAATGCAGGGTGCAGCAAGCTTACCGTAAGCACTCACCCTTTGCTTTGGACTTGTGGCTATGTCTGGCTTTGGGCTCTGAGTCATGGGCTTGGTAGGATCTTAATATCTCACCTGTGCCCATATGATCAAGGGAGATAGAGCATCTCTCTCTCTCCTTGGACAATACAGGCTGCCTAGGGAAAGTGCACTGAAATAGCAACTAACCTGCTTAACTACACATTTTGGAGAGGGCACCGTGGAAGAGAATCTTGTTGTCTATCAGGGCCGTAGGTCTCTGTGAGAAGATGAAATATCTTCAAAAATCTGTCACCCAAGTGTTTTGGAAGCTGGTCTGTGTGGATGCCAGGGTCACTAGTGACCCCTTCCCATAAAACAGCTGTCTCCCTGTCTCTACATATACAGATCCCTATCTACAAAATATTGCATGCACAAAAAAGATCATTATGTGGTCTCTACAACCATTTCTACTGAAAGACAGAAAATGGATCAAATCTCCAAAGCTGTCTTGCAAGACCAGAGGGATGGCCATGGGGGAAAACTGCTGCAGTTATCTTTGTAACCCTAGGTCCAATGCCATTACCCACAGGCCCAGACCCCTGTGCTTGAGCCAAAGCACCTTTAAGCCGTGTGTGATGGGTTTGCAGTGCTGGGCAGAGGAATTTAAGAGGAAGGACCACACTGCCTTTAGGGTTGTTTTATTTCATCAGAATGACCAAATAGAAGCTGAAGCAAGACCCAGGCATTTTGTTCTACAGATTGTTCCCTTGGATCTGCCCTGATCTTTCCTTCAAGAAACAGACACTGCTATTTTAAATGTTTTACAGAAATTTGAGTAGGTGATCCTAAGGTATTGGGACCAAAGCAGAAGTTAGATTTCCCTGTACGCTTACGTTTTACTAAAGATACAATTGCTCAGAAAAAAGGGCTCCATGCATTCATTTTGGCAGAAATGTTCTTCTGGAACCATGCTGAGTTCTGGAATTTGTGGCTAAGCAAAATAGAGGTTTTTTTTTTAACCAGAATTATATTTGTCACCATAGCAACTTTGCAAATATTAGTAGCTCAAATGTCAGAGGTTGTTAGTCCATTAAGGACTCGAACTCAGCTTTGAGTAGTTATGACTTGGGGAATCAATTTGTTCCCCTTATATCAGCAGGAAATTGAAGAAGTTTCAAAAGCAAAATATACAGTTAAAATTTTAAGCTTTATAGAAGGAATCACTTGCTTATTCTGCAAAGATGAAATATAAGAAATTGATGAATGAAGAAATACAACCTGGCGAAATACTGTCACATCAGTGTAAAGGGAATTCATTCAGTCTTGTTTTGCAAACTTTCGCTCCAGAGCTTTACATCAGTTTCTTTGCTTATGAACATAACTCCCTTCATTTTACTGCAGCCAGATGTGATTTGTTATTCTATGAACTACAGATTTGAGTATTCAAATGGTTCTCATTAGCAAAGTGACTTATTTTGTTCTTGGACTTTTTATCTGGTTTGCTTATGTCTCATATTCTAGTTATGAAGAATTTTTTAAGCAACAAGAGAAGAGTTTTTGTCCTTGATAATGACTGCAAAGGCTTATGTTTTGCAAAAGACTCTGTAGTGCAAAACATACAACTGACTCTGTGAAATTTAGTCAAATGTATCCCCCAAAATATCAATATTTTGATATCCAAATATTTTGATATCCAAATATTGATATCCAAAAATATCAATCTCAACTCAGCAGGGACTTGGATTCAAAGAATATAGTATGCTTATCACTATAATGTTTTCTTTTAGACATACATTTACACCAATGGCTTCTATAGATTTTGATTCCCAGAATTCACCTCAAAAACCAACTCACAGGTCATTTAAAAAAGAGATTTTGCTGTTCCTTGCATACACAACCTTTCAAATGACTAAGGTTTCTGATTAATCCAAAACATGAATAATTGTCCTTGTAAAGAACTTTAGCCTCAGGAAGACTGAAGACATGAAAAGGCAGAGCTGATGTTTTCAGTAAGCTGAATGCAGCAATTCTTGTTCAGGCTCAGTGACATGGTATATGTCAATAGTAATTTACCCTGTAAATCTTTCATATTCTAGTTGTATGGTAGGCCGGCAATCTGCAACATGCTTGAATTTTTATAATATACAGACACTAGAAGGGCAGATTAATGCAGGAGTTCCACAATCCATTACTTTCAGTGATCAACAGAAGACTTGTTCTCTCTGTACTGCCATTCTGCCATACTCCTTGTCAGAAAAGATCACTTGCTGAACACTAACTAAAGCAATGCTCATCTTGAAACAGTGCTTTATTTTCCACTACTGGTTCAAAGTACAAAGTTACATCAGTAAATCTCCAAAAGTGTTTTGGACTATTATGACAGAAGACTGTTAAAGATAATATGAAGGCTTTTAACCTTTGTTACATGGAACAAAATACTATGTGAAAAATATGTTCAAAAGAGTTTTGTGTTTTCATTTCATTTTGAACAAAGTAGTTCATTTTGAACACAGTTGTGTTTTGAACACAACCCCCCCCTACTTTGAAACAAAAGGCAAAGTTAAACAGTTCACAGTGGCAGATGTCTGTATGGACCCTGCTTCAGTGTTACTGAGCTATTTAGTTCTGCTCCTTGGAAATGCCTTGTAATAGTTGTTAGTCCACAAAATATTCTTCTGAAAACATTGGGGTTTTAGTTCAATAGAATGTAACAAGATTTTGTATTGCTGCCACTTCTAAAACCAGTGTTACCCAGGCAAAGCTGTCCACTGTTACCTCACCTCTCATGAGCACATAAGTTCCAAAGCAAATACTACAATGCTTAAAATGGTGAACACACTGTTATAAAGACCAAAGACAGTAGTATCATGCACTACCCTGCTCCAAGTCTGCCAAGAAAATTAAATGTCAGTTCTGGTTATAACCAAGCATGGTGAAATGCACCTTCATGACAGAGAAGCAGCAGTAGGTAAAAGGTCTATGTTGCAGCACATTATCTTTTGGGAAAAAATCAGGTACAAACTTCAAGGGCTACCTCAGTTCTCAGATAAGATTCTGTTTGAGGTCTGTAAAAGAATCAGTTTAATAAAGAACTTGGTTCCAGCAATTGAAGGACTGTCTGGGACTGAAAACAACCATGAAAGAACAAAACTTTGAAAAAATCAGGAGTGTGCAGGTGTGACCGT
The DNA here is from genome assembly GCF_023634155.1 of Falco peregrinus. Taxonomy (NCBI): domain Eukaryota; kingdom Metazoa; phylum Chordata; class Aves; order Falconiformes; family Falconidae; genus Falco; species Falco peregrinus. Next base: position 64,643,224 of record NC_073739.1, read on the forward strand.
TTGCCTCTGAAAATGCAAGAACTTCAAATAATTGTCCAGCAATTGTGAGGAACGGTGGGGTGTCTGTGTGCGCTTGTGTGGGCAGCTTACAGGGAGTATTGCACAACATGATGGAGTGGGGCGCAAAAACATGCAGCCCCAGCTGGCTGAGGTAGCTGAGATGGTGGTAGGCAAGGTAGCCAGCACAAAGCAATACGGGAGCACTGCTGTGATGTTACTGTTCTGGAAACCAGCTTGTTCACATTAAATTATGTGATAAAAGCTTATCTGCACATCCAGATGTGCAGGAGCAGAGATGATGGCAGGTGGCAGAACCCAAATAATATCCTGGCCCTGGCTGTTTCCAGGCGTATTGCGGGAGCCATCAGACTGTCAAAGGCGCATGTCCATAAGTCCAGAGGAGCACAGTGGTGCAAAGGCAGGTGACAATCCAGATTAGGGACTCTAAAAAAGGGACATCAAATCCAGGCCCCTCCTAGGGCTGTCCCAGGAAAGCCTCAGCCCCACTGTCCAGCCATGAAACCCATCACCACGGGTCAACACTGGAGACTTGTACATCCAGATGCCAGCAACTGGGGACACTGGGATCCAAGGGCAGATACTGGGAAGACTAAGTGTATAAGCCCAGTGGATGGAGGGATCCATGCTGTACACATATCTGCAGAAATATATATTCTCAGTAGTGGACTTCCATGTTGCTCTGTCAGGCAGGGGAGCAGGATGTGTCTGTTGGTGCTTTTTCTGTTTGTGGGAGCGCTGTGTGTGTCTGTCTGTGATCTGTGTGCCTGGCCAAGTATATATTATATAGGTGTTGTACATGTGAATACTGTGTGCACGTGCCTGTGGGGGCTACATTTTTAGCCTCACTACTGGTTGGACCTGGGACATGAAGCCACAGCAGCCTTGCCTCTCTTGAGCCATCAGATCCAGCATGATGTGTTTTCCCTGAAGAGTTCAGACTTAGCTAAGCTATGCCTGGGTAACACTGCATTGTACCCTGGAGAAACTACTGCAGAAGCCAAACCTGCCACTTATTGTACTAGACACATCTCAGGTTGCACCCACTGACTGGTATACTTTAAGGTCACTCTGACTGCAACTCCAGAGAATCCGGTTTTACTAACTCATACATGTCCAGAACAAACATTAATCTAACCTGGAATAGTCTCTAGTGTATTGTCACCTACAGACAGAAAGGATAGCAAACAAATATATTCAATAAATATATAATTATACAGTAAATATGTCAGGAATATGAATTTTTAGAGACAGTTGCAATCTATGGACCACTGTTTGGATGTAGAGCTCTCCAAGTATGCCTGCCATGCCTAGAGGGGCTGGTTTCTATGGGCTTTTTAGATGAATTATGTAGTAAGCCACGTGCACTGACAGCAGAGAGGCACCCTAATGAGAATGCTCCAGAGGGGACCGTGTGTAATATTTATTCCAGCAAGTTCGGGGAACATGCTGTACTTCTGATGTTCTGGTTTTAGAAAGGAGTACACAAATAACTGGAGTGCATCATCTTACAAGGAAAATAAATAAACCCCAGCCCTAAACCAAAGTAACAAAACCTCTACCAAAACTGTTTCATTTTTTGAAGTTACTGTTATATTGAGTTCACTGATGGATCCTTAAAATTCTCTCATCTCCATCTAAAGCATGGTGCCTCCAAAGCCCGTTAGCTGAACTATCAGGGGTTGCAGTGGAGTGCTGGGATCTGAGGTGGCAACTGAATTATCCATTCTAAAATTTTATCAGTTTTTTTTAAAGTATTTGATGAGAGGGAGTGTCAGAGAAGCAGCTATGAGTTTGGAGGTGTGTTCAAAAGCTTTCAGTGTCCTCAGCTGAACTTCCTCCCTTTACTTGCAAGTGATAGCGCCAAATGCTTGGCAACATCTGACCAGGAAGGCTTGCTTTCCAGCATTTTCAGAAGATATACTTTTCCTTCTGTAATTAAGGCCATGGGGGGTGTCTTTCCCTCTTCCTACAGTCCCCATCCTATGATGTCAGAAGGTATGGCATAGCCCTCTCCAACCCCTGACACAGGCAGGGATGGTAAGGGGAAGCTCTGCCATTCCCATCTTTTCAGAGGATAGGATCGTGTCAGGAGCACTTTCCCACCCTCCTTGTCTGTGAAGAGCTCTGGCACTCTCCCTGTTCAAGCCATCTTTTCCATGCTGTGGGTCTGAAGTCTCCCTCAAAACACCAAGTGTCTTTACTTCAGTGTATGCTATATGCTCCATTCCTTTCCCCATGCCCTCCTTTATGTCTCCTAAACCCTTATTATTCCCAGTAATCCTGATACGTTATGTGCCTTAGGAGTGCTCCTGCATCTTGGAGTTTTCCAATCTCCTCTTTCTATCCCACTCCTCTTGGGGATATGGTGGAGATAGGGCCTACACAGGCTTATTGTATACAGCACATTATATGATGACAATGCTCAGTTTTGATGGCCATTTGGAAGGTGGCTTTGTACCAGCTGCTCTGGGCTTGGCGCTCAGACCCTGCTGCAGGAAGGGCAGGGACAGAGGCAGCCTCAGGCTTTCCATCTGTTCCCCAGTAAATAATCCACTGTTAGTGGGAGAGAAGCCATCCAAAATTTATAAATGTATGAACCAAAACCCCAACACAACTTTCTGATTGGGACTTTGAAAACGGTGCCAAGGTTAAAAACTCAAAGCACTCTGAGCAAAACCAAGGCAGAAGAGTCCTGGAGTACTTGAATTCTAGACTTCTTGTGGCCATGGTTACTGGCAGTTTAGGATTATACTAGAAATAATTAGTAATAAAATCAGTAAAAATTAAAAGAAGATCCTAACATTTGCCAGATTCCAGTTGAACTGATGAGCAGCTGGGAGCACACACAGCCCCAAGAAACAGAACTAGCTTTAAGAAATAGCTTGGGATCTTTCCTCCCTTACTGATGAGGATGATCTGGATATCTGCAGCTTTTAAACTCTAACTATTGCTACTCATTTCATCATTCTGGCATGCTCCAGCTGAGGGCCATAAAAGCTCAATGATTATGGCTAATACAAATGCTTTTACGTTTTGCATTCATTAAGCCCTTTATAATTATTAAAGAATTAGCGAAAAACCAAGAAAAGTAACCAATAAAGGAAATAATTATCAAAATAGAAACTGACGTAGATGAACCTGTGACAGGAATGGGGAAATTGCACCTTGGTCCTTCTCATTGAGGACTTAAATCTAGTGGATCCCCTAGCATTTCCACTTCTATTTAGAACAGATGACATACACTGAATTTGCAGTGCTTATTTTCAGTGGCGGTACCTGCTGACTGCAAGTGCTTATTAACAGAATAGAGAATAGGCTAAGATGTTCTAGCAACACAGGAGTAATGAACATGGGTGGAGGGAGGCAAAGAAAGGGAAACAATGAACAAAATAAACTTCAATCCTCAGTTTCACAAAGCAGCCACAGAAAAGGGTCTGGATGTAAAGAAGTGGATGTAATAGCGAAATTGGGATATACCAACTGCTTTACTCTTGCAGAAGACCAGAATATACAAATATCAGCCAGGACTGGCTATATTTGATGTGTCAAGTATTGTTTATACAAAATGATGTTTTTGATTTGGATTGAAAGGCAAAGTAATTGAAAAATACTTTACGATTGTGAAATAAGCTGATATTGAAGAAAACAGAAGAATACCAGTGACTCACCTCTTCCTTCTGACAGGCTTTATCTTCCTTGTGCAGAGCCAAGGAATGCAACCATGCAATGAAAGGCTACACATTTAACCTTCCCTTAGAGGAAGATAAATTGATGATGCAGAAGCTGCATGACAGGTCTGACACTAACAAATTTCTGGTTCATTTTCAGCCAGAAGGCTAGTCAAAATGCACATTATCAAGAGCACCACAGGTTTCCATTGGTCTGCTAGGAATTGCATCTATTTTAAGGAAAATAAATCTAGCTTTTCCAGTGAACAAACCACAAAAGCTATCCTAACAGAGGACCCCACTACAAATTTCTGAGGCCATAACTTCATTGTGGAAAACCACGTGCTACATTTCAGTTTTGGTAGGTTATAAAGATAATCAAAGGGAATCCAGTTCTTTTGGAGGCAGAATTGAACTAATTTTTAATATATACATTTTTATAACATTATGCAAGGAAATATGACATATTGTTTTGCAAAAAGTTTAGTTAATAAAAAAAAGAAGGCAAAGCAGAGAACAGCTGAAGATGTAAGAGCTAATATTCTCTGTGTGTTGATGACATTTATTCTTATGTAAGTATTTCAGTGACAATCCATTACTATATTTGTAATATGGAAGTATATGCTTGCTCAATAATGTCCACTCTGGGCCTGCATCTAACACAATGGAGTAAGAACTGACACGGCATTGATAACTACATAATTCTGTGTGGTACCTAAGATGGGAGGGAGGCATCAGAGAGATTCATCAATCAGACTTTTCTTTCTTTCTAATCAACCATTTCTATCTGTTCTTACCTTGTACACAGAAGAGCCTTCCTATCCAGAAACCTCTGCTGAGTATTTTATTGAATTACATTCCATTTTTAATGTAATACACAAATAATTTTCTTAATAGTCCATGAATTAGCTTTGAAAAAAACCAAAACCTTTTCTATACAGTGTTGTTTCAGCTAAGAGTACCAAGTGTCTGTTGTCAGAAGATTATTGTCTGACACTAAAATATAAATCCGCTGGATAATGGTATATGGCCAAGTAAGTATATTGTGGGCAAGACATTCAGGTTCAAACTGTAATTCTTAGGTATGTCCCTTTACTTGGAGTTACAATGGAGGTCTAGAAGGCTACAGGGCATACTTAATTTGTATTAATCATGTTGGATGTCCTTAATTTTTGCATCTTTGGCACAATCTCTGCATCCTGCTTTTCTCCCAGCTGTCAAATACACCTTGAAACTACTTTCCAATACCAGTGTAGCAGGACCATAATTATGCGCTTACTACATTAAAAAAAAAAAAAAAAAAAAAGGAGACTGTACTCTAAATTAGCACTATATTCGGTATACTTCCTCCCCAGCACCTCCTGTGCCTGAGCTCTGATGGCCATTCTTTAGAAGAAAGGCACACCAGGTGAGGTGTGTTCTTGTACCTGCACAGCCAGCACACCACTGTTGGCACTTAAACAGCTGGCAGTAAGTCTAAGAACAGCCTCAGGCACAGCAAGGTCCTGACACAGAGTATGTCACCCTGACATTGCACACCCTGGAAGCCTTTTTGTCATGGAAGTAGATGACAGAGTACTGATGTGGAAGCTCCTGACCTACTCCTAGGCAAAATGTACTTTGGCTGAAAGTGTGCAGCATTAATGAAAGTAAGCAAATTCCCTGTCAAAGCCAACTGCATTTCTTTCCTTTTCTGATGTGTAGTACATACTTCTTTTCCAGGCTTTTTGTTTAGAAAAGTTGAACAGATGTTTACACAGACAGTGGAGAAGAGACAACAAATACTGTTTTAGGCTTTAAAGGCAGAGAGATCTTCCAAGCTACTTCCTCATATTTTGTGTCATGATAAACTAATATAAAGTATATTTCAGTATTTAATTCTTATTCACATGACTACAAAATGTTCTCCTATAACAAGGTTTACTTATGAGCAGATCAACTAATGTAACACATTTTTCACAGTGGGACACAGTAACAGCACATGTTAATGAAGAGTTTTTATGTAATGTATAATGCTGCAAGCTGTGTCGTAATGTGGGAAGTGATTTAGCAACTCGCTACACAGATAAAAGGCTGTAGATTTTAATTTTCTCCCCACTGAGCAACCCACCATTAATTTATATCATCCTTCAAAGCTACTACTACACATGCACAGTGCACACAATCATCAAAAATTAGGGTTTTAAAGGAGATGGAAAAAAGTATTTACAGGAAAATCATATTCATGGATAAAATAAATGGCAAAACAGAGTCTGCACTTGCTCATCTTTTGACTACCCCCATGGTTTCATGTTCCAGATGCTTCCAAATAAATGATCCTGTTTATCACCAATTTATGTTGATTGCACAGACTGTAGCTGGAACTCTGAGTAATGACCCTAATCACTGCAGCTGATCTTACCTCTTGTATTCAAAAAAATGTAGCTGTGGAATAAGGGAGTACTGAAGTAATTTACTAAAGCAACTACAACATCTGTTTGAGTATACTACCCTTTTAAGTAAATAAGCAATTTTTTGTCACTTAAAAATACTTTTTTTGCTTGCCAAATCATATATATACAGACACACACATATCTCGGGAAACAGATATAGACACATACGTATGTGTCCTCACATCTGCTGTTTTCCTTTTTCATAGTGATATGCTTCTGATATTATTTTTTAAGAAAAGATAGTTAAGTAAGCAATACTGATGCTCAGCAAATCCTTTTGGTACTATATGCTCGTATCTAATACCTCCCTCTTCTTTGCACCAGCAATGGTCCCATAACCCTGGATTGCACTACTCTGCCAAAGAGCCTGTCTTGCACTTCTGGGGTTATCTATAAGCCTCTCACCTTCAGCCCCAAAAACACCTGCACAGCAATGTCATTTTGGAAGGAGTAAAGTTTTTACAAGCAAAGTCAAATTCTTTTGTTTTTAACAACATTGATAGTTCTGTAGCTATAATTTAACTGGATGACAGAGTGAGTTACATTTTCCTTTTTCTCTTTTAAATAGCAAACCCAGGTTCATGTTCGCAATATACATGACAAATCTCTGGCAACAAGATGTCCCTGTTTTAGGGAACTTCTCATTAAACAGTTCTCTGAAAGTCTGGTTTGACCCTGACTTTTTGCTGTCATATCTCATTATGAACTTAGTTGCGTATTTGTGGTTGTTAATCCCTTTCTGCCTGTTTCACCAGGAATGCCTTCCAAGTTTCTCTCACTTCACGAATTCACTGGTTTGGATTTTATTTCATCTATTGTTTTAGCTTTCATTTTTCAAGTTTAGATGAATTCTGCTATTGCTATTGCAACTCTTACATCTGATCTTGTTAGATCATTTTGGGTTGTTTTTTATTTTGTTTTGTTGTTTTTTTTCTCATTTGGTATTTTGCACAAATTCTTTCCTAAAGAACTCAGTCTTACATACACACAAATGATGTTCTCTGTGTTCATGTTTTATTGAAGGGGTTAAAACAATCAGACCCAATTTTAATCACTGGAAGAGCTTAGCAGGTCATTGAAGGCACCTGTGATAAATTATCATGAACTATCCTTGTTACAGATTCATCCAGCTTACAAGCCATGTGTCAGGGCTATCATGTGAGTCATTTTACTTCTTAAGGCAGACAGCATTGTTATGCTGAAATGTCAAGGATATTTTACTTCTGTAATAGTACATTTTATACTAGAACTGGTTACAAATCCTATCAGCATTTTGTCTTTAAAGTTACTTATTTTCTTATCTTCTGGAAGCAGAGCAAAATAAATATTCAGAGCTATATTTGAACCTTAGGCACAAGAATGGGATTCCACTGCTGTGTCCTTAGACCAATGTCTCTTTGGAAGTACTTTCCCTATATGGCTGTAGAGTTGCAAGCATGAGAGATTTGAGGTTTGAAATTTTGAGTCAAAACATGTGGGCTTAGTTTTCATCTTGAACATTTGAGCTTCCGCCTTTTTTCAAGGACAGCTGAATCTAGACTGGCAAAATGGCAACTGCGTTAATCTCACTGTTAACTGATACTGGTTAATCAGACAAATATGAGTTGTATAACTGCACTTTTTTTCTTTCTCTTTGAGGTCCTGAAGGTAAATTTTGAATTAGTCTGGTGATGCTTTGCTTCTGGGATACTGCTGATCAAAATTCATTCTGTGAGGGCTGCCAGAAGCCAAAGACAATGGTAAAAACTACTTTACTGTCTACATCCTGGCTGGCCCAGGGTGGCAGAATTGTCTTGCTGACTCACCCTGCCAACAAGTAAAGTGCAGGTTTATTTCTGCTGACTCACAGAGGATGACAAGAGGCATTAGACTTTATAATTCTAGGATTAAAAATAAGGTAAGAAAAAAAGTTTTTAGAAAATGGAAGAGTTGCATATTCATTGAGAGTGTCAGTAGTGCTCCTACCTGATTCACAAATTGAAAGACTGTGTATATATGTATGCATATATATGAATTTGCCCCTCTGCCCCTCAAACCCTAGCTATTATATATTTGAATTTTGTTCTCACAATTCTTAAAACAAATGTATAGTGCTTGTCCCTGACCCCAGCAGCTAGATTTAAAAGGAAATCCTCAGTATGGTAGAAGCCATCAGCAATATAAGCAGGCATAAATATAACTTTTTAATAAAAAATTTGGAGATTAGATTTAAAACCTCTTAATGCTTTTTAAAACTGAACACAATGCCATTTCAACATGATACAGCCTAACCTCTCCTAGAGATCATCTCACTCTGCCTGTAAGAACTTTATAAGCATACTGTTTAAACCATGTTAGCTAACACATTTTTGAGGTTACAGCTTCTCTCCATCAATAAAAAAGAAGTGTTTATATTATCTTATTGACACTTCTTCACTGACTTTGGTGGGTAGAGACCCCTCTCAGAGGACATAACTGTGTGCATTACACTGGTGCTTGGGTAGACAATAATCTCTGGATGGACAGCTATAAGGGCAAGCATCACAAAATTCAAAGTTCATCAGTGAAATTATTCTGTATCCCCAGAGCAGTAAAGTGATGTATGGGAAATATCAGAAGAATAAAGCGCTTCCTATGTGCTGTTCCAGAAACGAAAGCCTACAACTGCAAGCAAGTGTGAATGAATGTGTTGAACAGCAGGTCTTTCTAAGGCACAGAGTGGAGGAAATGACTGCACTTTACCAGAAAGTGTTTCCAGTGTGCACATAACTGCATCCACAAAATTGTGTTTTGCCCTGGAATGTAATAAACTATCACGCACTGCCAACTCTGGTCCTATAGCACATCAAAATAAAGCAGTAAAACTTTTGCCCATATAACCACATCCCTCAGACATTTCTCTTGGCAGAGCTAGACAGGCTGAGTCACAGCTCCTCACAGCTCTGACACAGATGGGCTGGCAGAGGTCTTTTTGGGTGCAATTCTTCTGGTCTGTTCTAGATAACTGCTTTAGAATGAGATGAGTAACAGCGAAATGTCTTGTTTCTTGCCATTGACTAGAAGGGATCCTCATGCCTTTAGCTTGGATATGGATGTCTGCAATGTATAAGCTAAATTTATACTGAGGAGTCTCACCCATAGCTCTGGTTGCTGTCAAGGTCTCCCAGGGTTACAGAACTCACTGAAAGAATACAAGATTTGTCTACAGAGTAACAGTGTCAGGTGAGGGTTTCTATACACCTCTATTTCACAGCTATAACTAGCAAACATCCAAGCAGACTTATACCAGAGACAGATTTCTGCAGTTATAACACTCCGGAGATAGTTTAACTAATTAACTTACTTAAGCTTTCTTGTTATGAAACGTTTCTAGCAAAGGCTGATCCCCTAAAGGCTTGAAGCTTTCTTGTTATGAAACGTTTCTAGCAAAGGCTGATCCCCTAAAGGCTTGTTCACTACACAGGACTTAGGTTGTGGCAGACTATGAGGACAGCTCTACACTACACTGTGAGTGTGTCGGGGAGATAACCGTGTGTGTTCCTACACTGAGCAGCAGAGCTGAGAAAGGCTGAAAGGGAGGAGTGATGTGTCTGAAACAACTGATGGTATTAACAACCGCGTATGACAACAAAGAGACGCCATGGTTACCTTCATCTAGGAAAATTCCAGGATTTCACTGAAGCTAAATTCCACATAGCAACATTTGAAAGTGAGGTCTCTGTTGTTCACAACTGAACAGGAAGTTACAGCAAACCTGGCTTCACTCATACATTCCTTTGCCAGCATCTGATGGGACTAGGGCAAGAAATTGCTGGATATAAAACCTTTACACCTCAGAAACTTCATGTGTGCTGCTCTGAGCTCCTGTAACCCTATAGGCATGGGGGCTGCAGGTCAGAGTCACAAGAGGAATTCAAGTGGTTTATTCCTAACTCTGCCAAATTTTACTGTGGTCTGAGCCAAATTTTACTGCGGCCTGAGTATACATCCTTCTTTGCAAGATTTGCCTAGAACAGCTAAAAGGTCATCTCCAGACTGTTACCTAGCAGGAGGACTTTATTGATAGCCCTGCTCACAGATACCAGGTGTCCTCTGTAAGTAGGCTTTTGTGCTGTGGATGGTGGACTTGCAGACTGGGGAACTGCCAGTGGGACCCACCAAGTGGTAAAGAGAAGGTCAGTGGTACTCTATTAACAGACAGAAAAGAAGGAATTTCAAGCAGGCAGTTCATTCTCCTCAGGGCTTGTATTCAAAGACACAAATGATGACTACCTCTCAGACAGACAGTCCATAAAAAGGAATGTATGCAATCCAAGGCTGACCTGAAGCACAGATGTGGGAGGACTGAGAGAGGAAGCAGGATGAACCGCAATGTGACTGAACTGCTTTCCTTTCTCCAGGGCCACAGAGCCCCTGGGGAACATGCAGAAAGCTTCCAGAGAAACAGGGCTTGTCCCATGGACCTAGTGCTTCCCATGGCAATCCCATAGCCTGCAGGGGAGCATCGACAGTTTCAGACTTCCACACAGAAGAGAATTTGGACAAGGTTTAAAACTGTATTCTCTTTTCCCATTTGTCACAGCAGTGCTGAATAGAGCATTTCATAAACACATTTTAACTTCCACCCTCTGGACATCTGGCAGAGGAAGGACGTAGAATGGAGGAGAGGATATGACTGAGAAAGAAATTATGAGTTATCTGAAACCCATCCAGTTAAGTAAAATGAGGTGTGCATAAACAGATGCTAAGGGATAATCAAGTACCTTTTCTAATATTTGTGGCAGATAATCCTGAGTCTGAAGTACCACACTGTCCTTAAACAATTTAGAATAAGAAGGTGAATCAGATAAAAAATAGATACCACTGAAAGTAACACAAAAGGTCCTATTGATTTTTTGTAGATTGCATGTTACATATTTATATCATGTGCGAATGCACGAGTCTGAAAGAAAAAACACATAGTCCCAATCTTACTAAAGTCCAGAACAAATATTCTATGTTTTTGTTAATATAATGTAATTGCTAAATTAGAAAGTCTTTCCTCCCTCCCCTCAATTTTGCCTTGAAGGTTTTTCTAAAATTTTTACATAGCATTAGAAAACCATTGGATTCTAAACAATGGCTGCTTAAAGAGAAATCTGATGAATAGCCAGCATTAAACAAAAAGAAATGCCTAAAGGCAGAAGACATCTATAAATTATATAAATCCTTAGTATAGGCAAAACTCAGTTTGCTGATTCACTTCCCACTTAGTCACACAGAGCAAAAATAAATATTTAAAAGCAAGATAAATTAAGAGCATGCTCTCAGTCAGTGTAAAAAAAAACAACCCTTGAATATAAACAACTCACCTGAAGAGAAGAGATACATGAGAAGGAGGTAGCTGCTACATTGCACACCGAAAGGGAGCTGGGCCTACAGCATATATAAGCAATATGCACAAAGCCATCTTTGGCTGCTTTCAGGAGAGAGGCAGGGGTGCTGCAGGAAGATACCACAGGATCCTTATATGGAAAGAAGACAGTGTGGCACAGCATGCAAAGCAGGATGAATTAAACGTGCTGATTAAATGAACAGCTTGCTTTTTGTACTTCAGTGAAGTTCAAAGCTTTCTGGCCAACCACTGTAAGCATACCTAGCAATCAAATAAATTAGTTATGTTATAAAACCCTCATGCAGGGAAACAGTAGGTAATGCAAAAATGATCTCTTTATGTGTCTCTGTCCCTCATCTTTGTTCGGGGCTTTAAAAAGAATACGTAATACTTTTACATGCAGGTACAAAGGCTAAGGGATCTGTGTGTGTGTGTATATGTATATATACACCACTGTAGAAGGAAATTGAGGACAATGCCCTCTACCCTGACCCTTGAAAGATGGCACAAGCAGGTTTCTCCAAAGTTACACTTCAGGCATGCTGTACGCTCATTCCTCGTGTGCAGGTCTTTAGCTAAGGAATTCGTGTGAAACAGCCAGTGTTATCTACCCTGCTGAGTGTGTGTCGCCAATCAGCAGGACACCTGCACTCTAATTGTGATCATAACAGAGTCTTACTGCTACAGGAAATACACATCAGTGGGTAAGGTGACACAGGTGTGTCCTGAGGACTCACGGTAAATGGCAGGAGGTCTAATACCTTTGATTAAAGAGGTCAAAGGAAAAGCAAACACATCATAACTTTTAATTCTTAGACTGAGGACAAGAGGAAGAGAAGTAATTTTACTTGCAATCTGAAGTGTTTCTATATAAACCACTCACAATTACTACATGTAGCATCCTAGCAGATCTTGGTTTGGTTTGGTTTTTTAGCAATGTGTTTTATGCTGTAACACTTCAAAGTTGATGGCAATGATTTTCAGAGAAAGGACATCTAAAATTTGGCATCACACTGTCCTGAGCTTTGAATTCAAGTGCTGAGTTTTACTAAATTAGGTTGGTTGTTCAGGTGCCTCCATTTTTGGACTGGCAATTAGCATAGTCACAGAATGGTTAGAGCTATGCTCTGCTTGATCTCCCATAGATATACCAAATGGTGCAAACACTAAACCATCCCTTTCTCAGCTTGCCACAAGCCATGAGAACTGCAAGCCTCTCTTTTTCAGTGCTTCCTAAGGGTCTCCAGAACAGTCTGTGATATTTAGACATCAGATGCCCACATACTTGACCTTGAAGTAGTCTTGACATGATCTGGCTCATTCTTTCAGTACCAAAGAAAACAAAAGTAAGAAAGCTGTTGTTCTTCCTCTGAAACCTCAGATTACTGCTTGTGGTTGTATTCCTTCTGTGCAAAGCCCCTCATGTTTCCCACATTTCATGATGCCACCAAGCCTCACCTCTGCCTTACTGGTAACTCCAGTCCAGATGGCCAGCATGTTTCATTATTCTAATAGTAACCTCCACACATTCTCCCAAGCTGTCCTTTGTAAAAAGCAGCATGATATTATCCCTCTTTAAATCTCTGCTGAAAAACAACCTGTGTAGTGATCTCTCTGTTTAATGAGTAGCCAGCTGACATGCTGTGAATGAAGTTACTTCACTAATTCACTGGTCCACTGGTATTCTGTGTTTCTTTGTCGCCTTTATCTTTTTTCCTTATGCTTCTGCTCATTTTTTACTTATACTTTTTTGGTCAGGGATTTTAAATTATTTTTTCTGATATTCATGTATAGTGATTAACACAATAGTGTGCTACATACTCCCTCAGACTTGGCAGTAACAGAGAGAGCTACAAACATGGAAGGAAAAGCCCAAGGACTAAGCCAGACAACAGGTTAGAACAAAGCATATGGGGTTACAGTATAGTATTGGTTTGTACCTGTCTCACTCATTTGAACTGGGGCCAAAATAGAGCCAAGTGATGAAACCAAAACCAAACCTCGATGCTGGAGGAAGACATGAGAATTTTATGAACTGATACACATGAAGAACTCTGGCTCCTGTTGGCTTCTACTCTGCTCAGGGCAACAGGACACTGCATGCATATTTGTGAATGAAAATCATATGACACCTGAAGAATATAACAAATTTCTCCATCACGGAGAAACAGCTGTGCTAAAGGCTTAATGTCAGTTAACTGTGTGCACTAAGGAAAAAACAAGAATGATATTAAAAGAGCAAAATATCTATATTTAAAGTTACTCCTAATTATTGCTATAATGGCAGAATGATGTAGGGCACTTTACAAGCATCATGAAATACTCCCCTCAGGTCATAGCACTCTGAGGCTTTGGTAATAAAACAAAAACAGAATATAAACTCTTTATGTTTATTGTACTTTCAGGGATTTTATGTGTCATTCTACAAGGTCTAAAAAAATAGCATTTCTTTTGCACAAAAACTATAAAAGAAAAATTTTACTCAGCTCAAGTACTCAGAAAAAATGTTTTCTATTAAGGTCAATAATTGTTTTCCTCTTAGTTGTGAACCGGTTGGTTGACATAATTTGGACTGTTAAAAAGTTTTTTTAAGAAGCTTGAGGATTTGGGCACAGGAAATCCCGGTCATCTCTCTGTTTTTCCTGCTGGAGTTTTAGTGTAACAGATTAAACATGCTGTGCCTCAGATATTTACATTAACAGCTATGTATAAGCTTATCTGACGATGAACTGTGGTTCTGGGCTGTGAGCTGGTTGAGGTGCAAGTACATGTTTTGTTCTGCTGAGTTGTGGATAGCAGCAGTAACATTAAGGAAGAGTAGCTAGAGGTAGGTGAGGCAGGGAAGCAACATCACAGGCTATTGCAGCTGTTTGTGTAGTAAACACAAGTAGTTCAGTACAGTAGAAGCACTAAAATATCATAGATAGGAGCTGGTTAAGAGACACAAGACAAAGAAGGAAAGAAACCTAACATTTAATTTGGCGAAAAAAAGAGCAGCCAAGCCTCCAATTTTTGTGAAACAGTAAAAATAGCATTCTGAAAAAGAAAGTAAAATGAGAACACATGGACAAATCCATGTTAGATAGTCAGGACGGAAGATGAACAAAAAATTTCTGCAGGAGTACAAGGGATCTAAATAAAAGGACAGTTAAGGCTGCTAAAATTTAGTGCTGATACATCTAAAACATGCACATTAGAAGGGATAATCTGTGCTACTCATCTTCTCTAATGAACTACTTCTGAATTAACTACAATCACTTAGGAAAAACCTCAAGTGTCATTGCAAGCTGCTTAATGAAAACCAGTGCTCAATGTGCCACAACAGTTAAATAACCAAGCAAAATGTTGGCTGCATGCATAACACAATTAAGAATACTAAAATCTCCTTCTTACCCAAGGTTATTAGCCAAATTTATGGCTTTGTAGGCAGGATTTTTTGTGTTGGTTGATTTATTTTTTAAATTTTTGTATGTGAATGTCACACATATCTTTGATGAAATTTTCTTATATACAAAAAATGTGCTTAAAGCTGAGGTCACAATAGAAATTAAGTAAGAAATCATAATTTTTCTCACAGTTCCCAAACCCCATAAAACCATCCTATTCCCCAAATAAATTTCTGTACAAAGAACCTGCATTTTCTCAGAGAAGCCCATTTCATGGTTTTTTTTCTTTTTCTTTTTTCTTTTTTAGCTTTTTCTCTGTCTTCTGTCTTTAAACACATGGAATAGGCTCCATCTTACCTAACCTCAGACATTTACAGTGTAAATATTCTTGTCTGCAGATTGGTCACTGCTGACTCCCTCAATGGAGAGAGAAAAACAATTTTAAAGCACAAATCACAAAACCAATTTTAGATGTCTGTCTTAGGATGAGACAAATTATGTGACAAAAATGCTCAGTTCTCTGCACTCACTGTAAAGTGAGCCTAAAGTAACTAGCACAAGGCAGATGCTGAAAACTTGTCAGGTGAATGCCAGCTTTACAGATCATCAACATATCATGATCCCAGCTCAATCATAACTTCTTTTTTTGTTCCCCAAAATATTGCATGTAATATACAAGAAGGAGTAGAAAATGTCAACTTTTTAACTAGCTTTTTCCAAAACAGGAACTTTTACTGGTTCTTCCATTTGTTCGTAAAGACATACGGTCATCATATCAATAGCATAGTTTCACCTGACCTTCATCATAAAAAAACCCCAAATTCCAATACACAGATTGTAGAAGCTTGCTTGGAACAAGATGCTCAGTTCTAGTCACTCTGGCACATAAATTTATAAGCAAAACCAACTTTGAGATAGAAACAAGACTTGAGAAGATGCATACTGCATGATATGGAAATTGGATTTTTTATGTCCTGTGAACTGTCAGTGTCCTATGTACCTGAATCATATGATGGCTTCATTTACTTTTTTTTTTGGTTCAGACAAGTGAATTTATTAGTTTCACTGACATAAGCATGCTACGTTCATTTTGCAAAACTGTTCCATTATTTTTGAAATTTTCAAAAAGTAGTAAAAACTATTCTGTCATCTTATAGTGGACTGAACAACTGAGTAGACTCAGCTGCCTGGTACTTAGATGAAAGCCTGTCCTGATGTTTAAGGTGTCTTAGATGTAGGCTAAGTTTACATGACCAATTTAAGACACGTGAACACAAGAAGCTGAAAGTGTTCATCCAGTTGGCTGTAACTGATGGATGGAAATAACAACAACAACAAAAAAGTAGTTAATACATAGCGGATGGAAGCCAAACTTATCTGAGAAAAACATGTAAGACTTACAGAATTGTAGGTCTCAGGGAAGAGTATTTAAAAATAGTTTTCCCAGATGTCAGCCTTTTACATGAAATTAATTCTGTTCTTCATGCTCAGCATCCAGTTTTTCCTGTTACATTCAATAATGATTGCCATACACAAAGTGGAGATGTCTGTTCCAGTGCAGCACTAAGTAAATCAAGTCCTTCTAATAAGTGAAGATAAGAAGGATGCTTTTAACCCTCCCATAGCCAAATAGTTCTTACAAGAAACCAAAGCACTGAAGGGACAAGTTTGCAAATAGTTGTAGAATGGGCTGTTTCAAAATCTTTGAATCCACACACAAGAGGAACCTGATGTTCTCTGAAGATGCTAGGAAGGACAGCTTGAGAACTTGGTGATATAAGAGCTAAAGGGCATGAAGTTAGTCAGTGTTTTCTTCAGCTGTCTCACATAGATAGCTATGGGGTCAGAGAAATACAACAAAATCCATCCTGCAGGGACTTGTTGAGTGCCAGATTACTTTTAGAATAGTTTACAACAAATAAATTAAATAGTTGGAGAAGGCCCTCCTGATTTAACGTTTGTGTAAATAGACAAAGTATGCTTACTTTTTTGAGATTGTCAATCCTTCCCTTTATAAATATTTGTAACAATGTTGTACATTTTAAACATATCTGTCTGTACCCTGCCTTACTGTGGCTTGAATTTAGAGTGATTCAAGGCAATCCAGAACTTTCTCTGCAATTTTCAAATATACCGAGCAGCTTAATAAAATTAACACCTTTGCATATTGATGACTCTCTACTTATGTCTTTACACCACTACATTTACAACAATATTTGTATTATTCCTTGTGAATGCTGGAAATTTTGGGTTTTGATTTGTGTATAAAAATGAAAGACTTGCTTAGACTTCCCTGTTTTTCAGTTTTGACACTACTAGTGATTTTACTAATCATGCAAAGAATTAGGGAACAGACAAATGAATAAATAAAACAGATCTTCTGTAGGAGGACTAAGCTATTTTGAGATTAGTGTTTTGATATAACATATGTAGTCTTTTTCCAAAATTATTTTTGTTTAGTTATGGCATTCTACACAGAGAAACTGAGGGAGGTAGAACTGTTAAGTAGTATGAAGAAAGATATGGGACCAACTTCCAAATCTGTCATAATGGGTATGTAAAAATCTTCCAGCATTTTGGATGAATTATCTTTGTTAATCAGAAATGGATGGAAAGTTATGCAGACCTACAGAGGACTGCTCAGAAGTGTAGGCAACACACACTAGTCAAGGCACTGTTGTCCTCGCCACACCCATCACACATCAGTACTTTGTGATACTCCTCAGCAAGAGGCTTTTAAGTCAGTCATCTCAAAGGTTTACCACTGTGCCAAGAATTTGTGTACAGAAGTATGACCGTTTTGCCTAGTCCCAGTGAAAATTCAGTTTTATTACATGAATTTAACCCATTTATAGTTTTCTGTGCAGAATATCTGCTCATATAAAATATAAAATTCAGTGAATAGGGTCATTTTACAATTAAAAATGCATATTGATTCACATAATAGCAGAGGATGTGATTATCAGTCACTCAGTTAAACAGTTGTTAATTGACCGTTCAAATACAGTACAGAGTTCATCATTCACCCAATTGTATATGTGTCTCTGAAGACATAAATTCGTCCTAAATTTAGGTGGAGCATTAAGACAATTCTTTGAATAAGTTTGCAGTAACTATATTTTGGAAGGAAAGACTAATTAAATCTGTCCGAATCTTCCAAAGGACTCTAAGAAGCTTAGTTATAAAAGCTAGCATTTTCCATCAGAAAATTATTTGGTTCCTGAGAAGTAAAGTCTGAGACAGAGAATATTCCAGGTGAAAAAAATACTAACCGAATGCATAAGGAAAGCATCTACAGAATGTCAGCTGCACACAGGCAGACTGCCCAAGGAGGTAATGTCTCTTATTAGGCTTAGTGATAGCTGGGAAAACAGAAAAGCTTTCAGCAACATATATCCTTCTTTAAGTCCCAAGGAAAAAAAGTCTAAAATCTTGTGTCTATTCCAGCTGTTTTATTTGTCCAATGAAAGCAGATTTCATTTGTGTTCAATTGTAACCTGACTTGACTAAGGAGTGATTTTGAAAGTTTCCTTGTCTGAGGTGGAGAGGAATCTAAAAATTGGGTTTCTGGTGCAGTGTAACAAAAGTGCTTAGCTCCCTTATATGTTTTCCAGAGTACCCCCAAAATAGGGGAATATATCTGCACAGAAACTGCATTTGTGGAAATGCTTTCAAGCAATTGGTGATAAGCAGAAAGGAGATCCTACCTGAATCCTTCTGATTCTGTAGGAATCTGATTCTTGTGAGAAGTAAGATTTACATCTCATAACATTTGGGAGGGGGATATAAAAATAAGAAAATTCAAATAAGAATTTCTATATATGCATTAGAAATAAGCTGAAAATAAGGGGAGACATAGGTCTGCTGACTTAGTGGGAAAGATATGATGGCCTGACAAAGTCCAAGTGTTTGATATCCTCTACTTAATACCTCATTCAGTCTTTAAAATAAAGATTGGTTTTCATGCATAATTCAAGTTTAAGAACAGGAGAGAAATGCTTGCCAAAATAGCAAAGATATTAATGAATGTTCAGGCAATGTAGACATATTTAAGTCAGCAAAGCCTGATGTTTCCTAAGGCATTAAGGAAACTGTTGAAGTAATCTCTAAACTAGTAGTGATTATCTTTGAGTACTTATGGAGTAGGTCCCAAGGAATTAAACATAGGAAAGCTTAGAATACATTTAAAAAAAAAAAAAAGAAGAGAGAGAAAGAAAATAATAACAAAACAAAACAAAAACCAAACCAAAACAAAACAGAAAAAGAGTTAAAAGCAGAAGCTGAGGAATTATAGGCCAATAAGTCTACTTAATGCCTGAGAATATTTAACACCAGAACATTTTCCTAACTCCTTAGGCATAACAAGTTCATAAGACATAGCCACCACAGATGTTCATAAGACATAGCCACCATAGATGTGTTACTGACATTGCTATGCCAGTAACTAAGAATGTCAGACCAATTTGGTTGCCTTCATTGATAGGCTAACTAACCTGGCAGGTACAGGGGAGAATATGAATGAGGGGGCTCTTGATTTTAGGAAGGTTAACATCAATTTTTTATGCAGTAGGAAAGGAAATATGCAGAAGATAAACTGGACAAAATTAAAATCTGCCCTCAGATTAGTTACGAATGATTCACTATCAGTCTGGAAAGGCACTCAATATGGGCTGTTGATATGTCTCTATCTACTGCTGTATTAATGACTTGGATGACAGAATAAGGAAGCACTGATCAAATCTGAAGACACCAAGCTGGAGGGGAATATTTGCAAGCACTTCAGAGAATGGGATCAGAATTCTAAATGTACATGATAGACTGAGGGTGCAATCTGGAGTCTGGTATGAAATTTAGTACAGACAAGTGCAAAGGGCTACCTTCTGCAAGAAGAGAGGAAATGCAAACATACGAGCTTCAAAATAACTGACTTGGTGGTGTTTCTAAAGAAAAGGAGTCTGGAGCTGCAGTGACCAAAAACTGAGTATGGGTAACACAGTGACCAGAGGAATCTGACTCTTGGCAGAGTTAAGAGGTGTTACAAAGAAGAAGGATTATTCACTCTACTCAGCATTTGCAGGACTTTTGCTCTTTTTTGCGTGCTACACTTTAGGACAAGTTAGGAGGATTACAGAGGACAGAAACAAGATCAGAGGCTTAGAAAATTGTGAACAAAAATTAAAGGATTATAATTTAAATTTAGAAAGGGTGTTAGAAGAAGCAACATAATAACAGTACACTAATACTTAAAAAAACCCAAACAAACAAACAGATACAGAGAAAAATAAATCATTAACCTCATCTGGAGACAAGTTGGGTAACCCATGAGAAATTGTGAGCAGTGAGAGCGGCCCATGAGGGATATCTAGCATAGGGCTAGACACTCTTCTGGGGTTCCCACAGTGCCCGTTGGCAGAGAATATGTTGATGTCGTGCTGTGTCTTTCTTAGTGATGTACTTGACAGGCTTGGCTGACTATGGTTCTGGATACCCTTTTCTATGGCAAATCAGTTTGCTGCACTTCTTATTAGTCAGCCAGACATACATCAGCATTCCTCTCTGTGCTTTGCAGGTGTGCTATGTACACTCTATTCCAGAGAAAATTAATTTCTATGCATTTCGGTGCCACGTTTGAAAACATGATGAGTCTCTAAACTTCCCAGACTGTCTAAGTCCCTTTATTATGAAATTCTAACAGAAGATGAAGCCAAGATATTTGACACAAATTGAGAATCCACACTCCAAGAATGGAATGATGTGTTAATGTGGGTGAAACCACTCAAATCCACCCAAAATGTCTTTATCCATGAAGAGTTATTAAATGAATAGCTATTTAGCTCACTAGATAAATACTGTGTCTTTAACATTTTGATCCTGAACTTCCACAGAATTTTTAGACGACTTCTTCATGGAACAGTGAGAAATCATGAGTCCAAAACAAAATAACAGCAAGACTAGGATTCAGCACTTTTAACTTCAGCCTCTGAAGGCCTAGGCATCCATTCTCAGTCAGCTGCTTTAGCTCCTTCCACAGTCAAAGCAAAGGCACAGGACCTAGCAGAGGGCAGTTCATTCCACTGTATAATGACTGTGAAAGTTTGGTAGATTAATTTCCCCTCTCAGGTTCTTATTTCTCTTATTATAGAGCTTTGGTGACCACCTTAGACTAATACCTAAAGTTGGGAGAGGTTGATTCTATTATAATTAATTGAGCATATAGCTTAATCATCTATACTTACACAGATCTGAAGGGTCAAAGACATATGAACATTGATTAATATGCAATAGATATAGAAAGTAAACAGACTTTTAATAGGTTGAAGATTTTAAGAGGCTAGACATGAATAGATAGAGAAAATTAACTTTGGACTAGAAATATAAAGAAACATCAAAGGTAAAAAAAATCCAGCAGGGACCTGAGCAATTACCAAGACAAACGTTTACTGACAAGCCCCAAAACTCCCCAAAGTAGGAATTTACTAAACACGAAGTACATGCTCTGTAGCTTCTGTATGATCAAGACAATAAGCAGTTTTTAAAATAACACAATGAATAGGTCTTCTCTTGTGACCAAAATGTTAAAGGCTATTAAACTAGTTCTAAACTGGATATGGCTATATCAACAACTTAAATTATGGAATATTGCAATATAAATACTATAAAAATAAATATGCCAATGTACAAAGGATACATTTTGCTTTCTTGATGATGTAGGCAGAAGTTACCTATGATGTGTTCTATGCTGATTGTTAGAAGATATTTTCCAGAAGAAGCAGTTAGAGAAACATGATTTTCATAAAAGAAAATTGGACCCGTTTCATTGTTTCTCCTTGAACTGTGCACCCTACACTGAGAATCTGCAGAACTTCCATTACAGATGGAAATGCTTCTGGAAGTCACCTTCATTAGAGTTGCCCAAAGCAATCACAAGTCTTGAAATGTACTTATGACAGTGGCTTACTTCTAATTCTGTCAATAGAAGACTAATTACAGCACCCTCTCAAATTGAACTTTAATATGACTGTTGGTGTTATAAATTAAATGTAAAGCATGAATTTCTGAACAACAGTATATTCATTCATATATAGTTGAAGAAGCCTTGGCAGAATTTTATTTGGTTAATCACCTCTTTCTTTATTCAAGACACTCTCTGTCACAGGTAGTATCTCTGATTAAGCTGATTTATCTAAGTAATACAACTGGTCACTTCTCAGAAAACAAATTACATTTTCAAAAGGTAAACCAATAGGGTGTATCAGACTGCAGGGAAGTATATCATGAATGACTTAAGACAGACAATCTTTGAATAATACTATGAGTGATGTGATTAATAGATTAGTAAATTGAGAGCATTACTATTGGATTGTTATTCCGAAGATCATGTTTTGTGCCATTGTTATGTCCTTTATTAAAACTGAGATATAGATTTGATATATCTCCTATGGCATCAAAGCAGGAGCAGCTTCCATCTGGCAGCAATTGCTATGTTTTATTTTACTCTGAGACCTATTTAGGGAATTCTAAATTGCCTGTATGGTCAATATTTAAATGAACCAAACCCAAAATAAATTATTATTGGACATGCTTTCTATAAAATGCTGGCAACATTCAGAATGTCCTTTATCAGTTATTATGCCCATGCTTTTTTCCAGATAAAAGAAGATACTTTTGCAAGGCTTTTTTCATTGCCTCCCTCCACTCTGTGCTTTTCTGTGCTCTCCTGCCATACATTTTGTGTTTCAACCTTCCTGAAGGCTTACTGTCTCAATAGCAAAAATTATTAAAAAAAAAAAAAAAAGACTTATCTTTCAGACCTTTTACAGAAAATGTTTCAATGTGTATAGAAGTGTGTGGAATGTGCAAAGAAATCTCTAAAGTAAGTGTTCTGCTTTTACATGCTATTATCAGATGTGTGAAGCAACTGTCTAATGCAATAGAAAAGATGGCAGTTTATGCATGAAGTGGTATTATTAAATATCATTTTACTCTATTGAAACATCCTCATTACTCTCTATAAAATACAGTATCCTCCTTAGCCTGTGTAGAGAGCAAAGGAGACTACAGTGACCTGATGTCCAGGTACCCAGGAATTCATGCAGAATTAATCTACCCTTCCTGTAAGAGCTATTTGTTCAAGTGCTGCTTGGCACCACTTACAATACCTCTAAAAATGTGCTACTGAGGCACTTGCATTAATAGTTTAAATATTAACCAACTCCTATTTACTTTTGTTATATCCTTCATCACAGTAGAAAAAAAGCAGCATGTAGTGAGTGTGTACATGTGTATTAAAGTTCAAACTATATCTCAGGAAATGAAAAATGATCCAGCTCCACAAAACAGGTGGAAAGACAGCAGAGATTTATAGAGGATGGGATTGGTTACCTTGGAAACAGGTTTGAATTCTTTCATCAAACAACAAGATGCTCAGCGTTGACCTATTTCCAATTGCTGTGTATGGATTTAAGGTGGAACTTTTTGTGAAGTTTATACAAAAAGGTCTTCCTATAAACACTTGAGTATTTGTGTACTGCTTAAATGCATTAGTTTCCTTTACACTTCTAAGCCTTTGAAGTGAGAAAGAGAGTTGAGAACAGAAAAGCAAAAGTGTAGAAGGATGTGATTATCCCCTTGACAAGATTTTTTTTCCAATGCATTTGAACATTACTTGTGAATACTTAAAAACATTTTGGCCAACACATTATCTTCTTTACAATACTTATTTAATCAATATATGTAAACAATTATTTATGGAAACAAGCCCCTCCCTGTCCCCTTACAGAATTTACAACTGAGATAAAGTTAGCATTACTGTGTCTTCCATGACCTCAGCTCAGTTTTCTTGTATTTTTTTTAAGAAGTGACATTTTGCATAGCATTTTTGAATGAAGCCTATTACAACTGGCAATCAGTTCTGATAAGACCTTTAATGCAGTGCACGAATAATAGAAGGCTAACTTTGACTAAATCAATCTATCTTTCTCATCATATCCTACTAAACTTCAGAGTACAGGACAGTGAAAACAGAAAGGATCAGTGATGTATGGATGATATACACATACAAATACAGATAGAGAGCATGTGTATACAGCACCATGTGTTACTAATTTAGGGATCCTCCTAGGTAGTCTGGATGTCAAATCATACAGTGTAAGGCAGTACCACACAGGGATGTGACATCAAATCCCAGAAGCAGTCAGTTTGCATGTCTGGTACATATGGCAATTATAATTTGGTCTGAACTATTTTGGGTGAATTTATTCTCTGTTCTTTGGCATCATGGAAATCCCAAGCTAGGGAATGAGCAGAAAAAAAAAGGAAAGCCAAAATCTCACCAGCTGAAATTCAACTGAACCTGATGAAGGAAAAAAATAACTGCAAACTGCACAAAGCAATACTGTCAAAATAGGATTGGGCTGCATTCCCAATGTACAGTTAGTTCACATCCTCTTACTTAAGTGATAATGTGATTTTTAGAGCCACTTTTAAGGTTATTGTATATATCATGTTTTCTGAAGCCATCCATTTTTTAGTAACTTCCAGGGATAACCGATTGATTTGTTTGTGGTAGGTTTTTTTTCTTGCAAGGAAATACATTAAAGGTTATACATTTGTAACATACCAAATACCAAGATTTTTTTTCTCTTAAAATTTCTCATAAAACACAGCATGTTCTTTGAAACACCAACTCTTTTGGTATTGCACATAATTTTTTTACAAGGGTTATTACTGGCCCTCATGGTCCTTACTAAGAGTCTGAAAACATTTAAAACACCAAAAAAGGTGTGAAGATACCTCAGAACCTCAACCCATGGAAACAAAACAAAATGGAGTCCTTTGCAAGACACACAGTCCCTTTCACCACGAGGTCTTCTCGGTTTTAAGACAGAGCAAAGTATTTTCTTCACTCTCATATTTCCGCTCCCCCCCACCCCACCCCCCCGCCCCCCCGCCCCAGTTCTAGCTTTGGTAATAATATTCTTTTGGAGGCAAAAAGAGAAGATTCTTGGACTGAGAGAAATATTTTTAGTTTGGCCACAGAAACAAGACTTGCCCAGCCTGATGATGTAGCCAGCAGCAGTTCAGATAGGATATGCTCCTTACCTGTATACAGGGACCTACTTATCTTCAAAATGCTGGAGATGTATCTGGCAAAGCATAGCTGAATGTTATTATCAGAACATTTATTTCTAAGTCCTTCCTCAGTGTATACTTGTTCAGATCAGACAATTTCTGATACTCTTACAACAGTTTAAAAATCCATCATTAAAATCATTCCTGTGAAAAAAGTGTCAACAATTTGGCTATAATCTCTTTACATTCATAACACCCCCAAAATCCAATAGTTAGCTTTTCCTGTTATGTATATGTTACAAGTATAAGTAATAAATTTATTTTACAGACCTCATTCTCATATACTTCTATTATTCTAATTAAATCTGTCTAGCTGAAGATTAACACTTTCCTTCCTAGGACACTAGGACATCTGTCAACAGCATATCACCATAGATTGCATATTAACTAAAGCAGAAATCTTTTGTAATATAACACTTCCATGTTTGTGACTCCATTCTTCCCTATATTCCAGCCCTACCCCACTCCCTGGTCATAGTTCAGCGCAGACCAGCAACACCAAAAACTGGGTTGAAATGTAAAACTGGGTTGAAATGTACAGGTGAAAACTGAGATTGGACAGGCTGCTCATCATCAGCACAGTTGCTTAAGCTGAAGCGCTGAAACCCAACTATTTCTTCAATTCTGAATATTGAAAAATGATATTCTACTGGTAGATCTTCCAAGTACTCCTTTAACAGTCAGACATATTTGAAAAGGACAGTAAAGCATTCTAGATGTATAATTTGTGTGAAGTATAGAGAAAATAATTCCACACTATTAATGCTTGAGCTATAAACAATATACTTTAAGTCTTAACCTGCTCAAGGAATACAGTGGCAATGTCCTTTTAATCACCATGAGAAGCAACACACTAACTGAAGTTCTTCCAGATACTTTAAAAACCCAGTGTCTCTGTCTCCTTTCATGTGTGTAAGACACCAAATGTTGGATGTGCTTTGCTCAACAGACACTGGTGTTTGTTATGTTTCTAGCTTATACTGCATTTGGCACCTGTTCACTAAGTTACAGATACATGACTACACAGTATTGTGTTTAAATAAATGGATATTGTTAATTAGCAATGAATTAATATAACAAGCAAAGCAATAAATGTCTGGAGGAAGAAATAAGCTCAGCTCCAGTGTATTTTATTTTCATTTTTCATCTCCACGGTTTTATAGATGTCAGAAGGAATATATTTTGACATGTTTTTACTGTGAACATGACATTTTGTCTTAGAACCTTTCTGGATTTTTTTTAAAATGTGACAGGCTTATATTCTTGAACCCCATCCCATGGAGGTCTAAAGCTCTACTGATGACATCAAGGATACTGGTTCTCCAAGAAGTTTGGCCAGCCATGGCATATGCCCTGGCTGAGCAGGCAGATTCTTGCAGCTTCTAAATACAACTTGCTCTAGCTTTAAATTGCTGCTGGGCAACACTGCTCTTTCGTGTCACGGTGAACTAGCACAAAATGTGCACGCTGCTTGTCAGCCATCAGTGAAGAGGGAGTTTCCCAAAATGGAAAATGGCTGGAATAAGTACAGTCAAAGCTGCTGACATGATGCAAGCCCATCAGGACCACTTGATTTCTCAATTCTATTTCTTCAAATATTTTGTACCATTTTTCCTATCGTCCTTAAGCACAGTTCTCACTCTTAAACCTCCTCTTTCTTACAGCCATTTAATCTGGCCCTTTTATTTTCTCATGCTTTTTCTTCCTTATTGTATTGTCATCTCCCCAAAAGCCAGAGCCCAAATAAATAATCTACATACCCCAAATATCCTAATTTACACCTTTTTGTGTGCAGAGAACAATCAGAAAACCACAATAAAATAATTAGTCACCTGATTTAACAGAAAAGACATTCCATTTGTTCTTCATTCCTTTTGCTTCTTTAATCCTGTGTAAATCCTAAGCAAAACTGAAAGACATTCCCAGCAGAACTCATTGCTAAGGCTCTGAAGGAAACTGTGTACTCCACTGTAAGGTATATATACATTCTTTACAGAAATTCTCTTTCCACTCCCTAGTTTCCTTGTATTCTTTTATGAATGCAGAATTCAGTTAAAAAAAAAAAAAAAAAACAACAACACCAGGAAATGGTAATCAAAAGAAATGTTAAAAATGCTGATTAACTGCTGAATATTAAATAAGCAATACTCCAAGCATTTGTATTTTTCAGACACTTAATTAGGAAGGACTGGCTGATTTCATCCTTGATGGACTTAGCTGAAAATGAGAAAGCAAAAGACATTTAAAACCTGATTTTCAACAATGTGGAGCACCCTCTGCAGCAGGTTCTTATGTGTATAAAATTGGCCATGGCTGTAAAAAATCAAAAAAATCAAAAAGCAGAGCAACCAACACAATGAATCAATAGTTTTCAATTAAGTATACCTAGGAAAATGTGATAGTGCCTTCAGCATAAACAAAAAACTTTGAAAAGCAATACAGTAAAAGTGAAGGTAATGAGATCTGTATTGACTGATTGACTTAATAACGCTTAAAAGTGTATCCAGACACTTGTGTTTATGAGCATTTTCCTCCATGGCTTTCTTAAGCAGAATGTATTGAGTTTAATTTTCTGTTCAAATCTTACTACATAAGAAAGAATCGGTGTATTTCCTGAAGGTTTTGATTCATAGTCATATCAGTGATCCCTAATAAAACCAACTAAAATATATACAAATGTCAAAACAGTTACTTTATGATGTCTTTCCCCTCCTTGTGACTTTTACTGCTAGAAGATCTGTTTTTTAAAAACTGAAATGAGGCTCTTTAGTCCAAGTCTAAGAGAGATTTGTGTTGACTCCACTAAAATAAAGCAGTCTTAACAAGGTAAATAAGCACAGGAAACACAGAAAAAAAAATTGGATGTGTACATACATCATGGAATAAGAAATCTAATGATTCAAGTATTCTACTAAATAAGAATGAGCCTACATTAAAATTTGCCTTGACATGTTTTGCAGCTTGTAAAGCTTAATTTTTATTCAATTCCTCCAACATCTTTATTAAAGAGAATGAAATCTAGAAACTGGTTTCAACACACTGTATATTGGTAAGACTGCTGCACATCAGAAGACATTTGCCTTTAACTAAGGCAAAACCCATCTGCATGTACTGTGACAGGGACCGTTGCAGTCTGTGGGATTCTGCAATAACATCTGAATCCAACATGGACATACAGTGCAACTTTACACTTCAGAAAGCTCCCCCAGTTCTGCCTGACTGGCTAGGCACAGACCAAAGCAAGCAAGGTCTGTCCATGGCTGGGGAATAAGCTGTCTGCATGTGAAGCAACTTTAGTCTGGAAGCAACAAAATCAAACTTAAGAACTTGTTCTGTATAGGGTAACAGGACAGAGAAGCATGGGAGACAATGCCTAGCTGGCCTCACTTTGCACACCTCATGGAAATATGAACCACCTTAACCTACCAAGTAATTTAACCATAAGCCTTTACTTTCACCACCTTTCTGCAATTCATGGGATGAACTTGAGTACTTGAAATTCTTCCTTGAGAAAGCAGTGTGGGTTACTATCCGTGCTCAGGGAGATCTGAATGTGTTCTTACAGCAGGGTGCTGTCTATACAAATGGGGATAACTGTGATTTTCCATGTTACCCCAGCACTTCCTGGATAGCACGGTTCTTTGCTGCTTCAAGCTGAGTGTGCTTTGAAAGTGCATTCTAGCCCTTAATTCTCAGGAAATGATTTTGTGGAGAAAGGACTGTCATTATCAGCTTCAGCTTTGTGCTATGAATATACCAGATCAATACTGAAGCACCCTTGTTTGGTCTTTTGCTGCATTGTTCTCAAGATAACCTTTGCTGTTAGAACAGTCAACTTCAGTAGTTTGTTACATCAAATCAGACTGAAATGCAAGAGAGCTGCTTCACAGACTTTCCAGTAACATGTCTGTGTCCATTAGCAGGCTCTGGCGGGCCCTAAGTGAAAAAAGAACCATTCCAAGACTTGTTTAAATACATTTCACAAACCTCCTTCTACTTTATGAGGTGCTCTCAGTCTGCAGCATTCTCCTTCCTAGCACAAGCCTTTTCCCTTCCCCCTTTATCCCTTCCCTTGAAACATTTCACCAGTTATGTGAAGAGCGGATAAATCCCATTTCTAGAAACAAAGTCTCAATAAGATGCTGGTGCTCTGGACTGAGGTGAAAAACTACAAACATCAAAGAATGTGAAAATGTCAAGAGGCTAGAGGGTACAGAAGATAGACACAGAGTAGTGAGAAATTATTTTTAAAGAGCTGCTGTGGAGACTAGGGAGACAAATCAGCATGAGGGGATGTATTAATTAAAGATCAATAACAGAAATACCAAATAAAGAAAAGTTTCCAGCAGTAGTTCCCCAGTGATTTTGGTGTGTGAGCCCTCCTGCTCCATCCTAGTCGCAGTCTGAAGACAGGTCCTCAGGCTGCAGGGGGATGATCCATGCTGCCTTATTCCCCAGCCCTCACTCAGCTCCCCCGATGAGTGGCATTTTCTGGTTCTTGCAGGTCCCTGTAATACCTCCTGCAGCCCTGTGTCCTTGGCTCCCACTGTGGGGACTGTGCCCCCCAGCAAGAACCCTTCACCTACTGCAAAAGGTGACCTGAGGAAAGCTCTGAAGGATGTCTGATCACCTTCCAGTCCTTCTCTACTAGAAATATATCTACTTTACAAATAGCTACCACTTTTGACAAACATCTTTGCTTCTCCTTGGCTGACTTGGAGGACCTATTCCTTCCTTCAAATTCCTTCTTTAAAAAACTCCTTTCTGTCTATTTGGGATTTTGCATCCTCTCCAGAAACGAGAGAGGGCCTTAGATCATTTGCTCCCTCTGCACTCCCTGTTTGCTGTGTGGGACAGCACTTCTGGTCTCTTTAAGAGAGCCACAGTTCTGTCACCCTGTGGTGGTGCCTATACCCCACCGCTCTGGGCCCCTCCAAGATCTCAGGAATTCCCACTAGGCCTTGGCCTTTGTGGAACAATTTGAGTGTTTAAGTGTCCCATGACAGCACCAGGAACTCTTGCACAGCTGAGGTGGGGAACAGCACTGACCGTACCAGGAGCTCCTGTTGCCCGGCCAAGGCAGGGAACAAGAATGGGAATAATTAGTCATTCCCTGACAGCCCTGGAACATTCCTTACCTGAATCGTAGCCCAAGTGGAACGGTACCATTGTTACTAGAATTTTGAAAGATTAATGACCCACACTGTGTCCAGAATAGAAATTTATGGATGACTAAAGCCAGTCATCTTGTGACCCTATGAACAGTGGTCCTAGGTGAGACCCTTTGAGCTTTCCTGGACCACAGCAGGCTGCGACCAGCATCTCCCTCTGAGTGGGACACCTCGCAGAACTCACAAACCCTCAAGTCTGCAAAAACTGGAGAAGCGTCACTGAAAGCTGGCATTGGGGCCTGGGCTGAAATCTTCTACTCCCTGAGGCTCAACTCTCACCTATTGAAAAATGCTGAGACATCTGAAAGCAGTATTTCACTGAACTTGATGGGAACTTTTAATGGGTATACCTCTATTTGTGTCTGTGTGCATGTGTGTGTGAACTGATTTAGATACCTCATAGCAAGTCTAGAATGAATGTTACCATCTCAGATCTGTAATTAGATTTAATCTAGCTGCACTAAGCTCTATGAGGAGTTTAGAAAGCAGGGGGGTCTACTCTGAACCTCGTGACTCAATAGGAGGTCTCCCTTACCCTTTTACATCTTTGTTCTCTGTGTAAAACATTCTAGCTTGATTCTAACTCTTGTTTTTCTTTGCATGTTTCATCCATATAATAAGTTATAGAGTGAACTTTGCCATCAAACTTTGTGAAGTCACACTCCCACAAATTCATATTAAAACTATTCTAATACCTTTGATGGTGATTCTTTAAGTGACCTAAACCACCCATCTGTGACACACACCCCTGCACAGTTCCCTTCTGCCTCCTTGGATATTTCACACTAAGCTGGCAGGACAGCATTTGTAAGCTCTGACCGGATTTTCCTTATGTGACCTTACTGGGAAAGAGAGAAATATTTAAGTATAGAACTAGAATTAAAACAAACTAAGCTTTAGCTCAAGGCTTGCAGTTTACATAGATAATCTTATAAAAGAGATTGTAACACATCCCAGATTTCTTGAAAATATGAGCCCTTGAAGTTCTCTGCTTTGGGAGGGCAAAACTGAAGACACCTAAACATGTATTTAAATTTTAAAACCTTGACTTAACTGTGAGGAAACATCACGCTTTGTTTTCTTAGCAGCACACTGGATCTGGAAGACTGTTTTACTGTAGTAGACAGTATGAAAAGCCCTGTAACAACCTCAGATAAACCCAGACTTCCCCTCTAGCCATTGTACCCATGCTTTTGTTTATGTATCTAAGCTCTGACTGCAGTAATTAACCCAGTGAAGAGTCTCCATGGAGACTGAAAAGTCATTTTAAACACCCATGACTTTCAGAATATAAATCTCTCTTAACAGATATTGCATGAATTTTCAGCTAGAGGCAACATTTCCTGGTCAATCTTGGTTACTTTCATATTTTCTGTAGTCTACTCACATAAATACACTCATACACAACAAAACACTGTGAAGATTATAAAAGACGAATAAGCCTTTGTATTAATGATGAACTACCAATATTGATTTTCCTTGATCTATGAAGGAAATGTCTCTAAATCTGCTTAGAAATATAACTTTAACTGCTATAGGGTTGAGCATTTGTGGTTTAAAAGCTCAGAATAATGTAGGTTATAAAGGCTGTCATAAATAAGGAAAGAGGCTAAGGTACTAATTTCAATTTGTGCATCTGAAAATATAATACAAAAGTGATATTAATTATTTCTCCCAACTTTTCCACAGCTTAAACATATGCATTTTCAATCTTTGTCTCTCCCCCCACCCCCTTTTAGTTTCAGATGCAGGTTTCTGATGGGTGACTTGTCACTGGGTCTTAATGATCTATTTGCTGATTGTCTCCCAGCAATCAAAACTGCAAGGACGGATATTAAGTACATCAAAGGAAGGTCTGCATCCCCATCCTTCCTGGCTGGTTCATATTTGTTCTCTCCTTTTCTCCCAGAGGTGGTAACATTCAGTTTTATTATCTCCTTGTTTGTAGCAAGCAAGCTGTAATATGCAGGCTCCTCTCACTGACTAGCAGCAGAAACTGCTGAAGTCCTTTCTTCAGAATTGTTTTGAAACAATTTATTTGTGTTTGTGTTTTGTTTTGTTTTTTTTTTCTCTATTTTTGCTTCCTTTAGGACACTTTGCCTCTGCTAATGCATAGACATAGCTAAGCGCGAATTTCATGTGTTCAATTAACATGGATTTCCTACAGAATTTTGCCTTCCAGGAACGACAGGAAA
Source organism: Falco peregrinus (assembly GCF_023634155.1). NCBI lineage: Eukaryota > Metazoa > Chordata > Aves > Falconiformes > Falconidae > Falco > Falco peregrinus. The sequence continues at coordinate 64,675,581 of NC_073739.1, forward strand.
AACAAACGCCTCACATGACAGATGCTAGTTCTGTCGTTTAGAATGTCTGAAAGGCACAGTTTAAAACACAGATATGGAAAAACTGGGGACGTCATGCAGATTTGTCCCTGTCAAACTGGGCCTGAAATCAGTTTTGTCAGTATTATGGTTTTCCAAGGGATCCATTCCCTCTCAATTGTTTTTTATTTGATATAACAATTTCTCTTCACTTGCTGTGAACAAAGCACTGTAAATAGGTATTTATAGTGCAAGTGGCAGGAGGCAATTTAAGATAAAATACATTGATTTATTCTTCCCCTTGGAGTATGTTCCTCTTAAGATATGAACTCATGGCAGAGCATGTTTGTTACAAGTAGAGGGAGCGGAGAGCTTATGAAAGCCTTCCCTACTGGGAACATTGAACAGCTACAACTCTTCCCTTGAGCGTACATGTAAATCAAATTTTAGCTGATTTTTAAAAGATCCCAGTGGTAGCAAGAGAGAGGGAAAGGTAGGGTGAGGTCCCTGGTACGTTAGAGCTGAGCTGATATGCAGCAGCATCTGCTTCCCCACACTGCTCAGTGTTTCCAGGAGTTATGCACAGACTCTGCACCTTCTAATTCCCTTTCCCCATCTCCACTGAAACCTTAGTTCACAATCTCCTGCTGAAGCACTAATGTATAGATGAAATATTTGTCACGTGATCACTGCCTAACTGCTTACAATGAACATCCTTAAATTGCTGAGGCTATGTATGCTACATTTTGTTACAGGGAGAACTGCAATGACTTTGCAGAAATAATTTATATTTAAAGTTTATACTGTGTGAACAAAGCACTTCACAGTGATATCCAAGTTTGAGTGGAGCAAATTAGCTTAAGTGTTGTAAACAGTATTATCCTAGAATCTCACTGGGGTATCTCAGCTTGCATCTTTCTGTGCAGCGTTGCATTATACAGTGAAGGCAACAGCAACATATTCAGACACTGAGATGGTCCTCAGTTGTTTAGTGGCCAGCACAGAGGAGGATTAAAGCAGAAAGACAGTCCCTCCTCTGGTGCCTCTAGGGAGTTTTATAAGCAATTTGTGACCTCTAAGGCTCATTGTTTTCACTACCATTTCTGCAAGGGTATCACATGATGTCTGGATAAAATAAGTGCTGTTGAAGTATGTTTTCTGCTAAAGCCTATTTAATAAACACACAAAACCTTGGTCCAAAAAGAATATGGGCTTCTATTGCCTACTTATTCTCCAGAAAGAGAAGGACCCCAATGCCTCTTGTATGGTGGGAAACATGAGAGAGCATTGGGTAGAAGTAGAGCCTCCAAATTGGATTAACAAGATATTTTACCTGCTTTTTCCATATTTTATAATAACTCTATATTCAGAAACCTAGAAATTCAGAAACTATTATTTGTATTTAACATGCTGTCCCTGCAAAAGGGACAGACAGGTTCCTTTAAGGATCCTTGCAGAATGGTGATGGCACTGAATTGTGGTTACATTTAAAGCTTTATTTTCTTAACAGAATTTTATAATGAGTATAGCACAGAATTTATTATTAGAATGGCACAGAATTTCTACACGTAGAATCAATGTAGTACAATCTATAAATAGTGTAATACAGAATTTATATTACAGCTTAGCTTACAGTTTCTAATCACTCAGTCCTTGGAGGACGCAGATAATGGCCAAAGCAGCCCTGGCCACTGGGCATTCCTGGATTTCACTGTCCAGCAGCAGCTCCAGTCCAGGTTCCCCACTTAGGACTTGTAACTGCTTAATTTCATGGACAGTGCTCTGGATGCTGTTACACTTCCCTGTTCTGTGATGGGGTCATCACCACCTGGTTGGCCAGGTGCCTGGGACTTTCAAGGCTTGTGATGAAAGGAGTAATTGGCCTAGCACCCAGGAACCCCTTAAGGCTGGTAGGGAGAGGAAGAAGAAATCTGCTTGGTTTGTCTACTTGGTTCACAAGCCCTTTAGGGCATGATAATATGGGCAAAGAGAACGAATATGTGACCAGCTCAGTCACAGAGAATAGTCGTTTACCTTATAAAATGGTGTTAGTCACACTAACTATATTACCAGGGGTTGGGAGCGGTGGGTACCAGTCACACCTGCATATGATAATAATAGATTTCCTGATGTAAACTCCTTCTTGACTCTGTAGCCTTGGATTTTTTGTAACAATCAGACAGAGCTAGGTTGTAATGCTTTTACAGGTCTGTTGGATTTGTACCAGTCATAGTCTGTGTCCTGAGCTTCCTAAGAAGCTGAAATATACAGTTCTTCAAGTAACATATAATCTGCTCTGGTGCTCAGCTGGAATCTACCACCATAATAGTTTTAAGATCTGGTTTACATCACTGTTCATGACTTCCTTGAAACTAAAATTTCCAAAATTTAAATTGTTCATGCCCATCATTATTAAGCATTCACTAAAAATGTCTTAGTTTAACGGCAAAGACCTTGCAATACTCTGAAGAAAACACTGCTTCATATGCAGACCAGACCTAAATAGCATTGTTATGCTTTGAAAAGAACAACTATTACTGGGTTACATTGCCATGTCACTTTGCAGCTTGGGTTTCAATATAAGAAAACTGACAGCACTTCTCCTGCTTGATCAGAGGGATGGATTCCAATAAAACTTGTACTCACCCATGTACAGCCTGTATCTCACATAGCTATCATCCTTTTAAAAATGCCAGTGCTTGACACTAAACAAGCCATGTTGCAACCAGATGCAAAGGAGAGAAGGAATCAAAAGCAGCGGACCTAGCAGAAGAAAGGAAGCAGCCTGAGGGGAGCAGAGGTGGGAAAGCTAATGAGGGAGAGGGAGCTCAGTTAAACTTCTTCAGACTGACCGCAAGGCTGTATGCTACTTTGCTGCTGACTTGCACGGTCTCAGTTTTGTTGGCTTTTTGAATGAATAACCTCCAGGCTGCATGAATAAAACTGCAGCCTTTAGAGCTACTGACATACACCCCAACCCACAGAACTGCAAATCTGAAATCCTCCAAAGGAACAGCTCCTTCAACGAATCTCAAGATTTGAATTTAGTGCTGGGGCTATGATATTCCTCTGAAGTCAAGAATAGCAGGTTTAGAGTATTAGAGTACAGAGAAAAGTAAATCTTCTGCAGCTTGAACTGAGATTGGGAATTGTTTAGGGACATTACTGAGTCACTGATAAGACTCACATGTAGTTGGCTGGCAGCAGAGCTTTCATTTGGGAATGCCAAGCAATGGTGCAACTTTGTCAACGTGCATAGTTACAGGGAGATAAAAAGACTATTTTAGTTACTGTTCAGCCAATAAAAATTATCATTGTCACAAGATTTAACGACCTTTATTACTAACAAAAATAAATATTGTGAGTTGATGATAACATGCCATGTTGATAATTTGTTTCTTGTGCTAATGGCTGTGACTATAAATTAAAGAGACAGACTAGAATAAATATAGGAATCAGTCTTCCATGTACCTCCTTTAGCATACAGTTATAGTACCATGCTTAAGTTTGTTTATCTTCCTAGTAAACTCCAGCAGCTCACCTCTGGAGGCCTCTCAGAGGCATTTTCTACTTTAACATTTTTAAAAGTACAAGCTTTATTAAAGGAAAAAACCAGACTAAATTGCAAATCTCATTAAGAGTATCTTAGCATGGCCTAATTAAAGGAGAGCGGTTCAGCATGGCAGCATTTAGATGTTAATCTGATGATCTGGTTTGCTTTCATCTGCCTCAGTGTAACCTTTAGTGACCTATGTGAAGCATAGCAGGATCTGGTACAGAATAGAAGACACCTCCTCTGTTTAACAACAGTTCTCTAAATGGCTATCTATGTTGCTTCATCAGCCATGCAACGAAACTCCACTGTGGAATTTCCAGTCCTGGAAAGCAAATTTATGTTCACACTGTCACATCTGCACTATTATTATTAATTATTTATATTCAGTTCACTTAGGTGAGAGATAACAGGCAACAAAATTTTCTTGCTGTGTGATTATAAAGAGAGTGGGCAGAAACTCACAAGGTAGAGGGAAATCCTGCCAGATATGCTCCTGAAAATCGGAACTCAAGTATAGGCACAGTTAAGCCAGCTGAAGATAGTTTCCAGTCATGACTGGCAGTTTGTCATGTTTTCCCAAACAAAAGATTTTGTTGATTTCCTATCAGATGGGACTGCCACATCTTTATGAATGAGGAAAAAGGGCCTAGGAAAGGAGTGATGCAGTCTTCCTTACTACTGACCAGCTCTAACAAGAAAAGAATAAATTAATACCCAGAACTGCAGCCCTTATCTCTATGGGTTGGATCTGTAGAGGAGGTGCAGCCACATTTATGATGTAGTTACCAGTCTGCAGCTGGTGGTAACAGGGAGGCTGCAATCCATGATGCTGCAGTAAGTCATGTCTGGTTATGGCCAACAACAGTCCTAATCAACTACCATGTGAACTGAAATAAATTAAAACAACAACAACAAAACAAGCAGTTATCTAAGCCACTCACTAGGCCAGTTAGGTCCAGTGAAAGTCAATGGTGAATCCCTTATTACTGAGCGTATTACTGAGATTAGCTCCACTGAGCCACTGGTGACTGAGTAGGATCTGGGTGAGTGATTGCCATCAATGACTTCATGACTGCTGCTGAATCTCGGATTTGAGGGAAAAGAAAGACATGGAGCAGCCTAAGAGAATAATGTCCATGCAGTATTATTCTTATTTCAGCATCAATATGGTCTGATGCAGCTGAGGACAGCTGGATGACCACCCTGATACTGGGTGGTTACTTAGTGTCCAAGAAAATGTAAAATCTGTAGTGAAGGAGGTTCAAGGGGGTGTAGGACCTTCTGCAGAAGTGCTCAGTCCTACAGCAAAATGAATGAAAGGAGCAAGTGTGAGTAAGGGCCAATAGGACCAAGAACGACATATGGATAATTTCAGCTTCACAAATGTGTTTCTTTCTATGGTTTAAGAACATAAAAACAGGAAAGAAAAAATTGTCATGAAAACTTAACGATTGTCTTTCCTGATTAACTGCTACAATGCGTGAATCATTTTTTTGACAGTAAACCTACTGTCATGATGTTATGATGAGGTTTGAACTTTATATCAAAGGTTTACTATTTTCAAGACAAAAAAACCCTTCGATAAAGATTTGCATAAATTTCCATGTGTGCTATAAGTATTTAAATTCAGGGTTTACTAGAAAGAAAAAGGTAAGAAAATATCATATCTTCATCAAAGAAATGCTGTCCACGCTACTGTGTTGTTTAAACCTAACATTAGATATGTTATCAGAAGAACATTTTAAAAAGCAGGCATGTTCTTTTTTATCACCGAGAGCTTTACAGGAAAACCTAAAGCCATGTATTTGGCAATGTCAGTGATAAGAGAAGGTACTTTCTGGCACATCCAAAACTTCAAGCAACAAATAAATCATTTGGATGACATTAAATATTTTTTGTTGGTCTGTCATGAGTGATGTGCTGAAAATTACAGAAACCTGTAATTAAAAATATAAACCACTTGCAACATTTTCTTATCATCTTATCATTATAGAAGCCTTTTTTTTTTATTTTTTCCCCTGGGAAGACTCAGTTGTAGCACATGTTGCTCCTCAACTCTCTAGGGATATGCTCTACCTTTGAGTTTGAAATGCAGAGATACTCTTATTTTTGTATGTGCTGGGAGAAATATTGTGGAATACTTTAGAGTAGGTCTGTGAAACTGGAAAGCATGTAGGTGGCTTGAGCTAGCACCAGTTTAGCATTTGTGAGCCAAAGTTTGATTTGAGGAAAAAGATGTCATCTCACAGAACTAAGTTTTCATCTGCAATTTATTGTATCAGGAATTCCATACCAAAAAATGAGTGAAAAACAGCTAAGCAAACTGACCTGGAATACAGAGGTTTTTAAAAATATTTTAAATTATATTTGGTCCACCAAGAATAACTTTTTGATAAATGTCTTGATACTATTTGAGTGAGAGATTATTTTTATTTCTTTTTTAGAAAACATATCTAATTTGCCACTGGCCTTAGTTCTTCTTACAGGAAGAAAAAGTGAAAAGAATTTTAGGGTCATTTTATGTATAACAAAAGCCCCATTTCCAATAGTGAACTTTAAAAGGGAAAACTGTGACTTTCATGTAATTGCAACAACTAACAAAATTCCAAATTGTAAAATGTGGTTTTGTTCCCTATATTTAAGTCTGTAAAGAATACCACCCTCCCTTTCCCCTTATGTGCATCCATTTTGCACATTGGACATTTTGCACAGACTTGGACACAAACAAAAAAGTATACCAAACTGTGATTCTTTTGAAATATTAATCTCTGAATTTCACCTTCTTCTTTTCACGGAATATAATTCGTGGAATATTAGCATTTCATTCTTTTGTTTTAAATAGTAGAATGACACAAAACTATCCACCTGTGTGGAACTTCTTGCACCTGCTTGGCTGAAAACTATAACTATGTCAAAAAAACAGGGAGTCTGCTTAAATCTTTGTCCATATCAAGCCCAAGGGAATACATTTAATATCAGCATGCTCCAAGGGAATATTTTTCCAGCCAGCTTTAGCTGCATTGCCATGTGGAGGTTGCTGTCAACTGCATGGCAGACTCTCGCTTTATGTGTGGATTGCCAGTGGACACGATGCAGCACATTTTTAGTCAGAGCCTCAAAGGATAAAGCTCCTGAGGACGTGCACAAGGAATGCCACACATGGCTTGTGTCTGTGCAGCAGAACTGCACAAATTGTGCTGCATTTCAGGTCATATGTTTTAGCAAATTTGCCTAGAAGCAGTTTCCAGATTTCTTCCCTAACAGACATCAAATAATGGATTTTCCTCAAATGACAGAACTAAGCTCAATATTAAGAGGTAAAAGAAAAAGAGCCTGTCTGTAGAACAAGTGTGTGCTGAGCATGCATATTAGGCTAAATGAGGTGAAAGCAAGAAAAAGGTATCTTTTAGGACATATGCCCTTTAGAAGTGCACATAGCAGTGCTGACATTAACTTAATGGGCTTAATTTGCTTGTGGACTTCTTACATTCACCCATTAACATGCTAATGTATTTTCCAATTTCATTTTTTCTCTTAACGACCATTCAAAAAATGCCATCATGTCTTTTATTAGAAGAGAGACACAATGGAACACAGAAAAAAGTATTTGTAGTGCACTGTAGCCATACCTACTAACTTCTAGTTCACTTCAGGTGCTAAAAGGAAAGAAAAAGCTAATAGTTTGAAGAAATAGAACCATTTTTTCCACAATGTCCTAGAATGACAACTGGCACTGCAATATCCAGTAAATCCAGCTGCCAAATGCCATGTTGTAGTGAATGCTCATATTTTTAAAGCCTTAATTCTGAATATTATCTTGAATTCATAGTAGCATAGTTACTTTTTAAGGTTCTGCTTTAAAACACCCTCAAAAGATACCTTGAAAAATTTAATTCAAGACATGTATATTATAGGAAAAAACCCTATATTTCTGGTAATGGCTGAACCCATATTGCACAGCTCAGGACCTGCTCTGGTCTTACCTGATGGCTACTGATTAATTTCTATTGTTTTTGCCCAGACCAGTTCCTAGTAACCATCCTCCATGCATTATGAGCATGGATGAAGGATGTACAATCAGTATTTCATTCTGTTGGCTTTAATTTTAAATTAACCTAATTTTCGCGCTGTTCTTAGCATATTGATTTGTAGTAAATTCTGCAAATAGTTCCTATAGAAATACGGAAGTAAACACAGCACAATAGAGTTCTTAAAATCACAAATTTCTTGCTGTATCCTAAGCCTCTGCCTCCTACATAAAATAGGCAGTTTATGTACCTTCTGCCAGCTGATTCCTTCTCAAAAGTAATGTGCTTGAGCAGACTGTTGAGGAGGACATCTTTAAACAAAAGCAGAGAAAAAAGCAAGAGAAAAAGAGGAAAGAGAAGTGTCTTTCATGGAATACTCTCTGAATTTCTCAAGAAAATGTGTAACCATAATCGTTTCCAATGGTGACATTAAAAAATATGCATTATATAATTTTTGAGAAATTATTTTTTAAAAAGTGAGGGGTGATGAAGTTTTTCCTAGGATGCTGTTCTCCCTGCTCCCCTAGGCCTCAGCCAAAAATGCAGGAAGAACTTACTCTGTAGATCTTGACAGGCTGACATAACACAGACTGTCTGAAAACTTTAATAATTCAAAGCCTGCTAAGTTCCTTCAGCTTTGTGTGACTCCGAAGGAAGCATTGCTGAAGGCAATAAATCACTGGGTGTACATACAGCAGAACGCTTAGCAGTACCAACTCAAGCTTTCTCTTCCCAAAAGTTTTTGAGTCTTAAGAAAATCTTATATTTGGATTACAATTTTTGTTGTTAATGTCATTTGCAATCTTTAATAGTTTTTTTTTTTGTTGTTTTGATTTGGGAAGGTAACATGAATGTTTCCTGAAGTGTATGCAGCATGGTTGAAATCTATTGGACCTTCAAGTCATTAGTCATTTAGTCAAAACTTTTAGTCAAAACCCTTTCTCAGCCTCATAGAGTGGTGCAAATGCCTGCCTACTATACTGTTGCATATATTGGTGCTAATAGGTTTATATAAAATTACAGATGCTGATTTTTTTTTTAATGTAAAATGTTCATAGTCAAATCAAATATAGAATTTCTCACAGCTGAATAGATTCATGCTTACCTAGACCTGTTATCTAGAAATACGACTAGCCATTGTCAGCCAGGCTTCAGACAGAAAGAAATGCCTATCAGTACGAGTACAATCACTTTGAACTAACTGCTTTTAAAAAATCATCCCAACAGACATTTTAATCCAAACTCCTTCATCTAAATCTAAAAGGTACCTGTAGATTCATTGTCCTGACTGCAGTGCAGTTTCTAGATCAAGACTTGAAGCTGATGTGATCTGAGCTTGGATTTGGCCCATTGCTCACGTACATGAAATGGCACCACTGCCTTCAGAGGCACATTTATCACAGAGGAAAGCATATTAAGCCTCAGAAAGGCTTAAAATCTCCCACTTCCTCCCCTCAGATCTTTCACAAATGCACAGATACATGCGCATAGCCATGCCTGCTTTTCTGCAGCACTGCTAATTGCGAGTTTTAACTTCTCTCACATTTAGAAGCAAGCTGTGGTTTTGTAATTACTATCAAAATTGAAGCATGGGCTCATCAAAATCAATTATCAGCTGTGAGATGGGAGGAATAAAACAGAGAAAGAACAGCAGGGCAGGAACTCGGCTCATGAAATTAAAAATAAAAATAACAAGTAAATCTATGTCTTATCCTGACAAGTGAGGCACTCTGTCACCCCTTTCATCATGCCAATGACTGCTCAGTAGCTCTTGGCACATAATAACGCAATCCCTTCTGTCCACCAAACTTCTATAGTAGCTGCCAACTCTCCATACAGCTTCTAGATAAAAATTATGGAAAAAATAATGTTTCACAATTTAAGATTCTATTTATTAAATATATATCTATATTAATAGGTATCTAAAGATATCTATTAAAATTCTATTTAAGAACTCCATAGCTTTTAAATATTTTCTTGTTTCATTTTACAGGGGGTTTATTTTTTTTTCGTTAGCTAGTATGAAGCCTAGTTATTTTTCACCAGCAGAAAAAGAGTGCCAACCATACCAGACCTAGGAGGATGGAAAACAAACAGGTAGGAAAATTAACAATAAGTACTCATATTTACACTTGCTATAAAGAAATCTTTGTGTTGGGAGGAAGCTAGATAATACATGGCATGCTATCTGGTTTGCCCAGAGATGGTGCAATGAGATCTGCAGGTTACAGCTGGTCCTAGTCAGCCATTATCACCCAGTTAACCCACTACTTCAACAGAATCATGCCACGGATGAGGAACAGCAGAGGCAAAGCAAGAAAGTGCTTCAGCTGGCAGGTCCAGGAAGCAGTGGTGCTGGCAGCCACAACTGCAGGTTCAGCTGGGAGGCTGGTTGTACTCCTTGATTCCCTGTTTTTGCTAATCTTTCACAGCAGCATCTCTGAATAACACTTTCAGCTACCTCCTATTAGGTAGGAGATTATGTCTCATGCTGTTGAACAGAGCAGTACTCACAAATGTGTAACAGCAAGCACTCAGCATGATGCCTCCAGCTTGTACAAAATGGGCAGAACATCCCTTTGGCATAAGAAGCCACAATGAGCAAGCGTGTCTTCTTTGAGTATCAAGCAGACTCCTCTCAGATACATTCAATTGTCCAAAAGCTAGTTGTCTGGTCTATACTAGTTATGTAAGCTTACTGATTCTGTATAAATGGAAAGAGAAGCTCATAAGAGCAATTTGGTGTAGTCACATAGATAACTGATGGAGAGAAGGTTGGACAGATTCTGGAGTTGCCTCTTTCCCCTGGAGGAGTGTGAATGACTACATCCCTAGCACTCACACAGGAAATGTCAGGCAACCCAAGACCCCATTTCTTGTAGAGCAGAACCAAGCTAAGGTTCTCAGTTCATATTTTCAGAGTGGTGAATGACCAGGCTTAGCATATACAGACCAAGAAAAACTCCAGATGTGGAAAGCAAAGGTGCCTCGTGGGTTGAGTGACACTTTCTACCACGATAAGTAGAAGAGTATGATAAAGAAAATGTTGGGTTTTTCTACAGAGTCTGAGGTTAGGCAACAATTCCTGTTAGAAACAGGCATCACAGCATCACTGCCTTTTACTTTACTTTCACTGTTCCTTAGTTTGCCTTTCCTGAAAGAAGTACACAGTAATGCTATCTCAAAATAAACTTAAAAAAAAAAAAAAGTCAAAGAAACATACTGAACAAATCACACAAACTGAATAAAATCCTCTCTCAAACACAGTACTGCCTTGGGAACAGCATGCAAGAGAGCACATGGAGCACACATGAAAAATGCTATTCATATCACTCAGAGCACTGCTAGGAGGCTCTCGGATATTAAAATAACTTGTAAAGGAAGAGATCACTGAGATTAACCCTAGCTTTCCTTTTAGGTTAGCTTTATTTAAAAAAGCTTTAGACTGTTTGGTTCCTGACTGACCCATGCCTGATTAAAATGAGACACTTTCAAAGAGACATCCTGATATTCATATAACACAAGGTAATATAAATACCAGCCATTTTAGATTCTGTTATTCGGATACAGTTTGCTCATAATTTTTACACTTGAGGCACAAAGCTGACAGCATAATGTATAACCAACTATGGTTAAAAGCAACATGATGAAAAATTAAATTAAAAGACAACCCCCACACATGGCATCTCATTTTTCCCCATGAAATATGGAAACACTTTCCGGTATTTTAGCAATTGCTCTCCACATTAGCATGTTGCTGGTTTTAGTAGTATGAATAACACACATTAACAAAAAGCACAGAAAATACAATTATTACAATGGATTATATGCAACACATTTTAAAGTATTCATTTCTTTCCAGGAAAAAAAAAAACAACAACCCACACCGTATATTAGGGTATAGGAATGCTTTGTGCACTGTATTTGGAAATGTTTTTCAAAATAATTTGCACTGTCCCAGCAGGTGAGTGATATCAAGTATTCTCTGTAGTATCTAATATGAATCTGTAGTATTTAATATGAATGTAGAATTAATATGAATAATAAGTTTTACTTACCAGTCCTGCACAGCATTGAAAGAGTCTTCATTCGTGATGTCATACATTAAAATGAAGCCCATTGCACCCCGGTAGTAAGCCGTGGTAATCGTTCTGTATCTCTCCTGACCTGCTGTGTCCTGAAACAGTAACAAAATTTTTACATGTTAAAAAAAAATTTGTCAAATTATAATTGTTTTTAATAGAAAGAAAACTGACAAAAATTATTGTACAACCCTACAATCCTAACCACAAAACTAATCAAGGGGGAGAAAACTGAGAGCAACAGAAAAAAGGAGAATTCTGCATTGGATTGTAATAGGAGGGACACATCCATTCTGTCATGAGGTGAGAGTGGAGAGATGCAGAAAGGTATGGCCCTTTCCTCTGTGAGGTCATATATCCTGAGTCATTCACTGATTCGTGACATTCAACTGAGAGTCAGGTAGGAACCTTGCCTCCTGCTCCTGCCTTGTACTTTCCCAGTTTAAGGTCTTCATTATAAGATCAGGATGGTTCCTGAAGTCCACAAACATCCTGACCAAAAAGTCAACATCTAATAATTTTGTTCTTGCAATTTTAAGCCACTGGTGATCATGTCAACTTTAGCACCAATACAAATCCATGCTGACAAAATAAAAGCTGGAGGGCAGTGCTTTTAAAATAAGGATATCTGACAAAAAGGACCCTAAAACTTTGCCGACAGTCCCTTATCTCAAGCCAGTTTTCTCCCTCATTCTCTGCATCTCATTCAGTTGCTTTTAAAACAAGAAATGTAGGTCTTCCTTTCTCCTTCTGCTTGCTTTACTTATTTCCATTGAAAAAATTTCAGGGCAGGGACTACCTGTTAGTACATTTATATGCAATGTCTAGCATAAACACCCATGCCTGGACTGAGATTGTGAGACAACAGCAATAACTGAAATACAGGAAATGTATAGCTATTTCCTGTTCCAGCATAACTATTTAATATTTTAAAATCATAAACATTAAAAGATTTAGATGAGACATACATAACAATTCAGTGCAATCCTGTAACTAACAGATCACCTCTGCATATTCAATTTTAACAGACTTTGAAAGGTAATTTCATTATTTCAGGTTTTTTTCATGGACAAGAAATAGTTTACTTTACAATATAGATAAATATATTTGATTTGCCTTCCTACAGAGAAGGAAGAATAAGCACTGCCAAATAATGTTTTATTTGGTTTTCTGGAATGATTCCTGGGCTAGTAGTACCGCCTTATGAACAAGAGAAAAATAGATTAAGTGGGCCTCCTTCTTCACAGATACATCATTCATCTTGTAAACTGATAAAGTAAAAATAGGAGATTCTACACACATCAGAAACCACTTACAGAATAAGAAATGTAATCAAGTCAGTTACTGAAACCAAACAAAGTCTTAGGTAAAATATATGGATTCTGTTCATTCTGGATTACAGCCCCTACCACTTTGATGCAGTTTCAGTGATCCAAGATGACAAGCTAATGTAGAAGTCAGACTTTACCAGGTCTCACAGGTTAGGTTATATCTTTGCAGGAAAAGCCAGACAGCCCTAAATTTTTTCTGCTTATACTCAGAGCTGGCTAAGGCTATAACAACTGTGGTCTGGAGGCTGGATAGCTGCTCCCAGTTTTTTCCAGTAGTATTAACGTATGTTAAGATACTAAGACCCTTGCACTAAGCCTGCACATATTCTAGTACTGGGAAGTCAGTTTTCTCTCAGTAGGTCATAGTCTGATAATAAGATGAAAATATCACTGAAATGTTGAGTAAAATAATTTATAGCAGCAGAAATATCACCTGTCATTATTTAAAACCATTTCTTTGTATTTCTTTTACAGAATAAGGTTTACTGTCACATGTTTTGCTGGCTTCATTTATTTGATTTGATACTAGAGAAGAAAGCTGGGAGGGACAGAAGGAAAATATGGCCTATAGCAAGCACGCGGACTCTGTACAGAAGATACGTGATTTTCAAACAAGTTTTGTCCGTGTCTATCTGCTTGTTTGTCAGTCAGAGACAGGTACGGTTGGAAATGATATGACAAACAGGAGCCCACTGCTACCGAAGCAAGTCTTATTTTGAGGCAAATGATTTCCACTGAAGCCTGTCTGCTGACAATATTGAACGGTCCTAGCAATAAAACTATAAGTCAGTGAGGCTTCCTATCCAAGACACCAGCTATTTTCTGCACAGTGTTAAATGTAGCTAGTGCGGGTTTAAGCACTCTTGATTATGAGCATAAAGGAAGACAAATCAAGATAAAAGTTCTTAAATAATTTTACACAAAGGGAAATGGAAGCTGCAGATGAACATGCAAACACTGACTGACTTTGGGATAGGACATGCTCCTCTGGACCTAGGCATTTAATTTGGGTCAGTCTCGGAAGAAACCAGATATTTGTGGTTGTTCTCAATACAGGCATCTAGTATGTGTCTGTAGCTAATGCTGTGTTAATGTGATGATAAAAAAGATGATTTTCTAAAGTGGCATTTCAGTATATGGCATAGATGGATGACCACGAATAAAGTGCAGTTTGTTAGTTTCAAACATCAATGATCACATTCCTGTTGGTATTATTTTCTATTCACTTGCTATAAGGAAGCAAATAACATTTTAATTGGCCCAATGTACAAATCATGCAGTAGAGTGTTTATGATCATGTAATGGATGTTGTTGAAACCTTTGTGTTCTTCATAAGCATCTCCTTTCAATTCTGACTAGAATATATCATAAATGCCCTAATACTAGCTTCTTTTGTACAAGGAACTGAAATACAATTTGTCAGGAGAAAGAGCACATTAGAAACATCAAATACTTTAAAATTAAATATATCTTATTACAGTGAATTAATTTATTTGAAACAGATAATGCAACAATATAAGTGGCATTTCTCTCTGTTTATTAGCTTTATTTTTGTGGAAGAACTGAGAGGAAAAGAATGGATTTCCATATTTCATCGTCTTTTTTTTTTTTTTCTGTAAACCACTACCATTTTACCCTCAGTTACTGTTTTGTGCTTGTAGAAAACATTTTCCAATTCAGGTATGGTTACTGGCTGCTGCTGTGTTCTATTAGTCTGTTTTGCAAGACCATGGAATTAATCTGATGACCATCTTTTTAGATTTAAATTCTGAAATTTAACACCTGTATTTTACACTGACAGATGTTTATTTCTAAGCAAACACTAAATAAAATAAGCCTGAGGAATAATAAAATTTGACCTATTATTAACTGGTATTTTAACCAAGGCAGTTTTTTCCCTCTTTGATGGGCAGAAAACAAGACATAGATTGTCTTGGGGGCCTCTTCGTTCATGTAGGTAATGTCTGGTGAGGACAACTGACTGTTCAGTAAAGAAGTAGAGTGGAAAAGTAGAAGGGAATGAATGACAGTGAGGGAATACTTTATGAAAAGCTCCACACACAGAAGACGAAAAGAAGTATTTTACAAATCTTAGTCAAAATAAAACAAATAGGGTCTCAGCAGCTTCAAGAAATATTTTCAAATATTGTATCTACTTTTATAAATTCTGTTTTTAATAAAGCTCCCACAATTTCATTAGCTTCTGGTTAGGTGATCCTCTTTTAGTGAATCTTTTTCATAGGCAACAGTTTTTAGATATCAAATCACAGAATGATAAGGTGTAGTGGACATGGCACTTCAGAAATTATCCGCTTGTTGAGCATTGCATAGAGTACACTGGCTAACAGTCCATGATCGTAAGTACTTGGAAGTCTCAGACTTGCACAGTTTGGCCTTGAGTGCTCTGATATGTCTACTAGGTTTTGTGTTTCTTTTTTTAGTCCATAAATTTTTTTCACCTATAATTGAATTTAGATATTTGCAAACAGGTTTATGCTCCAGATCCTGATACATATAATTTCTTATTACAAAAATTAATTGATCTTTGGCAGAAATTTGATAGCTAAAAGGACAAGTAAAGCTTTTCCATCAGTAAAGATCATGAATAGGGCATGTATATCTATAGGCAGTGAAAGAGGAATGGTAGAGCTATAGACTGAGCACAAAATGGTTGTTTCTGGCTGAGGGTGTAGATAGCAATCTGTTTGGCCAACTTTCCTTTATCATATATGTATCAAACTATATGGAGATAGATAATTCTAGATTACCTTGGCTGTTAGTCTGAGTTAAAGCTGTGAATCTGACAGTACAATAAAGCTTAAAGTAGAAGATACATTAGTTACTTTTACAGAAATCACATGAACCAGGTTTTGTCCCAGGCTTCTCCCTTGAAATAAGCCTTCTATCATGTTAATGGAAACTTCCTACAGTTTGTAATTATTACTGTGTAACTGCCATAGCATTGAAGGCCTTAGTGTATGGGGAATGCACCAGCTGCTGACAACTGTTCCCAGAGGAATGGAGAGATATAAAGTAATAGCCATCTGTGCAAGTAGAAACACTTAGGAATAGCAAGCTATCTGACTCAAGAAAAATCTGTATTCCGCATGAGATTAAGAGTTCATGGGGCTGGAAAGTCTCAAAACACAAAACAGAGAAACCAGGTTTCTGATAGTAAGCTTGAAAATAGTAACTATTTAGGCTTGCAAAGTACAGTTAGCTGAGTTAACTTAGCATGTGAATTAACTTAACGTGAATCCCCCTTACTGTCAAGTACTGCTAAGCTAGACTTCATCCAAAATGTGCCATACCAGTTTAGATTATACCAATGTTTTTGAGCAATATGTTAAATCAGGCCCCTGAATTCGTTTGCTGAGTGTGTGCTCCTGTCCCACCCTTGCCTAGCACTGCAACATTGTCAGGAACAATACTCTATGTAAGTAACTTCCAAATGCAGTTACTCATTATTAATGCAAGACAGTTTTGAAGGTGAAAGCAAACAGCACTTGGCAGAAAGAACTTTTAATGAGCCTGTCATGAAGGAATTCAGTCTGCAAAAAACAAACTTATTTTGTAGCACACTTGAGTGACTCTGTGACTCTGCATTTCTGTCCTGTATGCTAAACATACAAATATCTTTATAGATCCACTTCCCCACATTAAGAGTTTTACCCATATCACAATATAGTTTGTGCTGCATGCCAAAAAACTGTCAGCAGAGGAGAAGGATTTCTTGGATGGCATTTATATGTCTGCTGCACATCCAGAACATTTGAAGACAAGGCAAACAAAGATAAAATTAGAAATGTGAACTTGGTGAATTCTCACTGTAACAGGTCAAAATTTTCTGTTAAGGTAAACAAAACTGGCACAGCAATCAAGAACTGCTGCTCCTTTATGAGCTTCATGTTTCTTTCCTGTGTTTCTTCCCAAAGGTTATTTATATAATCCATCAAAGACACTCCACCTTTCTCCAGTTTCTCCTATTGATACAAAAAATTACTTGAGGGAGTGAGTGAATGAAAATCTAAACTGGCTCTTTTCAGAAAAGCACAAAAGATGTCTCTGATCTTTCCTCAGGGATCTCTGGGGAAGAAAGAATAAAAAGGAAAGTATGACAAACAAACAGCAACATAAAATAACCCAGTCAGACAGCTGTTCAGGGAGGTGCAAGGGACAACCTCTGCAAAAATCCTCTAGAGGTGGAGTCCAGACAGGGATAAACCCACCTGAAGCCTGCTGCTAACCGCCCAGGAAGAACAGCTGTGGGCTTACAGCAGAAGCAACTGGGCAGGGCATAAAGAAAGAGGACAGGGGGAAAAGCTGCTGGGGCAGGAGGAGTTGACTAACCTGGGAGCACTTCCAACAGAGAGTGTTAGGCACACAGAAACACAGACATATGAACATCTACAACTAGGAATAGAAAACACAGTTCAAAACTGTTCCTTTAGCTAATGTATGCACAAAAGATTTAACACTGCATATTGCCAACTGAGTCTCCTGTCAGCAGCCCTTTCCAGGCTTCTCATGGCTTTGATTCCCCTGGAATTCTGTCTTTATATACATACATGTGTATAGATATGTGTGCATGCATGCATGCATGCTTGTAGGAATACATATATATGTATATCAAAAAAGCATTTGGAGCATGAAAAGCTAGCTGCTGATCTTGCCAGTACACATCTGCTAACTTATATGCTAGTGTTTAGAACCCATCCCAGAATCACAGCTGACAGTTCGTTTATTGTAGGGGGGGGGGGGGGGGGGGGGCGGGGCGGGATGCAGGAGCATGGCAGGGCCAGCTGGAAATAGTTGAGGCCAGAGCAGCCCAGAGAAGCTTTATTCCAAATGTGGCTAGTAAAAAATAGCCCTGGGAGGGCTGTCCTGCCAGGCAGAATGTGGGGCAGAGCTTGCACCAGAGAGATAGTCTGGGTCCTGGAAAACCCAAGCTGGGGTTGTAAAAGTATTTTGCTGCCAGATTTGTTTTCTCTTACTCCATCCATGCAGCTGTTAACTGTGCCTGAAGTTCATCTGCATTTAAATTTTCTGTTTTTCTCCTTTCCTGTTCTTACTCCTTGTTTATTTTTAAGACTCAGATAAAATGTTCATTCTCTGCAGTTCAGCTATCATGTCTTCCTAAAGCACAAAGTTTAGGAAAACCATGATATCCCTGTGTCCTTGTTTCAGCTGGGATGGAGCGGCTGGAGCAGGGGCTGCAGCAGCTGAAGCAGAGGCTGGAGCAGGGGCTGGAGCAGGGGCTGCAGGGGCTGGAGCAGTAGTTAAAGTTTGTGGCTTGGAATACCACCAGTTCCAGGACATGAAAACGCATTCAGTATTCCTATCACTAGGTTCAGGACTGACACTATGGGGCTTCCAGTGGACCAAAGACACTCAGAGTCTCCTAAAATCCTAAATGTTGATTAATTAGCCCTGAGGAGAAGGGGGAGGTGTGGAACCCACCCATAGGATGACTCTGGGAAAATCAAGCCAAAGGTGCAGCTGTTGGCATTCCCCCGTAAGGGCCACCAGACTCACAGAGGCAACACCGAGTGCACAGACCAGATTAGTTTCATAACCAAGTCTATCATATTATAAACTAGTACTATATAGTGCAACAGTGTAACTTTAGCCCAGTTCTCAATGTAAACAAACAACACAACAGGGAACATGTACTGTAAATAAACAAGACAATTCAGCCCTGGGACCATGGGCAGCGAGTTCAAAAGCAGAAAAGCCAGCATTGTAGCCATTATAATTAATCTAATACAATGAACACTTGAAAAAATTTAATCTAACACAGTCTGATTAGACCTGTCATCATCTCAACCCTTCTGGCCCCACGTTGGGTGCCAAAAAGGACTGTCATGGTTTAACCACAGCTGGCAACCAAGCACCAGGCAGCTGCTTGCTCACTGCCTGCCACCCGGAGGGTGTATGTAAAACTTGAGGGTTGAGATAAGAAAAATGTAATAATTTGAACAGAATAAAAAGGTAAGATCTATAATAATAATAATAATAACTATAATAATAATAGATAGATGATATAGATATAATAATATAGATAAAATAATATAGATAACTATAATAAATGATAGATAATAATGATGATGAAGTTATAATAGAAAGGTGGGGGAAAGGATTAAATCCAAAGGGAAAGGGAGAAAGGAAAACAAGTGATGCACAGTACAGCTGCTCACCACCCACTGACTGATGCCCAGCCGGTCCCTGAGCAGCGATCCCCAGGCCCCGGCTCACCCCCCCAGTTTATGTACCAAGCATGACATCCCATGGTATGGAACACCTATTTGGCTGGTTCAGGTCACCTGTCCTGGCTGTGTCCCCTCCCAATTTCCTGTGCCCCTCCAGCCCTTTCATTGGCAGGGCCCAAGGAACCAAAAAGTCCTTGACTCAGGACGAACATCACCCAGCAACAACCAGAACCATCACTTTGTTATCCACATGTTCTCACACCAAATCCAAAACACAGCACTGCACCAGCTACTGACAAGAAAGATAACTCCATCCCAGCTGAAACCAGGATGGAGTTTCCTGCCTCCTTTCTAGTCCAGCATAATTTGACTGCAGCTGCTATTGATTCTGGATGGAAGTTTTGAGCCCCGCTGCCATTTCAGTGCATGTCTCCCTCTTTCTCCACCATGAGCTGCAGCTTTCTCCTGGTCCTGTCTTCACTTTTGCTGTGGCCTGTCCTGCTCTGCTGGGGGTGAGGATCAATTCCTCTTGTCCTTCTTCCCAGTCATTGGACATACTTTATAAAGCATCTGTCAGATCAGTAGGACATGGCATTCTCTTCAAAAGTAAAATGTTAATTGAAGCATCACTTTGTATTTTAACCAAGCTTCATGTTAGGTCTTAAGAAGAACTTCTATTTCTGGAAAGGCTTGGATTTTGCTTTCAAGACATTTTTTTTAATTTTAGTTTATGAAAAGTGTTACAAGATCAAACATTAAGTACAGCTGCAAAAAATGTATAGTGGAAATCATGAAATCTAATTTGCAATTAATGTAATAATCCAACTATTTTTTAAATGAATAAAATTAAAATTGGAGCTTAGTTTGTAAATATAGCTAGGGAAAAAGAAGTTTAATAACTTCCTATTTGTAGTATGTTTAAATACTTGTAAATCAGACTGTAAATATTTCCTCATATTTTTCAGGAAAAGAACAAAGCAACAGAGACCCATTCTGTTACATAACATAATAGTTACATACACACAAAACCAGCAAAACTGTGATAAGTATCCTTGTTCTAAAGGCAGCTTTTACCATATGGGAAGCAGCATTGGAATAATGTGATATTCTTAGGTTTGTCATATTTTGGTTTTAAAACTATTGCTCCCAGAGTTCTGTGATTGTATAAGAACAGCAACTTTTTTCTCTCTTTTTTTAATCTTTGTAGTCACAGACCAAAATGCGTCCCAGTGCATAACGAAAAAATGAAAAGCATTTGATATGGGCTGAAGTTACTGTATAAATAATAAAACTTTGAATGAAACCAAAATGATTTTGGAATGCTGATGTTTGGCACTGGATTCTGGCAAAGCTTGAGAGGATCAGAACAACCCGCTTTTGAGCGAAAGGGTCACAAAGGAATGTTAGATCTATACTAATATTACAAGGAATGGTAGTCTTAGAAACCTGACACCCAGATACACAGTGGATGTAATGACCATCCTCAGACTTGACAGAAAGCCTCCTCAAGCTCCAGGAGTGTACTTGATAATTCAGACACTAAGCAAACAGTGCCCATCATACTTACTGTGGGATGAGGCTAGGTTGCAATAGTCAATCCTAATGCTGTGAGACTTATGCCTATTAGGAAAATACAAAGCGGAGCTGTTTCATCTATAGACAGCAGGCACTAAACAGTCCTTCAGTCCCCGTCTCACTTGGTTTGGTGCCTGCTACAGGTATTTGCAACTTGCCAGTTCTTCAAACTGGCTCTTCTGCCCACAGAGCACTCGGTAGCCTAAAAATAGGTATGACCTTGCCCTATCATAAATGTGGGGGATTTCTGGGTTTGCTGGTTGTTTGATTTTTTTTGGGGGGTAGGGTGCTGTTTTGTTTTGCTTTTACTTTTTGTGTTGTTTTTTTTTTTTTTACAGCTGTACTAAGGTTTTTAAATCTTTGTCTGATCTTCCACCATTTTTTTGAAGGCATGTGCCTTTCATTTCACAGAGACAGGAAAAAACCCTGAGTTCAGAGACTTTAAGAGTCAAGCTGACTATAAACACATAAACAGAGAACAGCGTCAAGGTATATTGGAATGCCAGAGTACCTTCCTCATCGTATTTCTGTACTTTGATTGTATACTTATAAATCTTTTGAATTAACTACTTCTGTCTGAAACTTATTATTCATAAAATAAGAAAATAAGCATTCATCTTTCTCTCTCCCTTGTCATTCTGTCCCATACTGCATCTCGAATACAGCTTTCTCTATTTAATATTCATTGCTCATATTTAATTAACTTATTATTCAGGATGAGGTGGGATCTATGGGAGGAGAAAAGTTTGATAATAGCTTTACATTAGTGGCTCGTTGCACTGAACAAATTTGCATAATAGTGTCATCATGTTAAATATTATGTAAATCCTTGCCCATGGATTAGCAGCTAACAGTAGCTGTTGAGAACTATGAACATAATTCTTTCCTCATGACAACATGGAGCTTAGCACATTTTTGTTCTGGACCTTTTTTAGAAGCGCAGTTTTGTAACTCTCCAACTCTAAGAGAAAAAAGAATTAGTGGTACAAAGGACCTTTTAAAGCCATAAGCCAAGCACTCTTGCAAGAAATGCTCTCCACCTCCACTTTTTCTTGTGATAAACCCTTGTGTTTAAATCTGCAGTGAAGTTTCTCTCATTTGCAACAAATTATAGGAATGTTGCTATTAAATATTAATAACCTTCCAAACCTTGCCAGGAGTAAAAGAATGCATTTCTGTGCAGAATATTAAGTATACAAAACACATTTAAAGGCTCCTTAGAATTACTATCAACTTAAGCTTTTTATATAAAAATGTTTTAAATCTCAACGACCTATAAAAAGGAAAAGAGACAATCTGCAACACAGAACAAGCCACATTTACCTATTCTAAGCAAGAAACTATAAATGCAATATTTCTGGAAGAGTTCAGCCATGTCTGAAGTTCAACCCCATTCAGAACTTACATTAAAGCTGGTAAAAGGCATAGCCTAGTTCTTTAGAAAACTTGCAGAATAAATGTACTGGACTGCAGTGTGGTCTGTGCTAAAACAGTTCCCTCCTGCCTTGGCACCATAATGCTGCTTTATTGCTGTCTGGAAGATTCCTTGTAGGAAGATCTGAAGGTAACTTCCGTATCCTCTTTGTGGCAGACATTGTCTTCTGGGGCAGACATCAAAAATACCTGAAGAAATTCTGGTAGCTCTTTGTATATCATACCTTAGGCAGGTACTTTAAGATTCTTAAACTCAGCTGAAAAAGCACCAGTGATGTATCAAAGGTGCAGAATGCCACCATCTCTTCTCCATTAGCAACACAGCCCCTTCATGCCTTTCAGGGAGCTGCTCCCTGCCCTGACACAGAACTAGTGAGAGCTGTTTGCAGGACACTCTCCACTAACCTCTCCTTTCTTCCACTTCTGACTCCTTTGCCCTCCAACTATCTGTCATCACCAAACACTCCCTTAATATGTGACTGTGTGTGAGATCTTTAAATTCCCCATAATCTTTTTCTTTTTCTTGGGTCTGATCATAGTGATTAGAAATTTAGGTTTGCAATGATGGGTGGTCAGCTGGCCAGAATCATTGAAGAACATGTTCCAGGTCAGTTCTGTTGTCTTCAAAACGTTCAGATGAACTTCTCCAAAATGTTTCTGTGTTAAAGGGAAAGATGGAGAAAGGATAGGTGGCACAGGACAGATTCTATCAGCCATCAGGTGCTGGAAGGTTTTTTACAGCATGGGAGTTCACTGCTGAACCCAAATGGCTTGTGACACAAAGGTGATGCATAAAAGAACAGGAATCTGGCTTCAAGACTTTTAGACTTTGATTGACTTCTCTAGTTCTTTCAAAGCTGAATTTTAATTAACAGTTGTTACAAGGTGCTGGAAAAATCTATTTTTCTGGGGTTTGATTATTATTGTTTCCCTGCAGAAAAATTAGGAGGACACATCCTCTATAACAAAAAGATAACTTTGTCATCAATATGCTGCTAGAATTATCTACAGCCAGATAGGATTTGTCTATTAATTAAATAAAAATTCTATTGAAGTCACCAAGAAAAAATATCTTATCAAAACAAGATGCAATTCTTAGATACACCATAAGCACTGCTAAATTTTCTTCACACAGAAAAGAAATGTTAAAGATGACAAATATAAACAATATAATTACAATATGATTTGAGGTGAGTTTTCATCTGGAAAATATAGTATTTAAACTAAAGGTCTCTGTGTTCTCTTGCTGTCAGTAAACACCTCTGCACTATGACTGCATATCAGATGGTTATACCTAGAACACTTCTTAATGTCCTGCTATCTGTTGAGAAATATGTAATTTAAGAGAGCACAGGTTGTCCTGACAAGGAAATATTTATTTACCCTGAAAATGTCTCAGCAGCTGATGTAGCTTAATGCACATCAACCAATCATGACATTTACGTTGTTCTAGTTTAAGACTGAAAATTAGTAAAAAAAGAGTTGTAAAAAGAAGTTAAATATGTCACATGTGATTAACCTATGAATCCTAGATCATTTCAAGTCCAGTGCCCTTATCCTTGCATTCTCATCTTGGGAAGTTCTGGCATGAAGTGGCATAATTAAATTAGATTTCATCTAAATTGCTGTTTAATTTGGCCACTGGTCTCCTTTTTTAACTCAGACTCCTTGAGAGCTATGGGTTTAGCATATGTATAAACACATTTAACAATTCTAATGACTTCTTTGTAACTTTAAACCCAAAGTTTTGAGAAAAACGCAGTCTCATGAGAAAGCATAATTGCCAGACCTATTAGAATAAAATAGAATCGTTCAGTTGGAAGGGGCCTACAAGGATCACCTGTCCCAGCTGCCTGACCACTTCAGGGCTGACCAACAGCTGAAGCACATTGTTACGGACATTTTCCAAATGCCTCTCAAACCCCGACAGGCGCGGGGCATCGGTCGCCTCTAGGAAGCCTGCTCCAGAGTCTGACCACCCTTCTCATTAAGAAATGCTTCCTAATATCCAGTCTAAACCTCCACTAGTGCAGCTTTAAAACAGTAGATACAGTATAAATATAAATATTAATATTTTTTGGTTTATTTTAGTAATGAGCAATTTGGTCCTTTTACATATAGCATCTATTTTTGAGTCCTGGCCACTGTGCAATAGACAAAGGTATAGTAGACGATATCAGTACCACAATTACAGGTATGTATGTTCATATAGGAAGCAGAATAAAACCCACATTATCTCATTCTGTTACTCTCTCAAAAACGGTCACATTTTATTCACTTAGTTTTTTGTCCAAAGAAATCCTGAAATATTTAACAAGTTTTATTTAGCTGGTAAGTTTCCAGTGTCATTGTAAGCAGAACACTGAACACCAGCACCACTGACAATCTCTAAGCAAAGACAATTCACGATCCAGCAGTAGAGGAAATGAAATTATGTTATTTCCTTGATCAGTGCAAAGCTATTTTATTAGTTTGGACATATATTTATCTTCTTTTAAAGTATTATAACATTGCAGGAGGAGGCCTGTGAAGCAGGACCACAAGTAACAAATCAGTTAGTTGAAAGGAATGTGCTCGAGCTTGTGGATCACAAGCCCTGGTGATAAGGGACATGAGAAATTACTGAAGGGTATAGAAACGGGGACTAAGTATCAAGTTGAGACTATACAAGGAGTAAGGCGTTTGGTTTGTCAGCTTGCTCAAGGACGTGGTGCAAGAACTGCAGACATTGTCGTCTTTAACTATTGCTGAATTGCTAAATAGCTAGCGTGAGATCTTTGTGCGAGTTGCCACATAGTTACAGAATAAGCAAGTTTTTGGACCAATCAGAATAAGAGCTAATAATTGCTTATGTGTATATAATCATGCTATTAGGCTAATTAAAGTGACAATAGCTTGCATCAAGCTGCCGTCTCTCGCGGCAAACTGGTGACCCTGACGTGATGGGGTTATGAACCGCCTAGCTGAGCAGCATGCTGCGACTCCCACAGAACTTTGAATGAGCCGCTGAAAGGAAGCGGGAGCTAGCCAGCAATACATCCCTCTGGAGTAGAGAGGTGAGCTGTGGGAAAGATGGAGAATCAAGCATTTTCCCTGGAAAGAGACGTATATGGACTAATAAAAAGTCTTCTGGCCAGATTCAGGAGTCCGTGCCTCAGTCTCCTCAAATGGTGACCCCTATGGTGGTGTTCCGAAGCCTTGGAAGAATAAGAATGGAACTGGTCGATAAAAAATGACAGCTCATGGAAGAGGGCTGCGTTCCGGAGGAGATGTCTTGGCTGAACGATTGTCTTGCCGGCTGGACCAGGCGGACAACCTAAACCCCGGGGATAACACCTGTATGCATCTAGACAGGTGAGCAGCCAAGAAACTTTAGAGTTTTTAAATATTTGAAGAAATTTTAAGAAGCTTTAGAAACCTGTACTCATTGAGACAGGCGAGCAGTCAAGAACCTTTAGAGACTTTGAAAGAAAGGAAAGTGGTCAGCAGACAATTGTATGATGCTGCTGCGGAAGGGAACTCCATGTCAGGAATGCATTTAGCTCCTTGGTGGCAAATTCTGACTACGCCAAGTGTGGACTAATTCTACTAACAGTGCTAAACCAGAGGAGGCTGTAAATTCCATTGACAGCGCGGCTCTTCTCAACACACCATCAACAATGGCAATTCTGTCCACACCTCCTCTGCCCCCAAAGCTTCTGTCACTGGTTGCAGCGACCCTCACAACACAGGACCAAGTACAGGAACAGGACACCTTGGGCAATGATTCCATTGACACTGATAAACCCTTTGATCCAGGTCCTATAAATCCAGAAAAGGAGCTAGACTTTTTTCCTCCCTCCCCCGATGCATTGACTGTATTTTTGGGGAGGGTGCAAGGGGATCTGAGGGATTGGTGGCAGGAATGCAAGCGGGAAGCGCTTAAGCAAGGGGATTTGGGATGGCATGGTCAGTACTTTGTCAGACAAATCAACCTCAAGGGGGGCAGCCTGTGCAATACGAGGCTGTTAAAGAATTAAGCAAAGCAGTGAGGGAGGATTCATAGTACATTTGCTATGTCCCTTCTTGAAGTGATGGCAGAGCCTTATACACTCACACCACGTGATTGGAAGTCATTGCTTTGTATGGTACTAACTGATACAGTATATGATGTAGTTATCTGATTTTTGTGAGCTACGTGTAGTGGCCTTGATTGAAAACCTTAATCGGGGAATTGCTGTTAACTATGAGCAGTTGGCTGGAGAAAATAATTGTGCCGATTCTGTGACTCAGGGAAGGTATCCCAGCCACAACTATTTGCAAATGAAGGAGATGTCTGTTAAGGCAGTCAGGATGCGGGAGTCTGGCCACAGTCTTGCAGGGTCCTAGAGAGTCATATACTAACTTTATTGATTGGCTTCAGACTATTTTGCAACAACAAGTCGAACATGAGGAAGCTCAAGGGTTGCTTTTAAAACAACTAGCTATGAAAATGCCAATGAAAATTGTAAACCGGCAACTTTCACAACCGCAACCCCAACATGTGTCAAATGATTATAACGCAGAGCTCACAGCAGACTGTAACTCTCAGGCTGAGTTCTGGAATGCAGCATAACACATTTTTTTTTGCTTCTTTAATCTCTTCTGTAAGAATAGTACACGCTCTTAACTTGCTTAGTGAATTAGGCTGCTAACTTGCTAAAGAAAGCAATACTACAAATACTATTTATTGTTTTCTGGCTTATTAACAGATGTTGATTCTTTCCATCATATCTTGCTACAGAACTGAGTTGCTATTGATTTTTATTATTAGCACAGGGACACAAGTGTGAAGACTTTGATAGGATGTGTTACATGAATCTGAGTGACCACTTAATTCACAATTAAGTCACAAAAGCATACAAAACTTAAAAGCCTTAAACAAAGACCTGCAGCAGAGCCAGGGGCAGGATGCCTTTGGACTCTTCTCACGGCTGGGAAACTTTAGGCTGTGGATCAAAAGTATTACAGGATTTATTACAATTATCTTAACCACCTTATTTATGTTTGCCTTTTATCTCCCATGCCTTTTTGTCCTGTATTCAGCATTTAGTTGATCGTAACATAAATCAGGTCATGGTAACCCAGCTACACACAACCTTTGCCTTGTTGCAATTAACAAGCAAAAAAGAGGAGGATAGAGAATGTCTGAAGAGAGATATAGGAGAGGCAGCTGGAGAATATTTGACCTAACAAGAGATGAGAAAAGAGCTAGGTATTGTGAAGGAGAGTAGGAAAGATGAACATGGTTATCTAGCGTTTAATAGGTGTCGGCATGCTTGTAGTGATATATAGCTATGTAACTGCATGAATGATTTCTGCCCTGAGCCTGGTGGTGTATACAGCTGGGGTTTGTGTCTGGGCTCAGAGATGTAAATATGGGCTTCTCTGTTATGGTAAAGTGTCTCTGGTTGCATATATATATATATATATATATATATATATATTTAAAAAAAAAAGGAATGAAGCGAATGACCTCAGAGGCACGTTTAGAGAAAGCATGTTATGTTTTGAACTTTTTGAAAATCTCTGCTGACCATGTGGTGCCTCCCACTGTGTGACATTTTGTGTGAACTGGTGACAAGCAGCAAAAGCATGAAGGCGTCTTAGTACGCATGAAAGACCCTCGTACGGGGCATTGGTCGGGAACGCATGAATTGCTAACTTGGGGGAGAGGTTATGCTTGTGTTTCTACAGATGAAGGCCCGCAATGGATACCTGCTCGCTGTGCACGGCCTGAGCTTAGTGTGCCGGATCGTGGGAGCGCTGCTGCCACCAGTCAACCCAGCAACTAATGTGTGTCTCCCTACTGAACCAGTCCTTGTTTGGTGTCCCCTTCCTTGAAACTGACTTGCAGACCTTGTTGCAAAAGAGTGAATGTATGTGGGGAATGAAGAATCTTACTGAAAGTCTTGGTATTTGGCATAATTGATTACCTCTGTATAATGTTAACCCAAAAGAAGTTGATATTGTTTGCACTTTGAATGCTGATAGTTGTCTTTATGTAGATGCTAATGTAGTGAAAAGCTATGATGGGACCATGACACCTGCATAAATCAACACGTGAACATGTTGATAAGCATAATGCGCTTAAACACAATGTAACTTTGGATGAAGCATGTAATGATGTAGTTGATTTATGGAACTGATGGGAACTTATTGCATCCGGAGTAACAGTAGGGAAAGCATTAAAGAGTTAAATCACCTTGTTTGTTAGGCAGTTAAGAATGTGAGTCAAATTTGCCACCATTACATACAAAACAGAGCAACTCTTGGCTTTTTGTTGTTGGCTCAAGATCATGGCTGTGAGGATTTTGATGGTATGTGCTGCATTGATTTTAGGCGTCCCATTGCAGCAACATGTTACCAAAATCTGAGAAAATGTCAGCCTTTTTGGCATCATTTCACTTAATTGGCAGTATTGTTTGTTTGCTATTGCCTTGGTTGCTGTCATGTTTGCAAGGGCCCTGCAGAACATGACAAACCTGGTACTAGCTGTTCAAATAAAATGGGGAAAATTACAGAACAGAGACAGTGGGTTGTTTTGACATTGATGATGTGCAGTTTTGGCCTTGCTTTGACAATGTGCAGCTGACATCCTTCAGCAAAGAGTTAAATAACTTTGTGGGAGTATGAGAAGAAACTAGGATGAGACAGAAACAAAGGAGGAATGTGATCTCACCTCTAGAAGATAAGGAAACAGCATGAACAGTAGAGAGTAGCCTATAGGGAACAGCGCTAAGGAAAGTGTTGTATGAATTTGCCTGATCACTCAAAAAGCATAGCTCAGCAATTAGCAGCACTGCTCAAGAATATGAAGCATGTTACTGAAGGACATGATCCTTTTTCTGACTGGCTTTAAAGTCTTGGGCTAGGGAGCTGGTTACAAACCATAATCAAAGGAGCACTGATTGTATTGACAGTGTTGTTAGTATTATTTGTTTCTTGTTTATTTCAATGTTTACAACGAGTGATGAGTAACTTGATTGAACACACGTTTAAAACAAATGGGATTTGGGATGCTCAAAAAGAAGAAGGGGTAGGCGCAAAAGGGGGCCTGTGAAGCAGGACCACAAGTAACAAATCAGTTAGTTGAAAGGAATGTGCTCGAGCTTGTGGATCACAAGCCCTGGTGATAAGGGACATGAGAAATTACTGAAGGGTATAGAAACGGGGACTAAGTATCAAGTTGAGACTATACAAGGAGTAAGGCGTTTGGTTTGTCAGCTTGCTCAAGGACGTGGTGCAAGAACTGCAGACATTGTCGTCTTTAACTATTGCTGAATTGCTAAATAGCTAGCGTGAGATCTTTGTGCGAGTTGCCACATAGTTACAGAATAAGCAAGTTTTTGGACCAATCAGAATAAGAGCTAATAATTGCTTATGTGTATATAATCATGCTATTAGGCTAATTAAAGTGACAATAGCTTGCATCAAGCTGCCTCCCGTCTCTCAATCGCAGCATAACATCACACTGGTACAAAAATGTTCAACTTATTCATCAATGACCCAGATGAAGGGACTGAGCGTCCCCTCAGCAGGTTTGCTGATGATACAGAGCTGGGAGCAGGGGCTGATACCCCAGCAGGCTGCGCTGCCATTCAGCGAGACCTGGACAGGCTGGAGAGTTGGGTGGGGAGGAACCTGATGAAGTTCAGCAGAGGCAAGTGTAGGGTCCTGCACCTGGGCAGGAACAACCCCACGCACCAGCAGAGGCTCGGGCTGACCTGCTGGAAGGCAGCTCTGCGGAGAAGGACCTGGGAGTGCTGGAGCACAGCAAGGTGCCCATGAGCCAGCAGTATGCCCTGTGGCCAAGGCGGCCAGTGGGATCCTGGGGGGCATTAGAGGAACGTGGCCAGCAGGTCGAGGGAGGTGATCCTCCCCTCTGCTCTGCCCTGGTGAGGCTGCATCTGGAGTGCTGTGTTCCAGTTCTGGGCTCCCCAGTTCAAGAGGGACAGGGAACTACTGGAGAGGGTCCAGTGAGGGCTGCAGAGATGGTGAGGGGGCTGGAGCATCTCCCTTCTGAGGAAAGGCTGGGAGACCTGGGCCTGCTTCGCCTGGAGAAGAGAAGACTGAGATGGGATCTTATTAATATCTACAAATATCCTAAGGGCAAGTGTCAAGAGGCTGGGGCCAGGCTCTTTTCAGTGATGCCCAGTGACAGGCCAAGGGGCAATGGGCACAAACTGCCTCACAAGAAATTCCTTCTGAATACGAGGAAGAACTTCTTTACCTTGAGGGTGACCGAGCACTGGAACACGCTGCCGAGAGAGGCTGTGGAGTCTCCTTCTCTGGAGATATTCAAAACCCGCCTGGATGTGACTTTGTGCAACCTGCTGCAGGTGAACCTGCTTTAGCAGGTGGTTGGACTAGATGACCTCCAGTGGTCCCTTCCAACCCCAACCAGTCTGTGATTCTGTGAAAGAATGCTATACAAGTTTTCATTGCACAAAGATTTGGGCCAAGGTGTAAAGAGCTCTGATAAAAGTCCCCAAAAAGAGTGCTCATTAAGTCAGATCCTGATTTTATTGAAGTACGAGCATAAAAAGCTACTAAATATATTATGGGCAATTTACTGGATGCAATGTGTTTTTAAATGCCTAAGCGGTTCACATATTAGGCTTTAAATACTTTGACAATTACTTTCCAACCTCCTGAAAACAATACAAGTTCAACACACTTGTCACAATCCAACTAGGTTGCAACCGACTCCTGTTCAAACCTTTCTGAGAAAGGCGGAGTCACACAGATAGGTGTGAGTATGCAGATTTATCCGCCTACACAAACTAGAAGACAAGTAGCTTTTAAAGTCTATTTATGTAGAAATACACTTAAATGTTCTTTAGCCATTTTTCTTAAGCATCCATTACTGGCAATGAGAGAAAGTACTGGACTAACTGGACCAACTGGACCTTTCATCTGATGGAATATAGTCATTCTTATGATCTTACAAAACATTCAGGAAGGCTCAAAACTACTATTTATTGTCAGGTGCTATCAAAATCTTGCTAGAAAACCTGTTTGGGGTTTTTTTTCTGCAAAGAGGGATGAGCAGCAGTAGTTTCAACAAAAATTCAAAGAAAGATATTAATTCAAAAGTTTCTTCAATAACTAGAGCCATACATGAAGCAAAGAACAGGTGTTAAAAGAAGGATTTTAACTAGGAAATTTTCCTCTTATATTTCAAAAAGTATCAGGCAAACAAAGCAGCAGCAAGATTTCTACACTTCAAGGAATAGGCTTTGAAGTTCTACAAGTATCTATAGAACTTGTCAAGAGAATCTAGAACTAGTTCTTCATAAAAAGTATATAACTAACTTTATAGATGCATAGGTAGGCTGATGCACTTTAAGAAAAAGAAATGTCCAGAAGTCCAATGCAGAGAAGTAACTTCTGAAAGGAATTCACACTTTCAGGTGCTTTGCTGGATACGAACTACAGTGGTAATCACGTTCTGGGATCAAATTTTAGATGAACAGAAATTACTTCTTGGACTTACATTTTGGTATAGAGAGGTGAAGGTTAACATAATTTCTAAAACAAGTATTTTCTGCTTAGAAATTCTAAAAATAATGTGAAACTGCTGATCCTTTATCATTTAGAAGTGATGACCATTTTTACCTGTTACACATGAGTAACAGTTCACTGACTACTCACAGACAGGAAATAATATGAGTCTATGGGGAAAAAAATCAAATAAATTTCTTAATCACTAAAAATACTCATGATTTTAGTGCTAAATTAACCAAAGAAACACTACATTCACTTTGGATTTTTGGTGCAATATTTTTTTCTCTGGAAAATGCTGAATTATTCAAATGAACTGTTGCTAAAGTTTATGTTTATGTGAAAAAATTCATTGCCACAGGTAACTGTATCAAATTCAACTCATTACTGGCCCAAACAAGTCAAACGCCAAATACTGGTCAAAAACTGGCCAAAATAACTCCCACCAGGAATAGGTACTGAGTCATAGGTCATCGAAATCCATGGAGTTAGAGAATCATAAAAACGTTGGCTGAACTAGACTAATAGATACGGTAAGCCTGACTATCCAGTTGTCTTTTAGTTCACATGTACAGGCTTATAGAGCACAACATACATAAAGGTGCAAGAGATGCCTTTACTCTTTATCACTTTACACCTGAGAATATATGCAATTATTTTGAAGATCTGCTCTAATTACATCACCCAAACACAACAGAGCCTTTTAGACTCCAAGTAGATAGGTATCTCAGTTTTCTGTGAAACTCGCAGTCCTCAGTCCACAGTGCTGATTTTATTTTCCTTTAGCTTACTTTTTAGGGAAGTAAAACAGTAGATTATGGTATCCAATAGCATGAAATTTTCAAGCAGAATGCAGTTAAAGAAGAAAGTTTTCATGTTTCTATAGCTGTAATAGTTACGGAATATCCATGCTTATTTTGCTTTTAAGTAAAAAAATATACCTTTAAAGACAGAAAACCTAGAAAATATAATTAGTAAATTAATTCTTTTAGGAAGACACAAAACCATTTATGCTGGTCAAGCAAAAGGGGATAATTCTATCAGTCCTGAAAGTGCAACA
Source organism: Falco peregrinus (assembly GCF_023634155.1). Classification (NCBI taxonomy): domain Eukaryota; kingdom Metazoa; phylum Chordata; class Aves; order Falconiformes; family Falconidae; genus Falco; species Falco peregrinus. The sequence continues at coordinate 64,708,378 of NC_073739.1, forward strand.
TCATCACAAGAAGTCAAATCAAGTACCGAAGAAAAATGGAATGAAAAGATTTTGACCTGTTATGGTAGAAGGCCTGACTGAAATGCACCTTTCTTTCCAAAACCATTCTGTAATTCCTATATGTATTACCAGGCAGAATGATATAGGTTATTTGAAAAGTTTTGAATGTAAATATTCCAATAAAATAAAATATGCTGTTATAAATAAATAATTTTTAAAGATAGGATTTAGATCTCACATGATAGATCTCACAGTGTCATTCTTCAGCTTTGATTTTCAAATTACAGGTATTTTTTCAGTGACCAGTTACTCTGTCTTGATGCATTATAAAGGAATAGGAAATTACCGTCTAATGGAAGCAGAAAAATGACCAGCTGTGAAACCTGTAGCTAGTATAATTATAACCAGAGCTACACACAAAAAACAGTCTAAAAACAAATTAAGTGTAAATAACTTTCAAAGGGCTTTGCTGCCTGCAGTGCAGCACTGACTACATTGAAGCAGTAGATGTTTGACGACAATAATTCTGCTTTAAATTATACACTGTGCTATTTCTTCTCTGATTTAAAAATCCACTGAAACTAAGACACAGCTTCCTGGAAGCCACCATATTCTACAACAGCTCTATCCCATTCCTTCCCAGTCTTCTAACTGTCACATAATAGTGGTTTTAAAGTAGTAGTAGTACTAGTTGTAGTAGTATTCATTAATTTGAAAACAGTGTAGTCTCATAGTGCATGTTCCTGTGTATATACACAAATTTATGAACACATATATTTATAAAAATATATCTTCAGTTTATGAATTATATGTTTATAATGTGACCGCATGTATGTAACATAAATAAAACCTATATTCCACTATTCCTGTTGTGAGATAAATATTTTTTTGTAAACTTGTCCTGAGTATTATGTCTTTATGTCAAGGATGAAGAAAGCAAATTTTTCACCTTGAAAATTTGTGTCTATGGTCCCAGAACTCTGACTGACCTCATCAAAGCATGAAGAGGAGAAAATGTATGTATTCGTAATTGTTCCTATATACATTTACATTTCATTAATTATAAAAGAGAATAGAGTTACCTTACAGAAAAGTTAAACTCAGAACTATGAATCAGAAATGCAAGCACACTATGACATTGTAATTATTTCAGATTCATATTGTATTTACCAAAAAAAATCAAATATAAAGTTAAATGTAAATTTTTGATAGAAAATCAAATTAATCTGTTTCAATTACAGATTAGACTAAATTAATTTTGAAAGTCAAGTTAAGAAATCCCTTGATAGAGCAGCTGTTAAGTACACAGCAGAGTTAACATAATTCAAATTCCTTAAACATGGCTCTCCAGGCCTCTTTCACTGCAAAAGGCATTTTTAGGGTGAATGTGTGTTTTCTGCATGCAATCTGCTTTTGGCTGCTGCGACTTGAATAGAAACACCAGTAATCTTTTCACTGAATAAAACACTGACCAGCATATTACATGCAAATTGCATTATTAGACACTCAACCATGTGTTCTTTGATCCTGATAAAAATTGAAGATTTCTACCCTGATTTGATTAAATTGTGCGACATGTTCTCTCATTGTGCAGACATAATGGAATTATCATCCATCAGCTCACAAAATACTACCGTGACTGGCAAGACAGACTGACAGCCAAAGAGAAGACTTGAATAATGAAAGATCAAAGTGAGAATTGACCCTAGAGAGGAGGTTTTTTTCTTATGTAATTTCTAGTATACTGAGGGTGGTGGTGGTAGTGGTGCATTAAAAAAAAAAAATCTGAATTCTGGTCATTTCATATGTAAGCACACTCAAAGTCTGCTGCTTCAAGGAAGTAAGAAAAAGGAGGACAATTTGCCAGAATTGTTCATTAGTCAGCTCCACAAAGGCTCCCAGGGGTTCGTGTTTCGGCACACAAAGCTGTTGATTTTGCTACATCCAACTAATGCTAACTGGGTGGAGAGGTAGGGGAAACAGCCCTTTCCAAACATCTGCCGTCACAAACAGCAATATCAGAAGATGGCAGAACTCACCAATTAAACCTGGAAATTATATCCAGTTCTAGAAGCACTGAACAGTGCTTTGGGTTTCAAAGTCACCTTCACTGATGAGAAAGGCAACAAATTAATGTGGGGAACATAATATTTTTCTCCCAGATTTTTTTCCTTTTTAATCTTCAGTATGATGAAAATTTGATCTGTATAACACACAGTTTTGGCTAAGATGAATGTACTACAAACCTTTGTTTTTTACTACATTTTCTTTGATGCCAAGTACCATCAAAGTTACTGGATGCTGCAGGAAGTTACATGTTCTCCAAACTTCTCTTCTGTACCTCTACAGGAGTTTTTGACTACTTCAGGTACCCAGCCTTCAAAACTGTGAATGAGGACAGCCCCACAGGACATCAAGAAGATAGAGGATGTATGTAACACTAAAGAAACAGCAATGATTTACAGGATTTGAAATCTAAAAGGAAGGAGGCCAAATTTTGTCCTTTGTTATACAAAATAATTAAACAAGCACATATAGCTCAATGAAATCCAGATTGATCCAAACCAATGTGAAGATCTAACTTCCCAAATAAAATAATTAAAATTTTGAGTAATTTATTCCTATGGACATTGGTTTCACTATAAATTTTACCTTTTTATATAATGCAGTGTTGTACTTCTGTGTTTCTATGCTTTAATTATATTCATTTCAAGGTACTTCCTGAAGAAAAATTATGTGCGGTTTGGGTTTTTTTAAAAGGCTATTCCAGTATTAGACCTTTCCCAAAGCAGATACACCAGGAGCAAAAATAACACAAGTATTTGCGGAAAAATTAGACAAACCATTGCCTCATCACCAGATTCTGTATAGAAACAATTCAAGTGGTTTCAGTGTAAGTGTGACATGTACTTGACAATGTAATCTAGAGAAGTAGCAGACTCAATCAATAATTATTAAATACTTTTAAATCACAAATTTAAGCAAAATACACTCAGCTTAGTCACTTCATATACCCAAGCATGATCTTAATCTCACAGCACAATTTAACTAAACTTGGAGCAAAATTACTAACCACAGAAATGATTCTCTGCTGTCAAATCTTTCATTAGACTTACCATATGCTTATCTAAAATAGAAAAACTGGAATGTAAAGAGTCATGCTGTATTTTTTCAGAACTTGGTGTGAATCCATGAGTCTTTAGAAAGACTGCTGAAAATAACCTATTATCCATTCCAAAAATGTTTAGCCAAACAGTGTAGAGCAACAAATCTATTTTATATAAATATACACATTATCTATAAGCCTCTCCTGAAAAAAAACCAACAAAAAAAAAAACAAAACAAAACAAAAACCAAAAAACCCACCAAAACCAACATGCACAGGTTCAAACATAAAATTGTCAATTCTATTTTTATATAGGACAATTTCAGCTGAATCCTACCAACACAGGGGATATGGGAGGAATACAATGTTTAAGGTAGCTTGTATACTTTCTTGTATATACATTGGACTCTGAGGTCCAATGATGTATAAATCTTCTCCTCTGACCACCAACCCAGGATCCATGTAGTATGATTAGGATGAGTGAAGTTTGAACTGACTGAAGCGTGGCATGAGGTGCTGGTAAGGATATTGGACACGAGGCACCAGTGACAATAAATGAAACAGGGGTCCTGACTGATGACCTAAGATCATTCATTCCATGATGGTGGCTTCATAAAAATTCATTTAACTTAGGAACTTCAGAATTTTTTGGGGGGGGTTGTTTGTTTGTTTATTTTTTAATTCAGTAAATAGTATTACAGGATGCTGAAGACTAAAGCAAGAAAAATCTCTGCAGGGTGCACTTTTTCTTTCTTAGGGCTCAATGTAACAGCTATACTTTGCAGTTTAAACATGATGTATTGTCCTCTCTGTCTTCTCTCTGTCACTTAAAGTTCCTCTGTGCATTAGTAACCTCTTTATTTCTATAGTACAATGAAATAGGTAAGCTGAATACCTCCCAGGTGGAGTATCTGCAACACAGAAAAAAAACCTTCAGTGACTTGTCCATGTATAGTGGCACAGAATATTAAATCCAAGACCTCTTTTAACCATGACAACTTTCCTCTTCCCTTCCAGCTCTCTCTCTTGCTGAGAAGAGTGAATGAATCCTTAGTACAGAGTTCATTTGCTCTTAAAGCAGTAAAATCTGCTATACGCTATCATGACATTTCTATCTTTATTAGAAAAGAAATGTAATTGCAACACAATGCCTGCCGCAGAACAAAGATGCCTCCCAGTATTATATTACCTGCATTTGTACTCAGAGATTTGCAATGGATATTTCATTGTATTATATGACAACATTTGATAGCACTAATAAAAATTAATTGACATAAGGCCAAGGACTGAAATATAAGAAAGATACAGGTGAAAATGTTACTTCTTAAACATTGATAGCTTTTTCCCAATAGGTATCCTGTATTCCTCTGTATTTTGTAATTACTAACCATACAGAATAAACTTATAAATTAAATCTATGTCATTAGGAAACAAGAGCACAGATAATGTCCTCTGCTATTTAGTATATAAGAATTCATGCTATATTAATCCAACCTATAACCTAACCCAAAACTCAGATAAGTCAACTTCTAATTTTCAAAAACTTTTTAAGAATTAATCATGATGTCTTCTTTTAATGACAAACCTGTCACATCAATTTGCATTTTTCTTAAGCATGCACAGGGATCATAACAGCTGCATATTTTTAGGGGGAGTCCATTTTATGGATTTTATGGATTTTTATGGATTTTAATGAAAAGCAAAATTACAGTTTACCCATGTTGCTGAAAATTGAAAAACTCAACATGAAAATCTCTATCTTCAGAAGATAAATACCAACAACAATGATGAGGATGTCTTGCAGTGAGAATTTTAGTGCTATCAGCAGAAGAGGAATCTGTTACACCTCTTGCTGCTGAGGCTTCCCTGTTCAGCTTCAGTGCAGCATCTCAGGCTTTCAGCTCTGCAGGAAGTTCCACTGTTCAACCTCAGCATAAATCATAGAATCATTTTGGTTGGAAAAGAACTTTGACATCATCAAGTCCAACTGTTAACCCAGGACTGCCAAGTCCAACACTAAACCAGGTTGCTAAGCACCACATCTACATGTTTTTTAAACACCTTCAGGGGTGGTGATTCTACCACCTCCCTGGGCAGCCTGTTCCAATGCTTGACACCTCTTCCAGTGAAAAAAGATTTCCTAATACCCAATCTAAACCTTCCCTGGTGCAATTTGATGCTGTTTCCTCCTGTCCTATTGCTTGCTGCTTTGGAGAAGAGACTGACAGCTGCCTCCCTACAACCTCCTTTCAAGTAGTTGTACGGACCAATAAGATCTGAGCCTCCTTTTCTCCAGGCTAAACAACCCCAGTTCTCTCAACTGCTCTGCATTCTCTAGACCCTTTACCAGCTTTTCTGCCCTTCCCTGGATAGTCCAGCACTTCAGTGTCTTTCTTGTAGTGAGGGTCCAAAACTGAACACAGTATTCTAGGTGTGGCTTCACCAGTGCTGAGTACAGGGGACAATCGCTTCCCTTGTCCTGCTGACCACACTCATTCAGATAGAAGCCAGAGTGCTATTGACCTTCTTGGCCATCTGGGCACACTGCTGATTCATGTTCAGATGGTCACCAATGAGCCCTCTCAGGTCCTTTCCCACCAGGCAGCTTTCCAGCTGCTCTTCCCCAAGCCTGTAGTGCTGTGTGGGGTTGTTTGACCCAAGTGGGTCAAACCTGGCACTTCTCCTTCTTGAATCTCATACAATTGGCCTCGGCCCATCAGTCCAGCCTGTTCAGATCCCTCTACAGAGCCTTCCTACCATCAAGCAGATCAACACTCCCACCCAACTTGGTGTTGTCTGCAGACTTACTGAGGGTGCACTCAATCCCCTTGTCTAGACTGTCAATAAAGACATTAAACAGGACTGGCCCCAGTACTGATGAGCAGCCAGTGTCTCCAGGAGAATGCTGTGGGAGACAGTCTTAAAGGCTTTGCTAAGGTCCAGGCAGACAACATCCACAGCCTTTCCCTCATCCACTAGGCAGGTCACCTTGTCATAGAAGGAGATGAGGTTCATCAAGCAGGACCTGCCTTTCACAAACCCATGCTGGCTGGGCCTGATCCCCTGGTTGTCCTGCCTGTGCCACATGATGGCACTCAGGATGATCTGCTCCATGACCTTCCCCAGTACTGAGGTCAGGCTGACAGGCCTGTAGTTCCCTGGATCCTCCTCCCTGCCCTTCTTGTAGGTGGGTGTCACACTGGTTAACTTTCAGTCTCCTGGTTATGAGCATTCAGCATCTCAGCCTTTTCCTCATCTTTTGTGGCAATGTTCCTTGCTGCTTCCAATGAAGGACAAAGGTTATCCTTGGCCGTCCTTTTGTTTCTAATGTATTTGTAAAACGATTTTTTTGTTATCTTTTACAGCAGTGGCCAGCCTGAGTTCTAGCTGGGCTTTCGTGTCTCTAATCTTTGCCCTACATAACCTCACAACATCTTATAGTCCTCCAGAGTTGCCTGTCCTTTCTTTCAAAGGTGGCAGACCTGGCTTATTCCTCAGTTCAGTCAAAGCTCTCTGTTTAGCTAGGCTGGTCTTCTTTCTCCCCCACCAGCTCATCTTTTGGCACATGGGGATGGCCTGGCCTGTCCCTTCTTTAAGCCTTCCTTCTTGAAGAACGCCCAGCCCTCCTGGACCCCTTGGCCCTTCAGAACTATCTCCCAAGGGACTCTGTCAACCAGGCTTTTAAACAGGCCAAAGTTGGTCTGCCGACTCCCTCCTTACTTCTCTGAGAATCAAAAACCCTAACAACTCATGACTGCTATGCCCAAGATGTCCTTCAACCACCAAATCTCCAGCAGTCCTTCCCTGTTCGTAAAAAGCAGGTCCAGCAGGGCAGCTGCCCTGGTAGACTCACTGACCAGCTTCATCAGGCAGTTGTCTTCCACACACTCCAGGAATCTCCTAGGCTGTTTCCTCTCTGCTGTGTTGTATTCCCAGTGGACATCCATTAGGTTCAAGTCCCCCACAAGAACAAGGGCTAGCAATCTTAAGACTCCTCCCAGCTGCTTGTAGAATGTTTCATCTGCCTCTTCATCCTGGTTGTGTGGTCTATAACAGACTCCCACCAGGATATCCACCTTGTTGGCCCTCCTCCTGATTCTTACCCATAAACACTCAACCCTGCTGTCACCATCATTCAGCTCTAGGCAGTGGAAACACTCTATCCCAGTCAAAACAGAGCTACCTCACTGCCTCTCCTTCCTTGCCTATCCCATCTGAAGAGTCTGTAACCATCCATTGCAGCACTCCAGTTGTGTAAGTTCTCCCACCATGTTTCTGTGATGGTGACTATGTCATAGTCTTCCTTCTGCATGATGGCTTCCAGCTTGTCCTGTTTGTTGCCCATGCTTTGGGCATTGGCTTAGATGGAGTTCAGCTGCGGTTCAGGCATCTGACCTCCAACCCTGACATGCTTCCCCCAGGCTCATCTCTAATGAGCTTGGGTTTATTCCCTTCAACCTTTGAATCTAATTTAAAGCTCTCTCAATGAGCCTTACTAACTCCTGACCTAAGACTCTCTTCCCACTTTGAGACAGGTGAATTCCACCTGTTGACAGCAGGCCTGGTGTTGTGTAAATCGATCAAAAACAAAAAATCTAAAATTTAGCCATTGACACCAGGCCTGGAGCCAGGTATTGATCTGTGTGATCTTCCAATTACACATCCCATCATTCCCTGCAACTGTCAGGAGAGATGGAAACACTGCTTGTGCTTCTGATCCCTCAGCCAGTCACCCTAAGATTCTGAGGTGTCTCTTGATTGCCCTCAGACTCCTTGTCATCTGGACTTCATTGCCCAGTTGGAAGACGAGTAACAGCTAGTAATCAGAGGATCATACCAGACAAGGGAGCTTTCTAGTGACATCCCTTACCTGGTCCCCAAGGAGGCATCAGGCTTTCCTATGGATTGGGTCTGGTTGGCATATTGGGCCCTCTGTTTCTCTCAGAGTGGAGTTGCTGATGACAACCACCTTTCTTGTCTTCCTAGAAGAGCTGGTCATGATGCATGGGGTTGACAGACTCTCCCTGGGCAACCTGGACAGGCTTTTGTCCACATCATCATTTTCCTGGCCTTCAGGTTCCAGACTTGCATACCTATTGTATAGGGGCACCTGGGAAGGTGAAGTAGGCCAGCGGGTGATTCACATGCTGTCCTGAGCAGGGACCTGTTTCCATTCCTCCCCATCACTTAGGACCCCTCCATCTGCCTGGAGGCAAGTAGGCAGGGGAGCCTCCACTTCTTGTAATGTGTCCATACAGTGCATTTGTCTCAGTGATGGTAGAAAGTGGCTCCACCTCCAGAAATCTGTCTCCCTCTCACACTCCCTGATACTCCTTATTGCCCACACAGTCACACCTCACAGAGATGTCATCTCTGCTGTTCTCCAGTAGCAGTGATGGGCTCAGGCACTCCTTGTGGTCTGTGAGCTGGACAGCTACACATTTAGGTAGAGCTCCATCTCGGTCGCCATGCCATCTGGTGCTGGTTTTTGGCTGAGTAGAAACTACAGACTGGTTTCTTCAGGGGCAGGGGAGCTATGACCACTACCAGAAGCTCACCTTTTTGAGCCATTAGGGAACAGTGCCCTCCCCGTGCCAAGCGCTGCGCCATGCCCAAGCGGGTGTACCACAGCCTGATTACCCACTGTGTTTGCCATGCTCCTGGTCACCCACACTCTCTGGGGGCTCCTTTGTATGTCTGGGGGTTTGGCCATCTTCACTCCTGCCCCTGTGCATGCTGTCAGAGCTGACACTCATCAGGGCCCCCAAGGCTTCCTTCTCGGGGCAGGGGGGACAGGGTTGGGGCATCTCCTCTCTCTCTCTCTCTCTCTCTCTTTCTCTCTCTGCTCTTGCTTCTCGGTTTTGCTGGTTCATAGAAAGCTCCCGATGGTCTCTACTGTCCAAGCTGGCAGACACCACTCACATATGAAAACCCAGCATTTGTCAGTTTGCATACCATCAGCTGGATACTGAAGCTTTGATTGTACACCACCACCACATGCCACTACACTAAGGGAGGAAAGCTGGGGATGGCACACCACCAGAGTGTGACCAGCTCCTGTGTACTAGGTATGGCAGTTCATCCATTCATTCACCCACACTGCTATATTTTCCTTATTCTCTCCTGTGCCTACTTTCAGAGCATGGGGCAGCTCTCTCAGCTCAGCCCCAAGACCTTTAGCTCTATTCCACTTAAGCCCTCTGTTATAACCTTCTGCTGTACTGCTTACAGTGAGGCACTGACCTCTTTTAATCACTTGTTGCAAACTGCTCCCTGTTACGTCTCTGGTCAGTATTATACTCAGCTGCTTAGAGCAAAATTGGACGAATCTCTGGGAAACAGGAAGCACATTGTGGGCACTGCTGCAAATAATGTAACTGTGATTCAGATGTTTTCTATGCAAAGGTGTGTATCATGGGTAATATGAAGCGGTGCTCTGATAATAATCTAATTGTGAATTGCATACTGTTCTCAACCCCTGCCAAATGCTGTCAGAAGGCAATCTATAAATTACATTAACATAAATAAGGTCATTTGAACTGCACAGTCAATGTGTAGTTGAACACAGAAGAGTTCACCTTATTTGAGAAAGGTAATTCATTTTAGGCCAAATTTTCCATTCCCCACATATAATATGAGCTATGGGTATAGTTAATACTTATTTGGATTATCTGTAATTCATGGTAATTTACTTATTAATATTTAGGGTACTTGTTATTATTCGTTTTTTGTAGAAGCATCACACACATACATGATTGCAATTTCTCTCTTAAAACCCAGGTACTGCCAAGTATCTTTTGAGTTCTTCCAGTCATGTGTGGTGTGGAATGTTTGATACAGCAAAAAACTTACACACGCTCTTAAACACAGTGTTAGAGAGACCTCTGTTAGTAGAATTAGTCAAGTGCTTAAAGGTAAAATAAGCCCGAACTTCATTACTATTGTCTAAAATTAATGGTGGTTGGTTTGGAGCCATCTCTTCTATAGGAAATTTTGACTCCTAGAATCATTTGGCAAATGAAAAAATGTCAGAAAAGACTGGTATGAAGCAATTTACTTTTCTCAGATCAGCATTAATAATTCTTATCCTGGATTGAACGACTCATTGAAAAGCCCAGCGAATACGAAGAACAACCCTTTATCAAAATTAAACTCTAAATATAAAAAAAAAAAAGTTATGGTGGGGAAAGTTTTTATTAACTGAGATTATAATCTTTCTGATCCGGAAATGAATTCCAGTGTAAGAACTACAAAGGAGTCAAACTCTAACCTCAGAATCAGTGCTTAAAGCACTACGAGGCTATACTCCCAGTGCTTGATGACTGATAGAAAATTCAAGAGTCAAGAATAAAATTCACAGCTTTCCTGCCTGGCTTAAGCTGTATGTGCTCACCTTGTAGTTTGTAATAGTCTTGTTAATGATGTCATTGTACATGTGTAGTACTTGCACCTTCTGTCTAGGTCAAGGGTCTCTCTTGTTATATGTAAATATACTTGGAAACCACAAACTAGGAACCCATGTACCTAAAACCCCAAGGAGCTTCTGTTAAAGGCAGTTTTTGACACAGGCTGACAGTATGGAGTTCAGCACAAAACACTGCAGCTACCACCACTTCTTTTTTCTAATGAAAAACACAGTTCTGTGGCGGCTATGGTGTCAATGACCATTTTTATATGGTAACCTCAAGTTATAGCTTTTATCCAGGAAAGAGAAAAAAAAAGTCTTAATGTCCTACTTAGTTCAATGGCTGAAGACTGTTTCCCACTTCTTGGGAAAGTGTTCTTCTCTCTACTCCCCTCACCTAGGGAATGTCATCTCCAGTCTCTGGCATTAGGAATTCACATTGCTCCTTCAGTGAGGCAGACAGACATAGGAGAAGACATGCCTTCTACAGACAGAAGACTTATCTCCAAAGCCTGCAGGTTGGATTTTCTCCATGACGATGAGGACAGTGGCTCTGACTCCCAGTAGCAGTGTCCCAAGGGTAGTAACAAATGAATGCATTTCTATTGCTTTCTTCAATGACCCTAAGACTACAAAGGTAGTCTTTTGTGTATTATAACTTGAAGTTTATATAAAGTCTGTTTTGTCATGACTTGTGGAATATACATGCAGTTATCACAGCAACTGGATTCTGCCAGAAATTTTGTATTTTTCAGCTATATTTTAAGAACATCTGCGTTATTGGTTACTGACATTTATGCTTCCACAAGTATATAGGAACACATTGTGGTAAATTTGATCCAGATCCAGAACAGGCAGCTTGGCACATTTTTACTGAATTACTCAGAATGCACCCTTAGAGAAATTAATTTGACATCATGATTGTATATAATTTGCACAATTACAGATATTATTGATTTCATGTAACATTAGAGTGACTCAGGTATAAATGATACAAAGCTGTCTCATACAAAGGGATCACAAACATTTATCAAACAAATTTGATCCCACAAAGAGGTTATAAAAGATCAGTGCTTTCTATACTCAATGATTTGGTGGTAACTATGACTCAGTGCTTTATATCCAGCATTGTTTTCTCAGAAAACCAGTCTACCCTGAAAAAAAGAGTGGAATTAGGTAATTTTATTATCTCTTAGGCTGGAGCATTTCCCCACTTCAGCAGAATTACATTTTGCACCTAATGTTGGTCTAAAATAAGTTCTGAAGTGGACAGAAAATGTCTGAGAGCTCATCCACATTAAAAGGCTCTCTTGTACAGGTCCTGCTGGACCTGAAAAATAAAGTTGTAGAAGAAATATTAAGAACACTTACGGGCTTGCTGCTATGAAAACAGAAAAAGCCTGAAGAAGATCTGGAGAATATCTAGTCAATTCATACATATATGCATATAAACAGTACTTTTCCACACAAATTTGCTCAACTTCCTTTTTGTTTTATCTTTTAAACACTGACACCCTCTGAGTTTCATCCTCAATTACTGCTGGAGTTGGGACTTGAAGGCTAACTGGCAGCACAAATTAAGCTAGCACTTGGGGATGGGAAACCTCAAGTGTCAGTGTGATTCAGTTTGAATACAGGACCTAGAGAAGAAACAGGAGTAAAAGTTCAGCCAAATCAGAAAAAAAAAAAAGCTAAAAAGTCAAGCAGAAGAGTTATGAGAGGTCTGGCTAAGGTGCACAAGCAGAGGTGTACGCATGCTGCAAGGCCAGACACAGTTTGAAGGCAGGTAAAAGGTGAGGAACTTCAACCACAGAGTAATTCAGGGTCCACAGCCAGAAGCAGGCATGATAGAAGAAAGCCTAAGAAAGTCAGTCGTTAAGAGTTATCACCATCAGCATGACAGAAAACCAGATCAGGAATGAGGATGAAGGTAAGAACTAATTGAGTTGAGAGAATATGGTGCAGAAGCTGATATACAGATTAGGACAGAGCCAAAGAGTGTCAACAAAATAAAAGCTGAAGATAATATAATCCAGAAACTGGATGAACTGAATAGCAATGGAAAACAGCTGAGATTCCCTTAGACATTAGCAGGTAGATGAAGTCAGGTGTATAGGCCAGTTCCCAGCTGGCAGGGATTTGCTGGACTGTCAGCTGCTGAGGATGCTAACTGAAGTTAGCTGAAAGGCTGATAGTTGAATTACAGCGTGATGGAGACATTCTTTAAATGCCACACAGCTTTCATGTTGCACAAAGCATTGCAGAGTTATTCTGAGAGCTTCTTCTTATTACTATAATACAACAAGGATGCTTTAGGAACAGAACATTATATCCTATTATAAAATTCATTTCAAAGAATGATGCTGTTTCATCTTAAGTCCCATACATTGGCTTGCTTATGGGAAATGAATGCCCCACATTAACTATTCATTCAAAAGAAGCATTAGACTACCATATGCAAAAGGTTAAGGGAAAGGAAGCTCCTGCTTCCTTGGGGTAGCTGGCAGGAGGAACTCTGCAGTGAAGTTCTGGCTCCATAGAAATAAGGGCAAAGTCTCCACTGACTTTAAAGTGTAAGCACGTGCCTTGGTGATAAACTCATTTACGTGGCAAGAGTTGTACGTGCCATGATGCTATTGCAAAATGGGTGGACAGAAAATGTTGAGATAGTTTCAGCTTCTGCTGTTGGATCAAATGACAACTTTGTGCACTTCTGCTAATGTTACATATATAAGATGGTTCGGGCCCTAAAACACTGCAAGAGTATAATTTATTTTTCTGTATATATTTAGTCAGGTATAAATATTTAATGTGAATAACTTTGCTGCAGAAAGCCATGCTAGACCTTCCTAAATTCAAGCAGTAGTACAGATGGAAGTATGTGGTGGGTGCACAGCAGATTAAAAGCCGTGACAATCAGGCAGTAGCATAGGCAAAGCAGTACTTTAGTCCATAATATGGAAAACAGCCAAGTTACTAAGGAGTCTGTTAGAGAAAATCAGGAAGAGCTGCCACAACTCTCATGTGATTACTCCCAGCTAGAAAAGTCTGTTACTTGCATTCAAGCATCAGCTATTAAATAGAGTTGTGAGAAGTACACACTTGTATTTATGATCCTGTTGTTTTCTGTGCCACTTAGGAGCTGGAACATTAAAATTCTGAAATTACAGAAGTAGAGAGATAACAAGCGTTTCAGAAGAACAGTTTTCTCATTGTTCCTAACCTGTAGGAGTGTAAGAAACTGAACGTCGTGGTGAATACAACCACTGGTCAGGTGTTGCAACCGCATCATTGGTGTAATAATTTACAGTCAGTTTGATAAACTGAGTAGGTTACAGAAGACCTGCAGATAATATTGTATAAGATTTAAAAATAATTCTTTAGAAAAATATCTGCTCACTTCTCATGCTGCAGAAATGAATCAGTTACTCATACAAAACTGAATGGCAGACCCCAAATATTCTTGTATGAGTAATACTGTATTGCTAAAGTGTAGACTTTTTTAACTGATCTACGTCATATCTTTTTATATGCTTTATAGAAAAGAAACCTAAAATTAACAGAGATACTCAAGCAAAGAATCTGCTGGAGGATTCTTTAGTAAAACAAAGTATATAACTCACAGGTCTCAGGGGAACACAGAGAGCCACAACAGAATGGAAATTCTGATAGGAATCTATGATTTATTAAATCCAATAGTTCCTCTGTGGTTTGAATCAGATTTTCTACCTCAGAAGAAGATTGGTGTTATTTTCCCAAAAATATTTTCCTCCTTAATCTCCTAGGTTTAATCTAGCTCATTCTTCTCTTACTGTGTCCTTACTTCTTTTCTTAACTGCACCCTACAGGAAGCCATTATGGTGAGCAAGACCTTTTCCTTCCCTCTGCAACCCAGAAAGGAGATCCTGGCACTGACAGGACCAGAGCCAAACCCACTACTCACTTCAGTGGAAGTATGATTTCCAGCTCTCCTCCAACAGTTCTTTCTTCCACAACTTGCACAGAGCACAGCTTTCCCATCATGTGGCGAGGGAGAGTAGTAAGCAGAAAGCCCTCATCAAGAAAAGTCACGAGCATAAGAAACATTGGGGTCTACATCGAGTCAGATTTAGGAAATCCAAACCCCAGATCTCGGCAGTTTTGTGGGTTTGCAAACTAAGTCTAACAAAAGCCCCAACTGATCTCTGAGACCTCCATGCTCAGGTATCAGAAGTTGTTCCAGGATCTGTTGCTTCCCACTCACAGGACACAACTAATTAGTTTTGCCTTCCTTTCTGCCAGAACAGGCAACTATTTTCTGGAAGTTCATTGTCCACAGACATTTATATTCCGGTAGGGTTATTCCATGTTTTCTCATTGAAACTAAAGTATAACAATTCACAGTGGAGAATGGCCATCTGTACGTGCAGAGCTAGTAATTGACTCTGTAATATATCCACATATTAATTAAAATGTTAGGACTTTCCTCAGTTGTTAATTACTAAGGAGCAGATCTGGAACAATAATGAAAATAATTATTCACAAACAAGTTGAATTGAATCTGATTGGAATGCAATTGCTTCTGTTTTCCTTTTACTGTCTTTTCCACAAATGTCCTTAAACTATTTCTTCTTGGGAAACAAATGTCATTAATATGAAAATTATGCAGTATCATATGAATATGTGTGAGGAAGGCATACTCATATATGAACTATGGCACTGCTTACTCAGATAACTTTGTGTCTTCACACATGTCCTCATTGCAATATAACCATTTGGGAAAGGCAGAACTTTACCAACACCTCTAAAAAAACCCAAACCCAAAACTCAACCAACCAAAGAAGGAAGGTCAAGGAGAGAAGATGCACAAAGATCTACTGATTTCAAGTATTGATCAGGACAGGCTGGACTGATGGGCCAAGGCCAATTGTATGAGGTTCAAGAAGGAGAAGTGCCAGGTCCTGCACTTGGGTCACAACCCCATGGAACACTACAGGCTTGGGCCTGGAAGGGCTGGTTGACAGCTGCCTGAACATGAGCCAGCAGTGTGCCCAGGTGGCTAGAGGTCAATAGCACCCTGGCTTCTATCTGAATGAGTGTGGCCAGCGGGACAAGGGAAGTGATTGTCACCCTGTACTCGGCGCTAGTGAGGCCACACCTTGAATAGTGTGTTCAGTTTTGGACCCTTATTACAAGAAAGACATTGAGGTGCCGGACCATGTCCAGAGAAGGGCAACAAAGCTGGTGAAGGGTCTAGAAAACAAGTCTTATGCGGAGTAGCTGAGGGAACTGGGGTTGTTTAGGCTGGGGAAAACGAGGCTCAGACCTTATTGGTCCGTACAACTACTTGAAAGGAGGTTGTAGGGAGGTGAGTGTCAGTCTCTTCTCTGAAGTAACCAGCAATAGGACAAGGGGGAAACGGCCTCAAGTTGTGCCAGGGAAGGTTTAGATCAGGTATTAGGAAAAAATTCTTCACTAAAAGGGTGGTCAGGCATTGGAACAGGCTGCCCAGGGAGGTGGCTGAATCACCATCCCTGCAGATATTTAAGAGACGTGTAGGTTTGGCACTTAGGGACACAGTTTTGTGGTGGACTAGGTAGCGTTCAGTTAGTGGTTGGACTTGATGATCTCAAAGGTCTTTTCCAACCTAAATAATTCTGTGATGCTATGAGCAGGGGCCAGAACCACATGGACAGTTATTTAAAAATTCAAATCCATTTTGCAGCTGATCTTTCAGCAGTGATGCCTCATGGGATAATGTTTCCCAAACACAGATTGGAAGTCACTGAGAATATACGTGAGCTGTTTGAAAAGCAGACAGCACCATCAAGAAATGAGAGTTAACGTAGCCTACAGCATGTTTCTGCTCATAGCAAATTAAGAACATAAATTTTATTAAGTATCTAGACTGCTTTCCACTTATTTATGAATGAGGCTTGTACAGAATGTATTTCTGGGTCAGAAAACCAGATACAAAGTGTACCTTTTGAAAGATATCACTGGTCTGCATTGTTAATGTTCTTGGGAACATTCAGTATCTGAAGCAATGGATTAGTACTGGGGCTTCATCTTTGGTCCCAAAAAAACCTTTTTTTTTGCAGAGTTATCAGCAAGAAATGCCTCAGAATCAACACTGACTAGCATAAATGAACCAGGATGAACAATGTTGCCTTCTTTAAAAGCACTTTTTGCATTTACTAGCAAAGAGGAAAAAATTAAAAAGTTTCAAAAAAGGGAAAAATACCAGATCTCCACTTAAATAATGATAATACAAAACCCCCACCAAATCTAAAGTTAAAAAACGAGGTAAAGTAGCCGAAAATTTTTCATTTGATGAAACCCCTGTACAGTGGGAAAAAAGGGAAGAGAAAATCCACTGTTAATTACTTTCAGATCAATTAAACATCATCCAAGTAGCACCAATACAAAACAGGCCTTTTAAATGTAATTTTTTTTTTCCAAGAATTAAAATGCTCTTCACTTCTGGGACACTGATGCAATCACAGATTTAGAATATGTTTGACTGCATTGATTACTGCTTGCTCTGCACATGCTGCCTCAGAACAGTTTTCTGATACATTGGGACTGTCTTGGAAAATATATGCAAGAATATTTTTAGTTGTACAGCTTAAATAATGGTATTTTCACCTACATAATCCAGTACTGCAGACAACATGAATGCCTTTAAATGTACCAAAATCTGAAGTCCTCAGGTAACCCCTGTAAAGTAAGGAGGGCAAGGCCTTCAGCAGTCAGCGACATTGGGCAGGTGGTATAATCTTTCCTTGTTACTGCCTACACACTTGTAACACTTGCACTGCTGCTGAATGCCAGACTTCTGGAGTGTTTGGGTCTTGTTTAGTTCCTTTCACCATCCCTTCCCCCCCCCCCTTTTTTTTTTCTTCTAAACACGTAACCAATGGATATACAGTAAGCAGGAATTAGGTTTTAAAATAAAAATCATGATTATTCTTGCTACACAAGCACCTTCCCAAAAATGTTTCTGAAAGTGTGAAATACTTAACTTCTTAATTAAAATGAAGAAGATGAAACAAGAAAAATTATTCCAATTTCGATGCTTATGTCAGGTGATGGAAGAAACAACAGCACAATTGTTGCGGGGGATGCAGGGGAGAGTGTTCCTAGATTCTGTGAAACTGCCATTGCCTGCACTATATGTAATATAAATGCTATAGATAGCACATGATTAAATATGGAGGTATTTGTCAAACATGTTAGAAAGCTGGTTTGTCTCACATTACGGAAATGTTCAGTTCAGAAAAGAACCTACAAACAGAGACCAAGTGAAAAAAAAAATAATTCAAGTTTTGATGAAATGAACCAAAATTACCCCAGCTGATTTTTTTCTTTATTCTTTATATTCTGCATAGAATAACATCAAGAAAATAATAAAATATCATTCATATTTCAACTAGAGAATGAATTGTTGCTCTCCCCCACTTAGATTCTCCCAAGAAATATTAAAACCTGAATCCAAATATGTTTCACTAAAATACAATGTAAAACGTCATTCTAGAAAGAGGTCTTCTCTACTCTGTAAAGAGAAGTCAGCTCAAAAGTTCTGATTAAAAGACATTCCCACTGTATCAAGCAGAGGGCTTCAACATCCTTCCAAAAGAAGGTGTCCTTATACACCAGGGCAAAAGAGCAGGAGAACAGCTGCTTCTCAAAAGGGAGTGAAAAGGTGGGTGCAGAGCCAGGCTTCCTGACTTACAAGGTATCCAGCCTTATCTTACAGCTCCGTGTCTAACACAACAGTCTTTTCTATCACTTTATCCTGATACTGCTCACATTAGGTAGAATTAGCTAATATAAATATATCCAAGTGGTTCAGCACAAAGAAAATGGTAGTCTGAGAAGTAACCTAGATAAATTTTTAATTAAAGAAAATGTTACATAGAGTTGGTTGCTAAAAGGAGTTGACTGCCTCTCTGTGACATACAACATACAGGAACATATCTATGAATCCTACCAATCTGGGCAATAAACTTCAGCTCCCACAACTCTTTCCACTCTTCTGCTTTGTTTTCCTAGTGCGTGCTGCTTTTCCTTCCTTCTATCTGCTGGCAGCCTGACATGTTCTTTGTCACTCAAAGGTTGTTCTTCCACCCCATTCAAATACTGCAAATGCTTCGTGGGTGCTGTTTTCTTCTCATAGCGAAAAGGAAAGGACTCAGACAAGAACTGTTAGTGGAGTCCAGCTCTTCAGTACCGCAGCACATGGTGGATGCTTTCTCAGGACAACCTGTAATTGAGTAGACTGAATCCCTAGATGCTGTACTACCCATACGGGACATGTGCATCATGGTTCAATGGGCAGCTTGGCAACAAACCCATAAATCTAACACTTGGGAACTTCCACTGTTGGTGGGTATGTAGAAGGATTCCTACAGTACCGTTGATCACAGTTCAAACAGTAGCTATTAATTCTACACTATTACGGCCAAATATGAGTTCTTAATCTGCTAAACTTGCTATGTTCGGAACACATTCCCCACTCACACTTTTCTGAACACTTTTGCTTTTAATATGAAGTTGCATACAACTACAACTGTTTTTGCTGCTCCTTGCCCACATAACCACAACAGCTGCAAATAACAGAGATGTTTTTCTTCCTTTCTAATATGCACTTAAGTCATCCGGCCAGGAAACAGAAATGGTACTAATGTTTTACTATACTGTAAATCAACTGATGGAACTTACATTGATAATATTGATTTTGCTTTATAGATTTTATTTTATTAACTTTATTTTCTTAGTTTTACCTGTTGAAAAACTAGTAGTTTACTGCAGCATAAATCAACTGATGAAGTTTGTGTTGATAGTACCTGATTTTATTTTACTGTGACAGTTGGCTGAGGTGTAGTACTTCTCACTTATACATCCCAAAAGGATTCCTAAGGATCATTTCCAGCGTTCCCATTCCACAGATGTCAGGAGTACATGCTATATAGTCCCAGAGAGCAAAATTTCACCTTTTTTGTGTGCTGTGTCAGTGCAAACTTAACTAGACCCATCAGGCAGTAAAAGAAATAGGACTCACTCCTCTTCACATACCAATTTCAGTCTGATTTGCAGAGTATATCTACAGGGATAGACACAGGACTCAGATAGTTTTACAGTGCTAAACCTGAGCAATTACATCCTGTCTCTTAACCTGACCCTATAGGCATATCCTTTATCACTTTTCCCCACTACTCTATAGGAATATTAGTACTCTACAGCAGGAAAATACCATAGCAGAGCTGCTTGACATGCACATTGAACCTAAGAAACCAAGGGGCTTCTCTGCTGGCACACATACTGTATGCTGGGGAGGTGGTGAGGGCAGGGGTAACTCACCACAGTATAGTGGATGCAGTTTATTGTGGAGGGGTGTGCTCCTGTTAATGGAGTCCCCAGTGTTGCAGAATTATTTTATAAATTTTCCAGCAGCACCAAGGGTGAATCTCTATTTAGTATGTGTATTATTAAAGACCACGCAACATGTATGTGTATACATGTGCATTGTATACAGTAATTTGAGTTACATAACAGGTAGAATTACACAGACTTAGTGTGCCCAGTAAAGGCAGAAACAAGTGCTAAACTGCCCCACGAAGTACAGTGATTTAAATATATACAAGAAGTAACATCTTTCAGTAGCTTATTAAAATTACATATTTACCTTGTCCTTGTTTTGTTAATATAAATTGAACTGGTGAGCAATTCATTCTTTTCATGACAATTGTATGGTTTTTTCTCAAGGTTAATAATTACGTCTATAATAAGTTGGCCCTTCAGAAAGTCTATCTGAATCTGAAGATGCTACTTGCATA
This sequence comes from Falco peregrinus, assembly GCF_023634155.1. Taxonomy (NCBI): domain Eukaryota; kingdom Metazoa; phylum Chordata; class Aves; order Falconiformes; family Falconidae; genus Falco; species Falco peregrinus. Next base: position 64,728,707 of record NC_073739.1, read on the forward strand.
AATAATACATATTGCTCCATTGAAGAGAAGTATAAACTTTAACATTCACAGTTTTTGGAATTACTCAAAGGCAATGAGTAATAAGGAAGATAATTTTCAAGCATATTAGCTAATGGTAGGACTAGATCCTATACTTGTGTAGGTCAGGGTAACTCCACAAAACCTAAAGAAATAACAGACTTATCTCACCTGGTCATCTAGCATACTACACTAAAACTGTGTGTTGCGTAAAATAATAATAAAAAAAAAGTAGTTCTGACCTGCTTCACACTTGGACAACTGATGAAAGAATTTGGAAACACCAACAAAAAAATTCTATAATGAAGCTGTAACTAAAATGCCTTGAAAAGGTCTAGAAAGAGCAAGACTGGACAGATTTTATAATAATTGGGTGGTAACCCCAAACCACTTACAGCTCTGTGTGGATAATGAATGCACAATGAATCCACTTGTCCAGACTGATTTGTTTTGGCAGTAATGTCACTAATACTATGGTTTCTTGCAAGAAACTTTTCCTCTGACAGAATAAGTTTAAATTCCTTTCACAGAATAAGCAGTGATACTAGGCATGCCACATTGGCTATCCCAAAAGTTTGTAAGGAATCTGGTGCCATATGGACTTCAGTATGTATCTTTTAGCTACCCCATACAAAAGGAATATTTGTTTAAATCAGACGATAAATATAACTCTTTTCCAGTCATGGGCAGCTTTGCACTAATCACTGCACATTGCTGTCCCAAGCTCAAGTACCATAAAGATGTCCTGAGGCACTGGTTCCACCTGCACACTAGGCTCATGCCAATTACCACCTCCTTGACGACAAAACACACAAAAATGTACCTATGTCATTCACACAAACCACCACTCCATATCCCAATGACAGAGAGGCTCTAAAGTAAAACCAAAGAAAGCTGTGCTAAAAAATTGAGATAATTTTAAAATGAACAGTTGTGACCTTTCATCTGTGTCAGGTTCTCTACTTAAATCCAATCGCTGCAAACACAGAGATCCAATGAAGATTTGAACAATGACAGGAGGAATCTAATGAGCTAATTACTGAAAATGGAGCAGACTAAATCAACTACACCCAGCATCCATCCAAGAGGAACAATTAGTGCTGTTAGTTCCACTTAACTCTTACCATTGTGGAGTTTGACCCTTAAGGAGAAAAAATGTGAGGAGCAAACATCGTGTTTAGCTCACAATGAACACAGCAAGCTAAACTGGATTACTCACTATGAAGTCTTGAAAGGCAGCAAGGAAAGAAACGCATGAAAACAAAGCAAAACACATGAATGCATAGTATTATCTTCTGAAGTAAGAACAATATTTGACAGTTTCCTGGTTGCTGTTTTTCTCAAGTCTGGCAGATGTGAAAATTTGGTTTTTTGCTTTAGAATGAAAACAGTTCAGTGATTTTTGCTGTTCTAAGGGAAATCTTTGAGAATTTAGCTAGAAATTCTTCACTATTGAAACAATCCCATGTTCTGATACCAAGCTGTTATTTTAGGATTAAGACTGGTATTTATCCCTATACAAGGAGCTAGTACAAGATCTATGCACTGTTTAGATACACCTAACTTATATAGAATCCATTGTTTTACTGTTAGAATTGTCATCTAGTATGTTCACTACAGCAAAGGCCTAGGGAGAAACGTTGCTTTAAGCAAAAGTTAGCAAACTTCTCTGCCAAGCTAAGTACACTCTCCCCCCTGAATTCCCTATTTTCTAATAACATTAAACAATAACACTGCAAAGTTATTAAGCCACAGCATTTCATAAAGTACCTGAAGGTAATTAAAAGCCCAGTATAAAGTAAGGCAAAAAGCACATGCAACTGTAATTTTGTGCTGTAGCTTTTAATAAGCTCATTAGCAATCATAGGAAGGCCATATGCTGATTACTTCACAGATGTTCTGAGAAAGGAATGGCAAAGGGTGGAAACAATGTCAAAGAGTAAGAGGAAAGCTGAGAAATAACAGCTTTGTTCTGTAATCCTGGCCAAACTGTAACAATATTCTGTGCCTCTGTTGGTTTGTCAACTTTGTGGGGAAGACACCACTATTCACCTTATCGCAAAAGCCCATTCCCAGTGATTACAAGGATGTTCCAAGAGGTTCAGTAATATTTGTCATAACAGTGGAGAAAATGCCATGCTGATCCCATGTTTCATACCTGCTAACTGCTGAAAGAAACCTCTCCTTATCCAGTGGAACATGAGGCACTCAGAAAGAAACAGTAATGAGAGAAGAGACACTAATATTTGAAAATATTTTAAGTGGGGGAAAAATGCCATACCATACTTCTGCTCCTAAATATGGTTTGTTCTCTCTTATTTCACCCTACCTACTGCTATTTGGACTTTGTCTACCTCTTTTTACCCCCAAAAAAGGTCCCACTGTAGTCCTCCTCTCCATGAACAGGTGATGTGTAAAGACATTAACATGCCCTGAAGATGTGACAGTCTGCTGTGAAAAGAAGTAGGTTTCTTGAGTCTGTAAGTGCACCTTTCAGCTAGTGTTATCCCTCCTCCTTCCTTTCTCAAAAACTCAGTAGGGAACCCAAAAAGCATTAACATACCTCACAAAACATAGTAATTTTTTAAGCCAAGTAACAAGAAGAAAGGAACTTTACACATTCATCTAACATTAGTATTTCAAATATTCCATCACAAGTTAGACACTCCAGAAATATATCAGTATGAATTTTTCTCCTGTTTCTGAATATTCTTAGGCATGCTTCTACTTCACAGAGTAAAAAGTAGATGCTTTCTTTCTCCATGTTGATTCTTATGATTTTTCTCTAGGCAGACTCAATAGTACACAGATCATAATAAAGCGGACAATATAACCAATTACAGGTAGCCCTGTGTGTAATTAATGGGGGTCTCTAAGCAGTTGGACTGTAATAGCATTTCCAGGTCCTCTGTCAGAGTTAACTACATGTGTTGCAGGCACATGGGTACAGAATGTGATTTGGGAACAGGCAGCAGCCATCAGGAATTAGTTGTTATAGGTAGAAATATATTTAGCTATGACTCAAATGAGGTAAATTGTTGGTAAAATTTGGAGCTGAATGACTGCAAATGCAGACCTTTAAGGGGTAGATAATATGGACCTGGTCTTTCAGTCTTTATTTGCCTGAGTAACCTCTTTATTTGCAGTAGTCTAATTCATGTGACCAGGAATCACTCACATAAAAGCTGCAGAGCTGAGATCTAAGACTGACAATTAGGATTTTCACTTGCAAGTGATTTCAGTTCTGGAAGCTCCTCACAGCAGGAGGGAGTACAAAGACAAAGGTACCTGTGGATGGTAGAGACTAGCATGTTATTTTCATGCAAGTGAGCAGCTTACTGGTGTGGAGGCCAAATCACAAAAAAACCTCTCCCCTTTGAAAAGCCCCAAAAGTAATTTTGAAAAGACACCGGAAAGTACAGATTTGTGCCAAAGCTTATTACAGACTGAAAAAGAGAAACCCAAAATGATTAGTGTCACATGCAGCTCATTTAAGACATATGCTGCAAAATCTTGGGTTGCATTCAAGGAAAATGCCTAGCTTTTAGGAAAAAGTAATATTTAAGATTTCTGATGCAGAACAATACAAGGGACAATTAAATTACAGTCCAGATAATTAACAGTAAGAAGAATGGCAGCAGGCATTACACAGTGTTCTCTGACAAATAAATAAATAAATCATAAAATGGATTGGTGAGCAGAGCTCACCACTTACGAGAATTAATTACATATCTTTTTTCCTAAACTATGGTTATGAAGCACATATTGCTGCTCACTCTCACAGATAACAGGAGAAAACAAGGGAATTTATACCAAGGAGTTTTAAAGTTCTTTCTTGATCTCAGTTACTGTCCTAGGAATCCTTTGGCTGCCTGACCCATGTCTCATTGGAAAAATCTCTGTGAAATATACAAAAAACATACCCATTTGTAGATTTTGAGGAAAGAAAACAACTCGTATAAGCCGTTTTAAAAATGAGCCATTTAAATATTTTAAAAGGCTTAAGAACTCAAAAAACCTCCTTAGCAAGCTCTTTATGAAGCACTGTGCCCCTGAATGTAACAAAAGTATTTTTCACTTATAAAAAATCATGCCCAGAAATGCTTGATAAAATGGCAAATTTAAGGAAGTTCAGCCTCTTTCTCCATGGGAAGCATCTCTCTCAAACAACAGTTTTGGAAAAGATTAGCAGCATACAGAGGATTTAAAATCTATCGGCCTGCAACAGGTATTAATGACCAATCTTCAAAGAACTGGAAAATATAATCCCAACCCAAAACACATTGTATGAGTTCTGTTCTTAGTTTTCCACCTTTCTGCAAAAATATAACATCAACAATGTCTTCTGGACCAAGAAGTATTAAGACTTTCTAGAATATTCTGGATTCTGCCACAAAGGTTTTTCAAGGTAGACCCATGATTACAATAAAATTCAGACAATCATTTGGTCTCCATAGAGACATCAGACCAAATCATGAATATAACTTTTTTGCCATAGAATGGATGCAAGAATCTAACCATACACAGTGGGATTAGAAAGCTTTATTGTTTTGCTTTAGAATTCTGCCTTAATGGCCACTCTCTTTCCCACTCCCCTTTCTCAACAAAGCTGGTATATTCATGTTGTTGATCTCTAAACTTCCCTGACTAATAATTAAGAGTGTCCATCTTAATTTTCCTTCTGTAAAATCTTTTTCTTCACCAGACAGTGAAATTCAGAATGAGAACATAGGCACCTGGTTCTAATAAGCAAAAAATGCCTTCATGTTATTAACCACTGGCGTCGTCTCGGCAATGGCATCCAGCTAAAGGAGGCTTCTGCATGCATAACACTGATTCATTGGTTAATGTCCGTCTCCTTAATATCCTTCATTCTAGTCATAACCTGCCCAAAGTGCTCTAGTGGTCATTAATCTACAGCATACAGATTTTTGCAAAAATTATGAGAAGCCATGACTAAAGCACGAGTAATCTCTCAACCACTGGCTGTTCTTGTCAAAACTACCCCTTTGTTTTCTAGCTGCTAAGGGTGAGATTGAGCCATCTAAAATGTAAGCATATATTTTACTATACTTTAGGCCTACTTCTTTCTTATTTAATAGAACATACATATCCAAAAAGTAAATTTTAGCGGGAATTTTTCTTTCAGTGATGTATTTTAACACAGAATAAATCACCATCTGAAGACAGGTATTTCTGACCACTAATTACAGAGCCATGGTAGATGTCTCTATAGAGAAAAGACAACTAAATCTGAGCTGACTAAAATCTTCAGTTTCTGATTCCACTACTATGTTACATCTTCCTCCCCCATTTTCCAATATAAAACCTGGATCTCCACCTTACCAAGCTTGTTAACTTGGTGCTTTTCACTTTGGTGAAACACTAATGTATTATCAACTGAAAATCTGTCCCTAAATTTAAGCTACTCACAATTCCAGAACAGATAAAACAAGACGTTGCTATCGTACACTTTTCTGAAGGCTTTCTTCTTTGAACTACTTGGGAGCAAACATCATCAGCTTTGGAAGTTCTATCCACAAAATTTATCAGATTTAGAAATCTGAGTGGAAATTTCATAAGGAGAGGTCTAGAAAACAGCACTCAGCTGTGTAACAGAAAATTTTCTGGTGTAATAATTAGAGGCTGACTTTCCTACAACGTAACTACTGACTCAGTCACAGCAGTCACAGCACTTGATAAAACTGTTAGATCTTGAACTTAATATAATGCTGTCACATTCACCTGTTTCCTTGCTGTACTGAAGCTAAAATCTTCCCTAAATCTTTACTTCTTAAGGAGTTTGGCTATATTTGTGAGATGCAAATTACGGGGTAATTGCTGTTAGATTTACATTTGATTCAGTTCTGGATGAAGGACTGTCAATCAGTTAAATTAAGACCTTCAAGGACATTAAAAGTTGTTAAACTTATGTCTTTCCCTCCCTAGCCTATTCAAAGCCAGACTACAAAACTCCTTCCAGAAACTGAAATCAGACCCTATCTTCAAACTGCTAGTCTGGCAGCCCTGAAGATACAATTTGGGTTACCAAGAGGATGAATTACAGTCATTCAACATTGGTTCTTTCAGATTTGGAAGTGATTTGCCATAGAGGAGGATTTTTCTCTTTCTTAAAGTTATTTGTGATAAAAAGCTATGAAACAATCAACCACATTTGTTCATACACCACTGACACTATCCACAAGGCAGTCAGAAAAAAATGCTGTATTACTTAATTTTAGAATTATATTTAATGAGACAAATCAGTGGAAGATATACTAATGAACATTTTATGTGGGTGACCCTACCCATTTTTTTAAATTGGTAAAATAAACTTCCAGTATTTAAAATTCATTATAAGTAGACCATGTTTATAAACACACTAAACAAGACATCCCTGTGTCATTGGACTGTAGCTGTGGATTTAACTGTATTCTTCCAAAAGAAACAGCCAAAGTAAAAGATGTGTACTACTCTTGAAAACTCAAGTTCTCACACAGGTATACACTCATTTTGGTCTGTTGAATATTATATTTGAGTAAATCATTAACACAGCCCCTCTTCTGCATAATCAGAAACAAACAGCCGTAGGAAGTCAATCATCCTGGCCGGCAGAATGATCCTATTTCCTATGAACTTCTGTGCACAGAGAAAAAAAAAAACAAACAAAAAAACCAACCAAATTTACCTTTGCACTCAGCAATTTACCTTTGCACTCAGTTTATCTGGAGTTGGGCTGTGAATTAGGCAAATGCACTGCGTGCTTGTTATGTTCTCACTGTACTACCTGGAACTAAATCAGGAAAAAGGGAAGAGAAAAAAGCCCCTGAACTTAAAAATATTTAGGAAAACATCGCCTATTTCTACTATGTCAGGGCTGCTCCTGTGTCATTGTTTTGTGTTGAGACCCTTTGTGTGGCAGCACACTATGTGCTGGAAACTTTGCACAGTGATTGCACTGAGACAAAAGATGTGTTAGATGAATGTGTGCCCATCACTGTCAACAGAGACAGCCCCTAGCATCTTACAACAATCTCCTTATCCAAACCTAAGCCAGTCTTCCCTGAAAATGTTCTCCATATGAAGAAGGTGTACATATTTACTTATTCTTTTATACACAAAGAGAAGTCATACAATTCTATTGCATTTCCTAGCTGGCAACACAAAATGCAAAATATCAAAGAATTAAGTCTCAAGGGCTGTGCTGTGTTTATACAAAGGAAGAAGAAAAAGAACCTATGAGCTCAAGAGAGAATGGTTTATTGCAAGTCAGGTGGTAGCATTCCTACATCTGAAAAAGAAAAATAGAGCTTTCTAAGTCAAGGTAATTCAATTTATTTTGCAGAGATGCCCCACAAGAGTTTTTATTTCTAGACAAATACAGGTTAGGCTAATAATGTAATCTACTATTTCCCCCTCATTTTTTTTCACTTACATGTGTGAGAATGTATTTTATTTTTTAATTTGCAGTCATTTCACAGACCACATCCGGGAGTCCTACAGGACACCATGGGCCCAAATATGAATGGCTAAGAACCACTGCATTGGGGCCTAGTATTTCTAAAGGAATTCAGAAGGAAATAGACTGTGATATCTGAGGCATTTATAATTTAGCAAATTTTATAATTTAGCAGAAGAAAGTTGGTATGTGATCCATCAGGAACTACACAATAGTTTAGCCTCTTAACAATCCTTTAAAAACGGGAATCAAAGCACAAGTATTATCACAAGATTTCCTGGAATCTACCCAGTTCCTGACCCTGCATCCTTCACCATGACGAAACAAGACTGCAATCCTGCCATGGCTCACCTCCAATCTCTTCTGTGAGTACTTGTGCACTACTATGTGACAGCTGTCAGAAAACTTTGTTGTAAGGGACAGACAGGTAAAATTTCTATTTCCCTGGATCCTGTTATTTTCAAATTATTAAGGCTCATTTGTTCATGACAGAGGCCTGAGTATTAAAATGGCTGCGACTGGATTTTCTTGCACTTTTCTAGCTAGAAACATAGCTTCATAAAAAGCAGGGAAGCTTTTCCTGGAATAAGGCAAGGAACTGATCCGTTTTTCAAGTAAATAAACATTCATGCATGAGCAGTCTTGCTGGGTCAGATCAAAAGTATATCTAGTCAGTATCTCTGTAACAGTGTGGATGATTAAATGCCCAGGGAAAATGGTAACAGCAAGGTGGACATATATGATATTATTCTTAGCATCTCCCTAACCTCCAATCACATGGATTTCTGTGATTTACTGAGCTAGAAGTGGTTTCTATATCTATAAATACTCTCAGTGAATATCTCTTACATGAATTTGCCCAGATTTCTCTTAACTCATGTAAGGTTTTAGAATGTGCAATGTCCTTTAGCAAGGACTTCCATTGAATGTATGAAGGGATTCCAGAGATTTCTTTTTTCCATCCCTTTAAAATCAAAGGCTCATTCCTCCTATACAGATCAGCCGTTATAATGGCTGATTTACAACAGGACATTTTCATAAGCAGTCTTAGCCTTTCAAATAAAGCAACAAGTGCTCATGATTTTAGTTCTAAATACATATGCGTTTAATCCCCAGAGCTGGTGTCCAATTAAGGGTGTTGTATACAAATGTCACCTTCTAACATTGTTTCTTCCATTTAGCTTTTAAGACTCCTGTTCCTGTACGATCATAATGACACTCATTACCTTCACTGTACAGGCATTTCTCCTGGACTATTTGACTTTTCTCTAAGGTCTTTATATCCTTCTGGCTCTTAATTACTCTCTTGTTTCGGGTCTGACATTCATCTTCTCAGGACTTCTCACATATGCTTCAATTACACCATTGTTTTCTCTCTTCCCCTCTAATTAGTGCAATACTGGTTTCCTCAGCCTTTGCATTTTCCAGCCAAAGCAGCTACAACCCCCCCTTGCCATAGATGACCTTTTTAACGCCTTTCTGCCTTGATAGATTCTATACTCCCTGCAACATGGCAAACAGATGCGTTCACACTCAGCTGCTGTCAGTGAATTTCTTTGTCTACCAGACTCATCATATCCAACGACCAAATTGATTTCCTGTTGATTGCCCTTGAGTCACACTTCTGTTATGAGTCTTCCTACCTGCCATGAGCTGTATCTTATGGGATGCAGCCAGCTAATGACACTACTGTGACACACCCCACACCCCCACACACACCCCATTTAATTAAATTGCCTGAAGCAGAGTGCTGTGAAAAAAACATTATTAGCACCTGCAAGGATGGACTTCCTAAAGGAATTTAGCCTGAGAAAGAGCAGGAAGAAGGATGGTGCCTCATGGACATGAAGGAAGACAATTACTTGAGTCCTTGAGGTACTGCAGGTGAGACCACTGCCATATTAAAAATACCATACAAGCATTAATTTCCACTGTATGTTTGGGGAGGAGCAACTGGGAGCATTCAGAACAGTGCATGTGCCATTTGTTGACCCAACTCCACACATGCTTTCTAAGGAAATTCATGAATGCCTCTGTCTGCTATACAGACCGTCAGTGCATGTCCTGTTCATTTGTCACAGATTTCTTCTAACAGCACATTGATGTCACATAAATAACAGGCCTGCCTACAGATTTTTCCTGTCCAAACTGTTTCTTAATGGAGAATTGCGTGCTTGGGACAAAATGAAGTATATTTATTGATAAAAATTACTTCGCCAAAAACCAAAACACTAGAGCCTTTGTTTTCTGGAATCAAAAAAGCCACACTTTTTTAAATTCCATTTCCTTTAGTTCCTCTACTCATTACAATAGGGCTTTTCTGTACCTGTCTTCAGTTTGAGTTCCTTTCTCCATATGAAGAATCTCCAGTGCAGTAGATAATGGAATAGTCCAATTTCCTCTGGAAATATTTCACCAGGCACATGCAAGAGCCATATTAACTGTTTTTCATTGGACGGATGGATCTTTCTTGCACACCCAGATTTTGCCTTTCTTCAGTGGTTGCTAACTGACTAACTTCTAGTTTATAAAATAACTTTTTATTGTTGTTCTCAAAGTGCCCAGTTTGTACTGATACATTAAATCCCATATCTATTACCTGACACTTGAAAGTCACTGTGTTTTTCTGTATGTTATACTGATCCTCTTCTATACTGGTAACACTTCCCAACTTGCCATCGTTAATGAGTATTATTAGCATATACTTACTATGTATTAAGTTTACTATTTGAGTCCTAAAACCTTTTCACAGTGCATTCTAAGTCTGATGTCCTGTCCTTTCGAGACAGCTTGCCATTAGTTCCTTACCCACCCTTCTCTTCATTACGAAACTCTGCCCACTCCAGGAAATTTCCTTGATTCCTTTTATTCATACAGTTAAAGAATCTTACATTTATATCCAGCCAGCTGGGATGGTTCCACACTTCCTTCTTGCATTTCTATTTCACAGCATAGGTGAAGCTGTCTCATGTGTGATCATATCCACTAAAATCTAGGAACCCTCATCACAAACCAATTTCTCCAAAGAAATTACAGTTGAAGTAAATTGTATTTGTTGTTGTTAGGAAGTCTCATATGATGATTGGAATTTGATTATCTTTTGGAGAAGAGGTCAGAAATAAGCAATCCCAGAAGATTTCAGGACACTGCAGAAAGTATGAGTCCTAATTATAGGTGAATATAGAATTATAAAGTATTACACTTCCAGGTTTGTTTCAGCTCAGCTCATCCTAGAATGATTCTTTAAGCTGAACAAGTATAGGCCTTGCTAGCCAGTGTGACAGACCAAACCATCTAGAAAGAAAACCCAGAAATGCTTAAGAGATGTCACTTCGTATCCGTTTCTGCAGGGTTAGCTTAATTTCCAAGTAAAATAAACCAAAGTCAATAGTATCCAATCTACACAGGGCAAAAATGTCCATCAACTATCATTCTTGCTGTCAGAACACACAACTGATTTCCTCTGTATTCTAAAACTGCGGTTAATGAATAAAGTCATAACAGCTAAAAACTCTGCAAAGAACTTGTATATAAGTAATGAGTAATAAAACAATCTGGGTTAAACTAGAAAATACCTAGATGATTACAGAAGAACAATATATTTATTCAGAAAAGATTGAAGGAGATTAGCTTTCAACTACACTGCAAAGAAAGAAAAGTGGAAGAAACAGCTTCTCTACTAGAAAAAAATGCAGCCAGTATCCTAACGGATTTTTCTTAGCTGACCAAGAAATAATAATGTAAATACAAAGCTAAATCCTCCTATTTTGCTTGATGTCATCATTTCACATATAAAAGCTGTTTGCATCATCCATGTGTTAGCTACTACAAACATTATCCTGATGTGACAGTAAGAAGCCCCTTAAGGCTCTGGCTTCTTACAAAATGCATTTACGCTTACTTCCAGAACATAATGCAAATTGGGTAGTGTTAAATTAAAATGAGTTGCTTTTGTGTGACCCCCATCCTTCCTCAGTCACTTATGCCCCTCTCAGCCCAGAATAATTTCAGAATGACTTCTAGCTGTTCTAATGCAGCACTGAAAAGGCTTGCACTGAGCAGCAGAAGAAAGCAAAAGTGAGCTTTAAATACTGCTTCTACACTCCCCTTTTCATAGTATTTACATTATGGCTCCCATCCAAGGCTCTGGTCCTCCAATTTCAAAGCAACATCTGTACAGCAAGAGTGCAAGATTTTGCTGTAATCTACAACACAAATCTTACTAAAATGCAGCAGAGACCCTGTACAGGCCTTTTTTTCTTTTTCTTTGTAGATTCACTGCAGCTGTATGGATGTTTAAATGTGCTGCTAAAATGGTTCACAGGACCTGGTAGCATAGATAATTTCACTTTAAGAAATGCTGTCAATATCAATTTCATTTTAGCAATAGACTTAGTCTTGCTTCTTAACATGATAGCTTAATAAGTATAAGTTACATCTCACAGTTTAAAATATACTGTCAGCTTTCTCTGGATTGTATTGAGCCTGAGCAATTAAAATAACTTTTTTTTTTTCAACATCAGGACAAGGCTATTGTTCTTGCTTCAGATCCCTATCACAGTAAAATTGTTCCATTCCCTTTTTCCTTCCCATCCTGAGTCCTTGTTTTAATCAAGATCAAAGATCTTGCTGTTCAGGTAAACATTTTAAAAGACTTTTCTATCTTCCCTTTCCCATCATCACTTTTTAAGGAGCCTATGTACAATCCATATAATGCTTGCACACATGTTAGTGCTGGTCCATGACAGTTCTTCCACAGGTATATGCTTCCCTATATAGGAAAAGCTGGTGTCTCACAGATTGTGATATGGAAAGCAAAGGCAGCTGAAAAATGTTATACCAGACTGCCTGGTCTCAGGTTAGGGGGAGCTGCAATGACTTTAGGTCTGGCAAGATGATGATTTGTTGGCCTAAACAATGGCAGGATGCATTTCCCAGGAGTATGGTGAAGGAAGCTGCCTAAGCTATAAAGTGCCTTAAACTAGCTCAGTTTCTCTTAGAGAATCCCCATGGAAATTTCCACTTAAACAGCGAGATAAGGCTTATTTAGAATTTTAATTATCCTAAATGCCACCTTCTCTTTCCAATTAATCTTTGCCTTTGAATACAGATGTATGATTTTACTGATAACAGGAGTCTTTGTCAGAGGATATTTAAAGTCCAGTGATGACATATATAGCGCTAAGCTGGTCACAGGGACCTGATCTCTATGCTGCAAGCAAAGCTATATAGCAAAATTGTTGAAGCAGGCAGTGGAGCATTTTGTAAATCACAGAAATTTGTAGAACAGTAAAATCTTTGACCTTCTATTATAGAAAGCGTAAAAAAACCCCATTGGAATATTGGGAAAAATAGTGGAATTTAATGCTAGTTGCAGTTGCAGGACTGGTATTCACCTCAGGTTTCCTCTCCAAACTGTCTGAGGCCAGGAGTTTGCAACCACTTTGGTGCATATGAGTGTAAGTGCAAGCACGGAGAATCAGGCCACAGGGCTCTCTAGACAGAGTGCTGAAGTGATAGGCACCATCTTTTTTTTTTGAGCTGGATTTAGAGCCACTGTTTGAAACCCTCAAGACATTGCTTTTCATAGCAATAAAACTGTAATGTCACATCAATATTTGAATAGCCAGTGCTATTTTTAAAATAAAAGTATATAAATTTTTAAAGTGCTGTCATTGGCCATTACGGCCAGTCTCACAAAGCATACACATATGCTCTTTGCACTGAAGGTCATCTGAACTGAGTATGCCCTTCACATTGCTAAGATCTTCTTGGAAACTGAAGACTGCAGCCTGATTCTATACAATAAATACATCAAGCAGTTTTACAAGATGTGTATTGTTTGTAATCGATGCATCTATATTTTGCACCCAGAATAGGTCCCAAGGTAGCATTTCTTACAAAAAGTTTTGCAGAGTTCCGTTTTGTGTCTTCCACTAAATGACTGCAATATCACATCTGCTACCACTTCTGCAGTGAGATTTGCAAGGAAATAATAGAAGTCATCACATGTAGTACCTGTAACTGTTTCTGAGTTTTCACACCATTTACGGTGCCCTGTCTCACAAACTCTTGGTCCTATTCTCACTCAGCCTCATTGGTGCTTTCTCTCACGTCATACCTCATTATGCGAGCAATTAGTCAAACTTCAAACAGCAGCACACATATTATCTTTGCAGTTTCTGCTTATACTTCCTTTTGCTCTGATGCCTTTGAACTTTAAGCTACGTATATAAACATAATATAAACTATATCTATAATATAAACTATTTATATTATGTATACATTATATTGATGATATAAACTACTAGCACCTACTAAAGTTTAGGGAAAAGGCAAGCTGTCTTGTCTACTTTTTAAGCAAGTAGTTTTCTTTTCCATCACAAATACCTACATTAGCCATCTCCCCTTCCCACCTCTTTATTCCCACTTGACTGACTAAAAGTGAGCATGCAACCATTTTTTTCATGGCTATTTACCTAAAATAATGGAAACCTGAGCTGAACTGGACCCATGGGTGCAACTTTAATGTAAACAGAAGAGCATCTACAAGAAACAGAATACAGAATAAAAAGGGCAAGGTAAAAAGACTACTAAGAATCCCTGAATCAAGGAACATATACAGCTTCTGGAATTAACGAAGATCCTTAAGCTATACAAAGATTGAAAACTCCTGGAAGTTCTCTGACTGAGATCTGAACACAGTAGTACTGTCTGTACTATAATGGGCTTTCCCTTGGATGCGCGATTCTTTAGTATTTATTGTTGAAAACTCCAGGTGCCACAAAAATTCGGGTGAAAAAAACCCCAATTATGGAAAAAATAATGATTAATGAATGCCAGTATTTCTGAGAAATTAAGTACACCAAACATGGCTTGTACATAAGTGGAAGAGCTCTCAATGAAGACGTAGAAGAAGCACTACGTGAAATCATACAGCAGTATGAAAATAGGATCCTACACCAAAACTTTCAAGTAAATATTATCTATGGCTCTGCAAAGATATGTGTTGTGTAGAAATAAGCAAAGGAGAAGAAAGGGAATATTTTAGGCTAACAATGCCCAGCCACAACTGGGGTAATGTTCACTTGCTGGAGAGCAGCTTAAATCAAAACAAAAGCTGCTCAGAATTTCATTTTTTTTCAGCTAACAGAGAAAGTCCAGAAAGAGTTTGCATTCTGGCCATCAGAACTACATTCCTATCAACCATCTTTTCTGAGTAATGGTTCCTTTACGGCCTTCTGACAGAACAACATTTGTGAACATGTTGCATTGCTTATCATCACACACAGGTAGGCCTAACCCAAGGCTGGCGAGAGCTGCTGCCTTTTCAGACCAGGCCTGTAACAGCAAATTAAGTTGTGCCAAGGAGCATTTTGAAGCTATTGAATTTGTCTATACCATGAAACTGCCAGCATGTTTTCTGGCATGTTTTTGACCTAGGTTTGCCAGCACTCTGCCAAACAGTTCCTGGATAAGGTTCAGGATGTAGCACAGGACAGAGAACTTTCCAAATACAGAATCTGGATGTGTCCATTCTCTTCCAGACACTGAAAGAGTTTAAATGTATGGACAAAAGCTATTCTGTGCCAAGGGACAGTCTTGGTATGTTTAAATTACTAGTACAAATGGATCCAGAGAAATCCCAAATGTCTGCAGTTGCTCTCTTCAGACACTTTTTGCCTGACATATTACTGTACACACATTTGATTTTCATGCTGAGACGGGGAATTTTCATTTTTAATATTGGATTTCCTATCCTCACCTAAAAAGGCTGTGTATTCAAAGCAGCAGCTACACGCTGTCACAGCACCTGAGAAAGGAATCAAGAAATAAAACTTGATGTGGCTAACATACCATAAAAAAATAGGCAATTGAGTCAGATGTGACAAAATCAGATCCTGAACTTTGTGATGAAACGTTTGCTATATTCGCTATCCACTATCTCCACATGCTACTCAACTCCCCTTTTATTGATTCAGCTTTCACTAACTTTCTTCTGAACCAGTGTATTTAGTGATTCTTGCACTGATGCTATAGCCTTAGTCACTGTTACAGGATATGTCTGCAATGTTGCACTGCCTCCACACATGCATATTACTGTAGGATACCCCTTGAAGACTCCAATGTCAAGGCAATTTTCATTCAAACTTCCAAATTAACACCTTTTTACTGCTAAAGCACTGTTAGGGAGCTTGTAAAGCAAAAAATCAGGTACCTATTACTTACTGATTTTTTTTTAAACAACTACTATTGTTTCAACTATTGACTGGATGACATTGCATTTCCTTAATTAGTTTATAAACCCTAGTCCTCACTTAGTCCCTAAGCCCTATGATAATTTATAGAGAACAGCTGATGTGAAGACAGCAACATTTTGGGTATCAAATGAAACTGTCATACACAGTTCTAGGAAGGATATGCTGACATAAGTTCTTACACTGACTTCTGTAGGAGGACATCCTTTATTTGTGTGTGATACTGCACCTACTTCATGAAGTCTATGGCTAGTCCCAGGGAAAAGCCATCTAAGCAGCAAAAGGCAGTGCAGTGTTCTTGTTTGATTTTTGCACCAAAGTGCTGTGATCAGATAGAAACTATGCAAATATTTCTGTATGAATGCAGTTAGAACATTTTTGTGTAATAAACAGGTCAGAGTGGGAAAACTTGAGGCTTTATTCCTCAAACAAGATTTGTACTGAAATAAGTTAGAAATCACCGAGAGTTGTAATCAAATAAATTTTAAACATAAGCTAAAGATGTGGTATGGATATATTGTCAGTTAAATAAATATGTTGACCTGTCTTTCTAATTCTTAATTTGTTCTCTAGGAATCAATATCTGCACTTTATTTTTTTTCTTTTTCCCCTATAATAATGATCTATTTTGGCAAATGTTAGCTAATGAATTCTACTGTCCAAATTAGCCCACATTTTCTCCATGAGCTCTTGCAGGTTGTTATTTCTATAAAACCATTGCCAGAGTTTAGAAAAGTAGTGTAAACCTTTATGGCATCACAGTTACAGGGTGTATACTGAATATAGTATGATAGTGGTATCTGAATGTAGTAATTTATACAGTGAATACAGTGACAGATTTATAAGGTTAAACTTAATTGTCTGATTTGCACTTCTTTGAGCTTTTAATAATTTTCTTTTGTCAGAATTTTGTATTTTTGTGAGAATTAGTACTGACAAACCATTTTATTTTAATTCAACATAATTTGAAATCCAGCAGTTTGAATATGAAAGACTCTTCGAGCCTTCCAGTTCCATCCCTTTAATATTACTAGCTTAAACCAAATGAAGGAAAATTATATTGCTGTTTATTATTTGACACTGTAAAACACCCTAAAGTCCTCTGACAGACTTTTATACTATGCATGAATGTGCTGCATACAGACATAATTCCTTTCCAAAATTTCTTGTTTCTGTTGAGAGATCAATGCCCTTTTAGGTAAAACAGATTTTTTACAAATTTCTCTTCTTTAAAAGGCAAAAAACCTGTTAATATGCTATCTTTGTAATGTCCAAACCAGTGCTGTCACATTTATAACTGCCTGTGAAACAAAATTTCAGAGCCAGCTGGTAGTCCTGTGGAAAGGTAAGGTGCTATCACTTATGAATATCACACTTGAACTCTAAACATCTCTTGGTTCCACCAAGAAAGTCTGTGGAAAAAAAGGTGTTTGACTCAGAAGGAAAAAACCCAAACATTACAGTGTTCCCTTCAGGCTCTTTATGACCATATGAAAAAGATATAAAGGTAAGTACTAGAAAGAGCCTTGTCCTCCCTGACTTGAACAATGAAAGAAGACAATTCAATTCAGGTCCTTTCAATCCAAGAATAAGACACTGTTGCCTCAAAGTAAGAAAAAAGTTCAAACAAATAAAAGACCTGCAGAGCCTCCCAGTAAGACAGCACCTAGTTCAACCTGTTAACCCTTGCTAATTCATCTGTGATAATCACACCATGAATTTTATCAAGAAATAATAATTCTGCATCCTTACCCATGCTGATTGTCAGCCTTCACTGATAAGCATTTGACAATCTTATTCTGAGGAAATCAGTGTTTCAAGCTCTAGCATGCTTCCAGTTGAACACAAAGTATTATGCTCAAAGGGCTATTAAACAACAGGTTTAAATGTCTACCCAAGAAAAATACGTACAAAATTGTAACAGGACACATGTTGAATTAAATGTGTCTCTAGCTAGGGAATTTTAGAGACTGAACAGCATTACTCTTTACACATTCCTGCATCTTACTGCCAGGCAAAGACAGCAGAGAAGCAGCATTCCATGTACTCTTTCACTGCAGTATATGGCAAAGTAATTAAGTTCTGATCTTGTAATTCAGTATGCATTTCAAAGTTGCATTTTTGGTTTCTTCTGACTATTCAAACCTGTGAGGTTTCTCAGAAAGTTTATTTCACATATGCTGAACATCAGTTATCACATGATGTCGTCAAGTACTTTGCCAGTGATTTGAAGGAAATGTTAGAACCTCATGCATGTTCCTACTCAGAATTAACATAAAATCACACTCACTATGATTCATTTAATTTTATATTTTATCTAATGTAAATGGTCTTTCATAAATATAGTTTGAAATGGAAATGGATATTGCAGGAGTTCTATTCATTTTAGAAAGATTTGCATACTTAAAGAAAAGTAATGAGGTATAATGTAATATAGACAGATATTACATATACAGATACTGTGTATTAAGAACAATATGGCTGTTGATATAGCTTATGAGATGGGGTAACACAGCTGTATTTCAGGTTTAGTGATCTAGAATAGCTTTCTGAGATACTTAACTGATTTTATTTAAGGTTCTAAAGGTGCAAGTCAACTCATTTACTAGCAAGCATAACTGCAACACAATGCTCCAATGCAGAATACTCCATCTAAAAAGTGCAAACAGCAATAGTGAGCTGTTGCAATTTGAGTTAATTTGGCAATATCAAGGCCTTTTAAGAAATGGCATTAAAATTTTAATGAAACCCCCCCCACACAATACTGGCTGCTATAAAAAGCTTTAGCATGAAAATAATATCTGAAATCCTGTCTTTAACCCTGCATCCTGGTAGTTGACTTTAGAAAGGTCTCTTCCATGCTCTGAGCCTCTGTTCCCTCTTCCCTAAAAGACATGGGAGCCCTTGTGTTTGTTTCACTCATTCCAATTGCAAGTTTTTTCAGGCAAGGACTGTCAGAGTCCATTTGGACTCTGCATGTTACTGCCACGCAAAGAACAACAAAATGTCTGTTTTGCTAGAACTGGAAGTTTATCCTAGAACACAGCTGCTACATCCTCTCTATGCCGTGGATAGCCTTAGAATAATGGACCGCTTTGAGCCAAGCACATATTTGTAGTCTGCCATGGAGAGGCATTATGAGAAATATAGTGGTGGCAAACTAATCACGTTAATACAACATTGTAAACTAACACTGCTTTTGCTAGAAGAGACATAAACAATAAAATCTATTTATTGTAGGGGATACTTGGTGATTAGGAAAACTGTATAAAGACTCTAATGTGAACAAAATTTTATTGCTCCATTACAAAAAAATAGTAAGGTAATGTCCATGTGAATTACCACGTGATCTCCAGCCTTGAATTACTATGACAAAACTAGAGAGTTATTGTAGTGAAGGCATGTACATGACATAGTTATCTAGTATGTAGCATGGTTACAGTCATAATAATAGCAAGAATCTAAGCTAAAAAAGGTTCAGAGGCAAAGAGACTGTGTTCCAGCTCCTAGAGGGCACAGAACAAATGATTTGAGATATCAAGGGCTCAAGCCTACCTAAAAAGACATGAGTTAGATATAGCCTAGGCAACTCTGGGAAATTCACCTTTGTGCCATATTAAAAAAATACTCAATTTACTTGCTGTTCAAAATAAGTTAGATGAACTGGTTGTATTTTATCTGATGTGTCCTGAGATTTAATGGCTGCCCATCATTAATTTTTTTTTAAATGTATTCATGCACAAAAAAAAGAAAATCTTGGTTAATAAATCTGTTATGAATATCCGACAATGGAAACAATGCTCAAAATCTTCAAGCACCCAAGGAAGATGGCAAAGATCTGAAGCTTTAACTCTAGGTCCCACATTGTTAAATGTTCTGCTATTCCCTCCTTTCCTTTAAGTAAGTATCATGCTACCACCCAAGAATTAGATGTGAGCATTTGCAGCTCCTGCACAAACCAGGCTATCCTTTCTTTCTGAGGAAAGATTATAGAAATGAACACCTATTCCCTTGGCATCACACTTTCCTACATGTGGCATCTTTCTACCATCTCTAAGGTGAAGGCAAGGGATAACGGGTCTCGTACACTTGGACAACACAACTGTCACACTCTGTCTTTCCACACATTTTCTTCCTCAGCAGCAGAAGAAAGATGTTTCAGGTGATTTGGATGACAAACATGAGCAAGAAATTACGCCTTGTGTTATGCACCCACTATCATAGCTCCTAAATTAATTTATAATTTTTGTGGAAAGAAACCAGATCCTAATTGGTATTTCAAGGCCTTTTTTAATAACGTATCACTTTCAATAGCCTATATATTGCACAGTTGTTTATACCTCACTGCACAGATATCAATATGTGTCAACCTGTGTTATTTCTTAACAGAATTTAATTCAGAATATATGCTTTGCTGTACTTCAGTGCCTTACAAATACTGTCTACACTCCATTATTCAAGACAGAAAAATGATGCAGGAAATAACTGCTTTTTCATTACTATGCCATATACATATATATGTAGTTATATAGAAAAAGGTTACGACATTCAGTTGCAAACCTACAGTAGTTTAAATGCTATCAAACTGCTACAGCCTGCTTAGTTCATACAATTATTATTTTTGGCTTACCCATATCTGTAGCTTAATTCTTTTTTCATTTTTGAAAACTGTTTTTACTTTGAAATCAATCCCAACCGTGCTTACAAATGCAGATGTAAAGGAATCATCAGCATATCGGAATAAAAAGGAGGTTTTCCCAACACTGCTGTTGCCGATAATGAGAAGTTTGAACATGTAATCAAAGTTCTGGTCAGATGTATCTTTCTGGCCATATCTGGAATCTTGAGCAGATGCCATCTGTAATTCAAAATAAAAAGAAATAGTTTATTGTCTCTTATATCATATAAAAGTGGAAACAGACTTTAATGGAATTTTTGATACCAGCTATAAATGAACTAAAGAAATTCACACAGCTTTAATTCTTTTTTATGATTCTTGTATCTATGGTAATAGTTCCAGTTGCAAAAGAGGAAATAAACATCACTGGTGACTGGTACCAAAAAAAAATATCAATTTTGAAAATCCATGACCGTTCTTGAATATATAATTAAAAAGATCTACCTTCAGAAAATGTGATGAATGAAGTAGTGAAAACACAAATATATTTCACTTGTGCAGAAGGAAGAGATCAATGTTGCATTATTAAGTAGAAGGTATGTTTCCAAGCAAAAGCTTACTATGTTTTACATCTGATAAAATTCTTGAACCATTCATTTTACTTTAAATATGCTGCTGTCTTTTATAATACCTAAAACCTTATTCAAAGCATTATGCCTTTAGCAGCTTTCAGTTACCATACCATTAAACAGTGTGTTTGGTATACACCTCTGAAATGAGGTCTTGATTTCTTCTAGTTCTAGTCTGTTCTATAGTTTCGGAATTTGCAATGTTAATGCAACATCATCATAAGTGGCAGTTGTCAACGTTTTCAAATCTGAGTCCATAAATACAGTTTCTAATCCATATAAAACACCTGAATATGCACAGATTACTGAATGCAGCTAAACAGCAAGCTTATTTTACTCTAGAGACTACAAAGATTACGGGTTCCATTTATAAAAAGTACACTTTTGGCTTTCAGGAAGGTTGCAGAGATTAACTTGAAAACCTTGCAAAAATTCTACCTGGGATGCTCAAAAAACAGATGGCAAAAATTAAATACTTAGAACTAGGTAGTGTTTCACCTCATATGCTTTTTAAGAAAAAATGTCAAGTATTTTGGGACGGTGGCAGGATTTTAAATTCTTGGAGTCTGGCAATACTAAATGCAACAGTTTTGCACACTGACCTCAGACAGAAAGACACACATCATATCCTAACATAAAGGCTCATGGAAAAGCAGCTCATGTCAAAGCTTCCTAAGTTAGACATTCCAGAGTGCACTTGTGCAATGAGAGAGGACAGATGGAACCAGGGTAAGGGCTGTACACTAACCCACCTTCTAAGCAGATTTCCAATTACTACAAAAATTTTCTGAACTAATTCTGCTGTCTCATAGCACAAATAACAGAATGCCATCTTCTATGGGCTGCTGAAGAGGCATATAGAAGCACGGACAAAAAGTCGTGAAGGAATCAATGGAAGTAGCAAACTTTTGAGAGAAAATTCAGTGTAAGATTTATGTTTCATAAATAATGCACTAGGGAGTGCTTGATTTCAGAATTACCCTTTCATTTGGTAGTGACTAAAGTTCTTGTTTAAAAGGTACCTACATGCTTGCAACCTGAGTGCTTGTATTGGCCGTAATATTTATTAACTTCCTTCACAGGCATGAAACAAAGAAGTATTAGAAAAACCCTAAATATTACCAAGCATACACATTACTAATCTTTCATCTTTCTGATTTCTATAGCAAAAGACAGAAACATATGCTGCTCACCTTCACTGCTCTCCTTTACTGTGAAAATATTTGGGGATATTTCACTTAGAACGTGAGAAAAAGAAAATCAAATGCTGTTTATACCAGTTTAATCACAACTGGCTATGAAGTAGTAAAGAGTATGCTAGTGTTGTGTACAGTTTGCAACTAGAAGTCAACAAAGTCCAGCAGACAAAAGACTGTGCACTGGCTGGGGATGCCAGTGTCTAACCTGTACACCTTCCCCAGCAGCCTTTTCTGCTGCCCTTGTGGCTCCTCCCTGTGATGCAGCAGCTGAAACCAGTAGTTACTGCTTCTAGCAAGACGAATAGTTTTCTTTCTTGATTTTATCTCCTAGGAAGCCATCCATGTAGCTTCTTCAACTCACTTAAGGTTTAAAAAAAAGGGGGTTTAGCTTTCATTTAATTTGCTGTCCTCAGTCCTATGCGCCTTACCATTCATCTCCATGTACTTTAATGCCTAACACTTCAGAAACAGTCTGATTCAGTGAGCAGAGGAATCAGGAGACCTGGATTCTAATAATAGGCTTGCTAAATCTTGTGCAGTATGTAGCCTTCCTGAGTAAGAACAGGTTTCCTGTGGATGGTTTTAAACACAGACTTGCCCCAGAAAGAATTTCAGTGTTCCACTAAATTAATGTGTTTATGTGCATTACCTATGCAATAGTTTCCTTAAAAGTTCTTAAAAAATAATAAACCAATAAAACCGAACCTTCACTGTCCCTTGAACTCATGGATTCATTACTTGCAGTACCACAGACAGAATTATGGGCAAGCTGAACACAGAATTGCAGCTAACTTTTATTTCAGGGACAGGAGTATGTCTGCCTATTACAGGATGCAGAAGGTATAGGAAAGGATTAATTTTGTCACCTCCCAACAGGGGAATCGTGACATGATTTGGGAGGTACTGGCTATAATTTATACTGTTTGGAAAGACTAATTTTAGCCTATAGAGCCAGCCAGGTATCTTTTAAACAAAGATCCAAAGATCTTTGGATCCTCTCTCACATCCAAAACCGAATGAGTATTAGAAAAGTACTAGTGCCTGCATTAGACTGAAGAAACATCAAACTGAGTATGGATGCTAAGACTTTGCCATTACTTCCCACATTCACTCATTCTGTAGTAAGCTCAGACACAGATTCTTCAGAATACAATTCACATCACCTATATCAGGGTCCTGCACTAAATGATAATCTAGAGAAGTCTCTATTTTTCTGCTGACTGTAAGGGAAATCTAGATGTTTGGTCCTCTTGAACTTTGCGAATATGTCCGCAGACTTCCTTAAATGCAAGCTGCTGACTTCAAGTAAGTATGGGATGCACTGTAGCCCACTTCCCCACGTATTAGTATGTCAGTTCACTCCTAACTGGACTTGTCCCTGCTATGGAGGCATTTGGCAAAGAAATGTGAAGAAGCTAGTGCTGTTGTTATGCTCTTCCTTTGGAAATAGTGCTGGAAAATATCACAAGGAATGCAATGTTTGGACCTGTAATTAAATAATGCATACATGGAGGAGAAACAAATAAACATGCCAGACTCACTAATGTTATGTTACTCTGTTTCAAAGAAAGCAAAACTCTTACCTTTATTTTGACAAAGTTCTCTTTTCAAGTGATTAAATGGGTATATTAAACAAGCATCACTTCCAGTAAAACTCACTGAGCTTTCTTTTCAGTATTTTTTTCTCCTTATTTAGTGAAACTGAAGATAGAACACACAAGGCTATTTTCATTAGTATATTGCATACTTTATTTTTTGTTGAATGAGTCCCTATTCAGATCCCTGTACCCATCAGGTTGTTAGCACCAAAGGCAATCTCAGGTTACCTCCTAAAGGACCCAGGACATACTTGAAAGTCCACTAGGAAATCTAAACGCAAGACAATGATCAGAAGACTTACAGTCAGGAGGTCTCACATACCTTCTCCCAGTTTTGATACAGAGTAGGGTTGTCCCCAGACTGAATATGGACCAAGGGCAAAAAGAATGGCTTTATATTCTTCCTTGCTTACAGCATATTCTTTTATATATCCACACTCCTTAAATAAGGATTATTTATGGGCAAAGGCAAGTTTAATCATTGAGTTTCCTATATCAGACTCAGGTACTTTTCAAGTCTTATATTCAGCTGTTTCCTTGATCCCAAGATAATAGGCTAAAACAAGGCAGGGTGGAGAACAGATGTCTGAAGAAGTATGTGTTTACCTGCCACCTTCATGATAATAACAAAACACTTGACTATGTTACGCTTTATGGCCTTATAGGACCTCTTTCTTTGATAGAATTAAGTTGAACAGCTTTCTCATTTAAGCAGAGCAGCATGCCATGAATCCCCCTGGCCTGTACTTCTATATACATTCCACTCTGAATGCCTAATGCAGGATAAATTGCCCCTGGAAAATATGACACAAAAGGCAAGAAAAGCTGGGACTTAAAATACTGGGGCTTGTTCTTTATGCCTTTTACAAATACATTGTTTTTCTTTAAAAACTATATAACCAGGCATGTCTTAAAGGAAAAGATCAATAGTAAGTGCAGAAAAAAATGCCTTGTTTCTATCTACAGTAAGGATAGACAGACACTGATTTGTAATTTACATTTGTTTCAAAGAGCAACACTCCTTTACATAAAGCATAGAAATATATACATTTCCATTGCTTTCTAAAAAGAAACTGACTTTAGTCATTTTTTTAGTAAAAAGACAGAGTTCCGTACACACACAGCTTTTTGTGAAGTGATCTGTGAGGTGATCTTTTTGCTTTTTGTAAAATATAATTAGTCAATGGATATTAAAACAATGGAATACAATGGGAAAATTCAATGTTTGTAACTCACTGGACTGTATGTAGGATGCACCACAAGTGAGTGTCTAATGTGCAAATCAAATGTCATCATCAGAGTAGTAAAAATGTTACCTAGATCCTTATACACCATGACAACATAACCCAATCATTAAGAAATCAATGATATTCTAGGTAAAATACCAGGCCAATACTCTAGAGATTGGGTTTTATTCCTAATCTTTCAGAGGTATCCTACGACTTGTTTTCCTTTTTTCTGTGTCTTGGACAAGCAGCTTATCCTCCCTTACATTTGGTGCACTCTCAGAGAACACATCAGTATCCACAGATGCAGAACAGAGCCAATTCTCACAAATCCTTATCATCTAATTTTTAACTGTCCAATTAATAAGACTTAGAGTTCAGTGGACAATGCACCAGCCACTTACTTTCAATTTACGGATTGCTAGCCATCTGCAGAGCACAGCTTGTGAACCAATGTACTTGGCAGCATGAGGAGAAGCTTATCTGCTTCAAGGTATTATAAGGTTAGATTCATGAATATGTGTAAGCATATCATAACCTGATTGGAAATGTGTAGTTAGAAATGCAAAGTTTTATTATAAGTGGCATACTGAAATGACAAGTTGGGGAATATTGGAAAGATACAGAGAGGTGAGTGTCTATTACATTCTAAAGAAGCTCTACTTGCTTCCTATCAGCAGAAGTTGCACAAACGTGGCCACAGTGCTGGCAGCTGTCCAGGACAGCAGAATGCAAGGTGCAATAAAGAACAGTTCTGGCAAGGCTCTAGCACATGGATTCTGGTGAATCCACTTGTGGTGAGCTAGGGCATTATCTCTTCTTTGTCTTTCTTTAACCTAAGTTTACCTTCTCTGTGAAAAAGGTAGCTTAAGAAATGTATTTCCAATTCCCACTCTAGGTAGTACAGCAAAATCCCCTTCTCCAAATAGTGGCAAAATCAGAGATGAAGTCCTAAGTAGGTTAGCCTAACACAGGATGTCAAGAAACCACCAAAAAAGTGCAGCTCTGAAAAAAAAAACCAACCCTAAATAAATACAAGCTGTGTCAGGCCAAGTACTCCAGTAGAAATTAATTTGAATTTACCAGGGGGTAAGAAAGAGAATAAAGACAAGGTGGCTACAGCCCTCTGTCATTTGCCCTATTTAGCGCAGCATTCAGGGTTATGAGACTAGCAAAGACTGTGCAGCTTCTCTAGTCTCCACAGCAGCTGCATCAGGCCAAAAGACACAGTGAAATACTAGTGCCACTGTTTAAGGCAGTGGTGAGATACCATTTGTAACAATCTGGTCATGAATGTTTACAAAAGCTGAGTTCAGACTGGAAAGTACAGAAAAAGTTTATTAGGAAGACCAGAAGAATGAAGAGCTTATTTTATGAAAGAAAACTTTTTTTTTTAAAAAAAAAAAAAAAAGGAGTAAGCAAAACGTGAGCTTGTTTCCTTAGATAATAATCTGGAGTGAACATTAGGGAATGAGAACTATTTAGACAAATGTAAACTGGAGCAGGCACTGGACATTAAGAAGTTAATATAAACTAGCCCTGAGTGCCTTCGAGCTGGAGATTAGAAAGATCTAACTAGCAAAGGGAATGAGCTTCCACAGTACACTTCCAAAAAGGGGTAGTGACAGAAAGAGGACTACTGACTCCAAATGCAGCTTGATCAATTAACAAAAAGGTGTATATGACTTGCTCTGTGGACTCTAATGGCTTGGCAGGCTCTTCCACTCTAGTGCTTCTAATTTGAACCAAGATTAATGTATCTAATAATTTTGCTGAGTGATAGGAGATTAATTGCCCTGCTGACTCCTGTGTCTCAGAGCTTTGATTTGGCTTTTTTCATCACAACTTAAATAAACTCTCAAATATCTGGAAGCAGTCTTTTTACTTGCTATTGCCCTTCTCCATTGTGTTTGGATGTGTACTGTTGCAAACCTGTTTTGTCTGGGCATAACCATTGCCAGTGACAACAAGATACAAAAAAGCCAAGAAGAAAATGTTCTCCTTGGCAAAGCTGATTATTTACAGATTATTTCCCACTTCCTAGCTTTCCCTCACCTCTGTGGCCTTCATCACCTTTGAAATGATCTCATGCCCTGGCAAGTGAAAGAGAGGGTTTCCGGAGATCTAGCATTTTCTTCAAAATGCCATCATCATAATGCCCACATGCTCTGATAAACACTAGGAAAAGGTTATCCAAACTACATTTCCACTTTCTTATTCTGGCAAAGTGTAGCTTTGTGGGAAGTCTGCATGCTACAACCAGATAGGGACTGAAACTTGGAGTGAATCAGTGTATGAATCACTGAGAATGTTCCATTGAATCTTCACTTTTGAAAGTACCATGGAAGCCTTAGGGGAAACCACTGAGAGACACAGATGTTTCAACTACTTCACACCAATTCTTAAAAGAATATGCAGAAACCATACAAACTTCTATATTTCACAGAAAACGCAGCTGACTGCTTTTGACTTCTAAACTAAAGCCCTCTCCATGGACATAAGCCCTACTAAGACTTATGTCCATTCTTTGAAAACATGGCTAGAAAAATGAGTAGTCAGAAACTGACCCAGAACCAATTGTACCCAGCAGATGACAACAGCAAACTTTTACACTAGGTAACTCCTTCTCTGGAAGGACTTTTTGGGCTGCTTTTCTGGTCACTGTTGGCCCTTCTTGCCTACAGAGAAATTGCATGAACTTGAGATTGAAACAATTTGTAAATACAGAAAGACAATGCCGCTGCACAGGCCCTTTTCCTCCTCCTGCTAAAATAGTTCTACTTTTTAGTTTTCTTTTTAATTATTGCTGGATAGAAATGAAAAAAAAAATGCTTACACTTTCCTCTGAGGGTTTTTTTTTGTGATGATCAAAAGACATAGACTTGATCACTCTTTCTGCAATTCGGAATAGTAGCTCTGTAACAGACTGTTCCATAACTTCGTTGTGTGCAATGAAGCAACTACATTTTTTTCACGTAATAGGAAATCAGATAGCTAAAAGAGATAAATCAAGCAATTAGTTCAGCCAAACTAAACCACATTTGGACAAGGATTAACCATACTAGCCTGATGCTGGAAAACTAGGCATGCTTAAGAAGAAGAATATACAACAGAATAGTGTTTTACTGGAATTCTTAATAATAATAATAATAATAGAGTATGCTGGTAAGAGTGTCAAGTAGAAGAAAGAAAAATAACATGCAAACACTGAATGTGGGGGAAAAAATATCAAACCTCATCTGCCAGACTGCATTTTCACATCTTGGAAAAATCCAGATGCTTCTGATTATGATTTTGAATGAGATAAGCTTAAAAATAGACACTGTTTGACCATCTCACCAGCCTTGAAAATGTGGAAATTTTTGGTTTTTTTCTAGATCTCTGTCTTTTTTTTTATACTAAGGGTGTGATTTCTCCTGACTTTTAATCAATTATATTTAACATATATTTGTACTGACAAACATAAAAAAATTAAAAGTTTTTCTCCAATGTGTCAAAATACATATTTATACATATATATATATATATATATATATATATATATATGTATGTGTGTATGTGGACCTTCCTTTCTTTAGAAGATTTTAATGTTGTACCACTTTTTTGTTTCCGTAAGCCTGTAACAACATCAGTGAATTCAACACTGCCAAAAAGGTCAAATGCAATAGTGACCAACTTGTAGTTGTGATGCTTTACTAGTGAAATTTGCTTTTAATGAAATGCTCACCAAAGCAAATACATACTAAACATGACTTCAGTATCTCAATAAGCATGTGTAAATAAATGTGAAATACCACATAAACATTTCCAACACACACATGTAGCATTCAGGACCAGGCATTTTCAACAGCATTCTGATTATTGCTGCTCTCCAATCAGAAAGCTGAAAGACATTCTTAATGAAGAACAGCTTATTTCTAGTGCACCTGTTTGGCTGAAAGGTTTCAGCATGTGACATCTGAGCAATTGCTCTGCAAAATATACATGAAATGATCAGTCTCTGTCCAAAGTCAAGCAGCCCAAAGTCAAGCAAACCCAACTCCATTTCAACATAACTTAAGATTTCAGACTTCACTTTGAACGCACATATTGAAAAGGATGCAGAACTTCCCTTCAGGTTGAAATTCTGTTACTGTCAGAGTAGATATCCAGCATAAAAAATATTAGCTAGCAGAGCTGCAGTTCGTAACTTAAATCACAACGGACAGCAGAAGTGGTCTTTGCATTGTATAAAACCATTGATTCTTCCCAACCCACTGGTAATATGACTGACTTTCTATTAAAAAACAGTCATGTGTTCAAATATAGTTACAGTCTGGTGCCCCCAGAACTGCTTCCCGCATGAGATTATAAAACAGGTCCTAATTAATAACTGAAGTACAGTTCACCAGCATAAACTGTTTGGAACCAACAACCTAGGAACTGCTAAAAACTCTGTGTAATGTAACTTGTATCTGCACAGCACCTGTTTCTCCAGTGCTATAAGGAGCATTATATTCTTCCATACATAACAACTGCTGAAAAGGGGCCACCCTTCGCTACCCCCAGTCCTAGCCCCGAGCCACCTCTCCTGTTGCAGACGGGTAACTGCTTCTTGAATAAACGGGTGGAAGATACCGCGCCGATCCCTGCGCATCCAGGTGGGACCTCCTTACATCCCATCGCCCAACCACTTCCACCCGCCCGCTCCGGGGGAGCTGCCGCCGCGCTGCGAGAGCAGGGTCTGCACAAGACCGTGCGGTGTGCCCAGGGCGACCCGGAACCCACCCGCGGCCGCGGCGGCGGGGCGGCGGCCGCGGGAGGGCCCCGCCGCTCAGCCCCCCGCCCCGGCTGCCCCGCTCCCCGGGCCGGGGCCCCGCACCCCTGCCCTGCCACGGGCCGCGGCCAGCGCCCGCCCGCCGGGGACACCTCTCGCAGGGACACGACCCCCGCCCGGGCCCCACCGCACACACCCCCGGCGCCCTCAGCCCCGTCCTCCTCACACCCGCCGGCCGCCAGCGGGAGAGCCCGGCCCGGCGGCCCCGCCACGCCGCCGCAGGCGCCCGGCTCTCGGCCGCGCTGCGCCGACCGCCCCCCTGGCGGCTCGCTCGGCTCCGGCCCGGGGACCCACCTGCACGGGCGCTTCGTGCCTCATGGCCGGGCGCGGCCCGCCGCTCGCTCCGCTGCCGCCCGCCGCCCGCCCGCGCACGCCAACAGCCGCGGCCGCCGCCCGCCCGGGCTCTGCTGACAAACCCGCGTCGCGATCAGCACCGGAGCTGTCCCCGCTCCGCCCCCGGCGCCGCCCCCCCTCCCGCGCGCGCCCGGGAGCCGTAGTCCGCCCGCCCCGCCCCGCCGCCGCCCGGCCGCGCAGGCCGCACTACAGCTCCCGCGGCGCTCTGCGCACGGCGGCCCGCCGCCGCGGGGGACGGCGCGGGCGGAGGCGGCGGGGCCAGCGCGGCGCTTTGCAAACTCGTCGCGGGGCCGCGGGGAGCGGCGGAGCCGGGGAGCGGCTGGGCGGCACGGGGCGCTTTGCCCACGCTGCGGCGCGGAGCGGGGACGGAGGGAGCGGGGACGGCCCGCCGGCTCGGCGGATGCGCTGCCGGCCCAGCCCCAGCGCCGGCAGCCGCGGCGGAGCGGGGCCGGGCCGGGGCAGCGAGCGCGCTGCGGGCGCGCCAGGCAGCGGCCCTCGGCGGGCTGCGGGGAGTCGCGGGGCGGAGCGGGCGGAAGCCGCGCTCCCGCGGGGCCTGGAGGGCGCGCCGCGAGGCACCGGCAGCGCTTCCATGTCGCGTCCCTTGACCCGCCGCACCGGCAGCTGCGCTGGTCCCGCTCCGCCCCGCCGGCCCCATCACTCTGCAGCCCGCTCGCCGGGCCGGGGGCGCCCGCCGGGCAACGCCCCGCAGCCAGCGGGCCGTGGGCGCCGCAGGGGAGGGCTGGGGGCGGCCTGCCGCGCCCACCGCGGCTCGGTCCCAACGGCCGCCCGGCGCGCCTGGCTCCCGCGGCCGGCCCTGGGGCCGAGCAAGGCCGAGCGTCCTCGGCGTGGCAGCGGCTGATTAATGTCTGCGCTGTTGTAAAGTCACAGTCCCTACCCGCGCTACTTCTCCTCCTCTTTGTCACATCCCATTGTCCCCGCTGTCCCCACTAGGATCCTCGCTGGCCTTTGACAAAGAGCAGCAGGTCGGCGCCGGGCCGTGCTGCTGTGCGGTGGTGGCAGCCCCGCACGGGCACAGCTTCGGGCCGGTGGCACTCGGTTTTGATGGCGGTATCGAGGTCATCGTGAGGGAATGACACCAAAAAAGCATCACACCTTCTGCATGTGTTCCCAAAACTGGGTTTTATTGTCCAATAGGTTTTGAATATCTTTCTTAGCACTTTTTCTATAACCATAGCCTTTAATTCAGAGTCCATACTTGGGCCCCGATATACAGGACCATGCAGAATCACAGAATGGCTGGTGTTGGAAGGAACCTCTGGAGATCATCTGGTCCAACCCCCTGCTAAAGCAGGTTCTGCTAGAGCAGGTTGCACAGGATCCACCCAGGTGGGTTTTAAATGTCTCCAAAGGAGACTCCCCAGCCTCTCTGGGCAGCGTGTTCCAGTGCTTGGTCACCCTCTAAAGAAGTTCTGCCTCATAGTCAGAGGAATATACAGGTCCAGAGGGTAGGAAAATGTACAACTAATGGTGTTTCAGATTTATGGCATGTTCTCCTCTGCTGAAAGGGTGAAAGCGAACCATGGGTGTGAGCAGCCAAGGTGGCTCACTCTGGGGCAGTCTGCCCGAGGTTTGAGAGCTGGACGTTTTCTGGGCAGAGAGGGAAGGGCAGGAGAAAGCAGCTGTGGTGGCTGAGGCAGCATGAAAATGGCAGTCTGCCCTGTGGACTAGTCACTTGTATCTGTGTGGTAGGCATTGCGTAAAGCAAATCACCTACAGGAGCTATGACATAGTCAAATTGTATAACAGGGACATGAATATAGATTAAACTGTATATCAAAAGTAATTACATTCTAGATCTGCAGGTTTTTGATTTCTTGTACAACTATTTAAACCTACCTCACTATAACATGAAAATAGGAATTAAGTGGAATTTTTTTCAAACACATGACTTTTGCAGCTGATTCCTCTTTCCTGCATGAAACATTGAATGTTAATCTTTGTACCAATGTCGGCATGTAGACGTGAATTTGCTCAACATTTTAGACCATGTGTATGTGTGCATGTATCATGAGCATGCCAACAGTCCGTTTTTTCTTAATGCGTGTGATCTATTCTTGCTATTTTTAGGTGAATACATACCAAACAATCATGAGTAACAATCAATTTCCTTCTGAAAACAGGGCACATTGTATTTGCTATCAGTTGCAATTGGGAAAAAAGCAGAGATATTCTTCCTCCTATTAAAGCGTTGTTTTATGGAGTTACTTTTTAAGGAAGTATTATAAATATATTACACAGTCCTGAATATATTAAACTGTAGTTTTCCATAAAACAAATCTCATTTTGGAATGTCATTTTAAATCTTAGTTGAATAGGTATTTGAAACAGAAGATTAAAGTATTCAGATAAGCTTTTGGTTATAGAATTTAGAAAATAGATACTCTGGATTTAGTATTCTATTAAAAATTTTAATAGATGCAGATACTGTATTAGAAATTATGAAGCTTAAATGATGCTGGGTTCCCAAATTTATCCCAAGACAAAGATCCTCCACATCTTTTTATTACACTGAAATTTATCTTAGCATTGAAGTCTCTAAGCAATCTCTCACCTAAAACCTCCATACAGGGAACTATTAGTAGAACATATAGCAGGATTACTTTTCGGATTGTCTTATGTCCTTCTTTAAAGCACAGGATCACCTGGTTTTGGTGTGTTGGTTTTTTTTTTTAATAAATGTTAAAAGTAAACAGCATCTCTGCATAAAAGATACTGTTTCTTTGTTCAGTTTTTAAAAGGCATAAAACTACAAGAAGTAATGCTGAGTTTTTTCTTTCTGTTGTTGGTTGAAGCAGCAATACTGGTGGTTGTTGGGTTGGGTTTTTTTTTTTTTTTTTATTCCTCAGGTTTTGTTTATTGTTTGTCTTCCAGCAGTAACTTTGTCCTTTTCCCTCTCTCTTCTTCAGAGGCTTTTGAAGATGGCATGGAAAAGAAATGGGCCAGAATTAAATAGAATAATGCTAGACACAGATGTGGTTTTGTACCCGAAGCACCTTAGTCCAGTGACATGCTGTGATGATATTCTGGAATGCTGTTGACCACAGAGCACTGCTTGCATGCGGCAGAAATTTCTGTTGGTTACTAATCACCAGGTTACAATATGTTAACATTTTTGGAACATGGTGTTCTTGAAGCTCTTTTGTACATCATTACTGTGAACTAGCTATTTTGACAAGGTGCCAACATAGAAGGGACCCAGTTTAAAATAAAATTTCTAATTTTTTTAACCATGAATAGTAAAAACACTGCAGAAGTAGTCATGAACATCAGTTCAGGTTTTTAATTATGTTGATTATACTACCTCCTTTTCATTTGCTAACACTCACAGGAGTGATATCTTTTTTTTTTTTTTTTTTTTTCATACCAAGTGCTAGATCAAGGAATGCACAGAAAAGTTAGTTATCATTTGCTAATTTGGGCTAAAGACAAAAGGAGAAATTTTTATTTTCATTAGGTGATGGCAAATAGCCATCCAATTAACATACGTCATCACGAAAGCTAACCCAGAATGAGCATGCTGCTCATGAGATATCTAGTACAGTCACTCTGGCTTACCTAGATGTAGAACAGCATCATTTTAGGACATTTTTTGATCTTTGTAATACAGTTTGGGTTTTGCCCAAAACACTGATTTTACAGAGCAAAGAAGATAAAACAGTAACTTTGAGGGCTGCATACTAAATATAAGTAAACATATTTACAAAGGCACCAGGAGACGGCTGGTTTGTATAGAATTGAGTTGTTTTAGGTGAGTGAATTCTGGAATGATGGACACATTAACAAAGCTGTTTCTTGATTTTTCACTAAAGGTCTATATAAGCAAAAGTGATATAAATGCAATGTAACTTTTATTTCACAAGTTCAATGAATGTATTTGGAATAAATATTTTCTGGCTTTCAAATCTTTCAAGGTGTCATAATAGAAAATTAACAAGTAAGTAAGATTCAGAAGTAGAAGAAGCCTAAGTTAAGAGGGAGAAAATAAGTCGAAGAGAGTTAACTAATGATCATTGTTCCTCTCTTGTAATTTTTAGGTTGAAATACAAATTGTTTCAGGTTTTGATTTAAGAAAATAAAGGTTCTCGCTAAGTACAAAGTGCCAGCCGTTTTGAAATAACTATACATCTTGTCAATGTTCTCTCTCATGTTCTGTTCCTTACTGTCAAATAGCTTGCTTTTTCCCCCTGACCTTTAGGAACACAGTATTTCTTTTACTCCTGCATGCCATTTGACTTATCCTGGGATTGGACTTTGGATGCAAATAACGGAAAGAAGAGTCATGAGTCTTTCACTAAGCAGTAAAGGTCATTCACCCTGGTTCAGTCTGTCGTGTTTGCAAGTCTGGCTGTGCTTGAGGTAAGCCTTCTCTCCAATGACAGTTTTAAACAGTATTTCATCAAGAAAGCAAGCATAAATTAACAAAGTACATTTCTAAAATGAAATTAGAAATTCTGTTGAGAGCAGATGTGGCACTGAAACAATACAAGATCTGTCTCAAGTACAGATCTCAGATACACACCCTTCAAAAAAAATCTGTGGGGACTTCTTGTCAGGCTAGAAGACAGATAAACTACATAGTATCTTGTCATGAGGTAAACCATGGAAGTTGTTATATTTGCAACAGATTAAGATGCTTTACTGCTGTATAGATGCTTGGTTTTGTGACCTTGCTAGATTCTGCAAGTCCTTTAAAATCCCAACAGACAAGACTCACATGTCAGGCTGCGTGACAGCATGTTGCTGATGCATGAACTGGAGATGCCACAGTGGGGAATGAGAATGCAGTGGCTAAAAGAGCAAGTCTGATGCTCATCACATGAGTCTTGACAGGTCTGCATTTCAATGAAAGACAAGTAAATGGTTTCTGTCAGTGATTTTTGTTTTCTTCTTCTCATTCTCGGGATAGAGGATACTGTCAGTCTCTTCCCTGTTAAACTTTGCAACCACTAAAACCGTAACACAGAACTGAAATGCAGCTTTCCATTTAATGGATAAGGGACCAGTGTATAAATTACTACAGTTCTGTTGATGGAAATGAGCACTGGGGTAATCTGTCTTTGCACTGTTGTTGCCATGGCTACTGGGTCACAGCACCAGATACGCCGTCATGTTTCCTGCATCCTCATATTCTACATGCAAACGTTTTGTTGGCATAAGGGAAAACTTGCATTCTGTTTCTCATTTCTTATTGCATAACACACTGGCTTGTCTTCTATAAGATCACCTGGGTCTGTGGAGATCAAACAGGTATTTCATACATCTCCCTTTGAAGGCATCTCCCTTTGCTATGTGTCCTGACGCTGAAGAAAAATCCTCTTAGTCTTGACTCCAGTCACCACCTAATCTGAGCACCCACACTACTATGAATCTGCATGGCCAGTGACCTCTGCAGGCAAGGGACAAACTGGCAGTTCATTAAGCCTTCTAGCACAGTTTTTGGTACAAAGTGTAACTTTTAAAATCTTAAGAATATCTGCCTAGCTGTTTCCTGAACAAGGGCTTTATGGAGTCTGCCTACCATTCAAGAGGAAGACCATAGTGTATATTCATCATGATGGGCAGGTTAAAAAGGTTATAGAAATTCTGAAATTAAAACCCATGCTTGGAATTGTGCATATATCTGCTGAGATACTTAGTAGCAGTGCGTGCATCGTCAAATTAAAAAAAATGCAATTAATTAAAGTTTAAACATATTGCTTATCTAATGCTTTTGCAACAAGCTTTGTGTTCACAGTGAAATGTCATCATCCTAAGCTTTCTATAGATCAGAAGAATGGTTCCTTTACTGTCCATGCATTTCTATACCATTAATCACACTACCTGTCCTAGACAAGAGGAAGCTCTGATGAGAGAAAAGAGCATGCATTAGTTTCTGTCAAGCATGGAAATTCTTAAACATGGCAAACAAAGCATATCCATGATATACTACATCACGATTCTGCATGGTCACTGGATGACATTGATGGCTCAGTGCTGACAACAGCTGAGATCAATCGGATGACCTAGAGAGAGGTGTTCTGTGGCTACTGCTTCGGCAGGAATTTTCACACAGCTCCTCCTGTCAAAACATTTGTGCACTGCCAAAATAGTTGTTAAAACAGCATAGCAGCAAACAGTGTGTAATGAATTCAGCTGTATTAAGTTCTGCTGAACAGCCAGGGGTAGCAGCTAATTATTTTTTTTTCCTACTCTTAGGGAAAGGCTGGTTGGTTAAAGAA
Source organism: Falco peregrinus (assembly GCF_023634155.1). Taxonomy (NCBI): domain Eukaryota; kingdom Metazoa; phylum Chordata; class Aves; order Falconiformes; family Falconidae; genus Falco; species Falco peregrinus. The sequence goes on from NC_073739.1 coordinate 64,765,121, forward strand.
ATAATCTTACCATTTTTATCAAATATACACACAGTCAATGAGACTTCTAGGGGTGTTGTTTTCATTAATTTTGCATCTGACTTCTCCATCTTTCTTCAGCATGATGTTGGCATAAAGCTTCCAATAATTAATAGCAATGACAGCGACAGATATTGCTACAGTTCACTAGTTCTATTTTGAAAGTTTCTGCTACAGTAACTATAGACAGAAGTAAAAAAAAGGTGAAAAGAAGAAACATTTACTTACGGGAACTGCATGTAGTCAGATTGCATATTTTTCAGCCCAAAATGTAAAAAAGAAGGAGGAAATAAATATATTCACATCTAGCTCTAATAAAATTTGATTTTGCTTACTTTTCTTATCTAACAAGTATTTCAAGATAGAAACACAGTTGCTGCTAATGATATCATGATGATTTTATCAAGTACTTCCCATGAATACTCTGCAGCTGTTTTAGAAGAGGCTGTTGTGGCAGGAAGCAACCTAATAGCTAGTTTTGGGTCCCTTAGCTATGCATGACTTGGGAAGAAAAAGGATCATTACTTGATTTTCTATTTTGCCTCGGTACTTAAAACACCAATCACCAGGCCTACTCAGACATCAGTCCTTTTTCATCAGGGAGATGAAGAATAAACCTCTGGAGCTCAAATGTGAGGATATAATTCTGTGAGATGCTCATCCCCTGTAGATGTCATTAGCTTTCCGTTAGAGGCATTCACCTTCTCTCAGGTCTGAGATCTTAGGCTGAAATTCAAAACCAATGAAGGAGCCCCAGCCTGGCCTTAAATGTCACATCAACTTCATAAGCATCATTTGGAGTCTCTAAAAGCAGCCAGTGATTTTTTCACCAGAATAGTGATGTTGAGTGGTCAGCAAATTCCATACATGACATATTGTCTCCCTCCATTTTACTCCTTTTTTCCAAGTTAAATTCTTGCACACTTCACCATCTTCCTTGTTATACACACAGCACATTATCATGCCAGGGAGCTGGAAGGAACCCCTAGCATTAGGTCACCATTATTTTCCATTAAAGGAGAGCTAATTAACTATTTCTGAGAAATCATCACATCCTGTCTCTATTATCTGCAGCTGTCTTAATTGGTTTGGAAAAAGCAATGGGGGGTTGTGTCCCATGTGAGTATGTCCATATTCTGAATATCTGTTTCCTTCTCTTGCTTTTGCTCGTTGCAGAATTGTACATCTCACCAAAATAATAACTGAACATCTGAACTTAAGGGCAGGCTCAGCCACAGTAACATGGTTTAGCTCATTTTGCCTGGCAATCCTAGAGGTGTGCTATTTGACATGCAGGACTGAGCGTGCAGAGGAATTAATCAGGAACGGAATCAGGCCATTTGCCAGTGCTCTGGAACCTGCAAAATATGTAGGGAGCAAGACCATAAAGGCAGCTAGATAAAGATGGTATATGGTAGATTAATGTTTTGCTAACAAGCCCAGTCCTACCGTCAGTCATGACTTCTGCATAAGGTACCAAGCAAAATGTTGGCAGCTGGCCAGAGAGCCCACAGTTAGCTATTCATTACAGAACTGTTGTGTCATTTTCAGATATTGTACAGAGCTGACCAATTTCCAACCAGAGTTGATGATGGGCACTCACACAAGTCATTCCATTAGCTCTTCCCCTGCAACAGCAACCTCCAGCAAGAAGGAGTAACAAGTCCTCAGGGAAGGATCCCTTACACTGCCACGCTGCAGTGAAACTCTCAGCGCAGTCAGCATCCATGTTCCTCATTTCTAGGGTGCCTAAGCACAGTCTAATCTGTATACGTGTTTAGTTCTCACAAGTGCAATCAAAATGCCAAACTGTATGTTCTGGAAGAATGAATGTGGTCAGAAATTTGTGTGAAAGTAGGTTTGAGTTCTGCCTTTGCCACCGATTCATTGCATGCCTTTAAGGAAGTCTCTTTGTCTCCATTTCCTTTTCTGTAAAATAAGATATCGTTATCTCATCTTATTGGTGCTGGGTTTGGGAGTGTTAGGGAGGGAAAAAACAAGAGCTGGGAGGAATAAAAAAAAGCCAACAGAAAAGATCTTGAGGAAATTAATACGATACTACTTGAAAGTGGTGTTTAATATGATCCAGGAAAAGAGAGATACTTACAAATAAGGATAAAAACAGTAATAAAAAAAGGATGATTATTCCTGAAGCAACATTTATCTATACACTTTCTGAAGAAAAGAATTCACTGCAGTTGGAACTCTGTACTATGAGAAGCTTGTTCCTATATTTCTGCAGTTGGAACTCTATATTATGAGAAGCTTGTTCCTATGTTTCTCGTAGATGTATTGAAATGCAGAGGAATGAGAATTAATGCTGTGCTGGCAACACATTTTAATCTTCCTTTGGATTTGCTGACATTCTCTGGGATAGTTTTTCAGGCATTATTTTGCCAATTAAAATAAATTCAAGTAAAAATATTCCATCAAGAAAATGTAAGTTTGTAGAACATGTTATTTTTTTTAATATTTCTCAAAATCTCACTACTAGGTTTGCATAGAAGAAGGAAAACAAAAGTCTCCATGGCATACACTGTTCCAGAATTACCCACTGAGATATTCCAGTTAGTTTTCAGCAGGGCCTGATGGTTTGTGTTTACAATTTGTTCTAGTTTATGAATCACTCTTTATATTCTTAGAATAGGTACATTCATACACTTCAAGCTGTATCTGCTTCCTCAGATTTAGTACATTATTATTCTCATCTGGTTAGAAACACAAAGCAAGGTCATATGGCTCTAGTCTCAAGAATATGAAGTGTAGATTTGTGGTTGGTAATCTCATTTGTCACTAGGATTGCCTTCATAATTACTCACCCTTCAACCTTATAAAGTAAAAACATACATACCACAGTAATGTCAACCTCTTTGTATTCATCCAGTGTCCCAGATCATTCCAGCCCTATGACAGCTACTGAATTATATGACAAGTTCAGTCAAACAACAATGGCAATGAACACCCTGGTTAAGAACATGTAGGCAGAGCATTAGTTCAAGAGCTCTGCTGTTCAAATGTGTATTTTTAGGGTGGCCAGAGCTGCAGTGTCAGACATCAGTAAAAAGGGACAAAAATGCATTCAGTGGAGAAATACATACTGTATCTTTCACACATGGATCTTTGGCATCACAACAGTTCTAATAGCTTCCAAGAAGCCAGGACAAATACTTCCTTTGAACTGAGATGAAGAAAGAAGTCATCTGTTTGACCCAGATGGCCTTTTTTTTTTTTTTTTTTTTTTTTAGCTACAAGAACATGAGGATGAAGCCAAATATTTTCTGTTTTATTTGAAAGGTCTGGTATCAAAAAACTTGGAGTATAATAAGTAAAAAACTTGTTTTCCATGTATTTTTAAACCTTTTGATTTCATGTCTTCTGGGAATAATAAGAAAGCTGAACCCATTTTTCTGTCTGAGACCTGCATCCATGTGTGCTTAATGAGTTTTGCAGTATGTCTCTCTCAAATGGAAATAGCTTCACTGCCTGAACAATTTGTTTTACAAAGGTAACAAACATAATGTTGCTTTCTAAAACCAATGCATCAGGAAGAAAAGACAAAAGCCGGCAGGATCTTCATTTATACCGAGGAAAAACAGATGTATCAATCAATATGCTGTATGCATGTAGCAGCTCTTGAGCCAGCCATGCCAACCAGCATTCAAGAGGTCAACTTCCCTCTTCAGAGCCAAGATTTATCACAGAGATGGCACCTGCTCCAGTAGAAAAGTGCTGCATATTCTATTTGATTTGCAGCGACAGTACTTACCAAAAGAGATGGGGTTATAGGGAAGAACTTCAAGAAGCCTACCTGAGATGCCTCCACAGCTGAGGGAAGTACACTTGGTGCAGTGCCCAGGCTCTGAGTGGAAAGGAGAATGGAAACACACACATTGCAACAATGTGAGCGACCGAGGCACTGCAAATTCGTATGATCGTGGACACTCAGGGGAAACTGATTTGCTGCAATGACTTTATACAGAAGTTGACTGTGTTTGCCTTTGTGTATGGGAGTGGGAGGCAGGGGGATAATACAGGAAAGGAAGGAAACATTACAGCCCAGAGGCTGGTAAGCATTTTGAACATTGCCAGAAAAGGAAAAGAGATCTCACAAACTTTTCATGATGTCAGGATTCTTCTTTTAAAGGAGAATATTTGATGCTTTCTGGGAAAAAAAAAAGACCAGCTGATGCTAAGAACAAACAGTTTGTAAGTGCCATACATCATAAGCAAAACCCTCCTAGATTGAAACCAAAAATATATTACTGCCCTCTACTTCACAACATTTCTCCATAAAAGAACAAATCTGGCTACCCACCATGCACTTTTTTTTTTTTTTCCTTCCTTCTGGTTTTAGCTATCTGAAGTCTGCTTTTCCCAAAGTCCCTAGCTCTGCACTCCAGGGTTTGAGTATTATGTGGTCTATGGCAATATTTCAGGCTCTGGGCAGTGTAGGCAATATTGTTGAGTGGATCAAGTAATAAAGGACACTTACTAGTGCAAACATAGTTGGAAAAGGAAGAATGAGTGATTACTGTCCTCCAGTAGCTTTGACCTATAATGGTGTTTGACTCCAGCTATGGTCTCTAAGCTTTCCTCATGATTTTATCTAGGTTGTCTCTCCCTAATAACCCCCTCAGTTGTGTCTTTGTAAAAGCACTGAGAACATACAGAATTAAGCTCTGAAGGCATCTTCGATGTTGGGAGGTTTTGCTCTGTGCTAACCAGAATTGCATGTAGATCACACATGGGTTATTTTGAACAGACACAGTGGAGGTTTTAATTTACATTCATATTGTGTATCTGTGTATTACGGATACCAGTTTAAGTAACAGAGATCAGTTGGCAGCTCTCTATTATACTAGTAGCTGTGCTGTATTTATTCTGCAGTAGGATGTAGCACCCACTCTAAAACCAGAAGTTAAAGCAATTCATAACATTTAACTGTTCATAGCTAATTTTTCCTATATGAGAATAATATCGGTATCTTGTATATCCATTACAATATCAACTGCTTTAAGACAAGAATATCAAACTGTTAAGAGAACCAAAATTCTCTTTTGCACACACAGGAAACAAGCATAAAAGAAGTCTGTGTGTCAAGGTAATGAATTAATATTTGTACTAGTTTAGTAAAACGTTGATTATGATTAGCATTAAGTCTGCAATACCTTTCAAAATAAATAGACAGGTATCATAGGATATTTCCTATTTATTGGCTGGCAGTTTTGATAAATTGAACAAGGACAATATAATTAACTACATGCGATTTACATTGACTTCAGTTTAAGGCAGGCCAGTGTTTAATTACTGGGTACATAAATAAAGTGTATGTTTCCTTTCTTTTAGAATTATATTGGATAAGATTATAATTATAGATGATTAAAGAAAGGGGTATTCATTGTGGGTCAGAGCCAAGTCATTACACTGTGATAAACATGCAAGTGCTATCAGTGTATTTTCCTGTATAAAACATAATTGTTTTGAAAAAGGGAGATAGAAGATTATTTAAGCCCCATGGAGGGATTGCTGGAAGACTGAGTTTCTTTAGGGTACTTTAAAATACAGTCTTTATCCTGCACACTCCCTTCCTGCCAGCTCTTTTCCAGAACCCTGGTGAAGGCTGATGTCACATCTGGGCTGGCTAATGTCATGATACAGCTCTTTCAGGCTTTTGTTACTCTATTTCCTCTACCATCTCTTTCTGCATTTGCTAATGGAAAAAAAAAAATTCTTTACTTTCAAATGTATGCTGGAGAAGCTGGCAAGTCCCTTTTCAAAGACTTTCTCTAGAAAAACAGTGTCAACAGCATAGAGTTCCTCACATACAAAAAAACTGGAAGTGGGAAGTGCTGGATCACGTGTGCTGCCTCTCTTTAAATGCTCTCACTCAGAAGGAAATGAGAAAGTATCTTAATATTACCGTTTTCGAACACGATGAGTTATTTGTCTGAATCTGCACTACCTTAACTGTCAGAAAAACTGCCAATCAAGGTCATGACTACATCCACCCATAATTCACCCCTGAGAAATCAGAATTGACCTCTCACATACAATTATGTCCAGGAAATGTATTTAAGTTATCTGTACTGTGCCTTCAATGACTGCAACTCAACCTCACATGCTCTATCTCTTTTAACAGACCCTCTGGTAACTGACAGAAGGAAATTGGTTGGAACAGTGAACAAGAAAATAATAGCAGCTAAACTAAGCTCTTGGCTCGTGTTAACAGATATAATTTATGCCATTACAAAATGTCCCCTGCTGAACATTTCTGCTCCAGAAACAGATAAATGGAGAAAAAAAGTCTGAGGAGTATTTTAATCTTACTGTCCTTCAGTGATGACCTCCTCCGGTTTCTTCTTCCTAGGATCCTGAATTTAATGTTCAGGTTCTGTGTGACACTGATTTTTCAGACATGACTTTGACACCTTGCTGTGTTTGCACCTTTCCACCCAAAGAATCTTAACTGTATAAGCTGAGGGAATGCTTAGTTTATACAGTCTAAGCTCTGTTGGTTTGGCTATGTAGTGGTGAAACACTGGAACAGATTTCTCAGAGTTGGCAGATGCCCCATCCCTGGAAATCTTCAGGATCAGGTTGGATGGGGCTCTCAACAGCCTGATCTAGTTGAAGATGTCCCTGTTCGTGGCAGGAAGGTTGGACCAGCTGTCTTTTAAAGGTCCTTTCCAACCCAAACTATTTTATGATTAATTGGCTTATATAGACTTATATAGGCCTTTCCTCAGCTTCAGACTGGGCAGGTAAACATGGTATCCAGAGGTTTGCAATCTGCATGCTGACTGCATCAATCTGAGGGCTGGACTCATATTTATATGGACCAATGACTTTTGCCTTTTCAAACTAAGCTAACTGGGACTTTAAAAGTAATTCGCACTGTTTCCTCACACTATTTGTTTACTCTTTGGTCAGCAGAGGCTCTTCCAGGTAAGGCAGGCTAGAAACATCTGTTGGACAAGGTTTGTCAGGATCTTAATGATCTGTGTTAGTGGCTGTGAAGATGCCTTTAGTGTAATTTGTCCCTTGACTTTTCATATGCCCCAGTTCCCTTAGCATGATTTTGTGTTGCAGAGATCATTCCCTTAAAAAGGTGCATTAAAAAGCATACAGAATTCTGCTTTTGGACTAGTGCCAGAATTACTTCAGATGGGCAGCTGAGGTGTTGGAGACCTCTAATGAATTTCAGGTCCGTAAAAGTCAAAAGTCTTTCCACTAATTTCCATGTGATCAGCATGTCTTTGCTACTAAACAGAACCTTCAAAATGGCCTTGGGACTTACTTTCTTTTACTTCTAATCACCACTGCAGAATAATTTTACAGAAGTAACTAATCTGTGCTCATGTTGTTTGCCCTTTGAAGCCATAGGGGTCTGTTTCACAAGGGATTCATTCTTCATATCTAACTCCTTCTGTGACTTCACAGGAATTAACTACTGCATACAAATCCCTGAGTGCACAGAAAGGAAAATAACCAGTCCCCATGGCCTCTGATTATATTTGACTCAATCTCATGATCCAACTTGTTTACATTGTTTCAAATTAAACACAAAGCCAAGGCCTAATACGTCCAGAATAATTTTAATGTATTTGGTACCGTTCACTGCATTTTAGCTGCTCAGCAAAATGTTCTTCCCTTGAAAATATACCCACAAAGTGCTCAGGTCTGATGACAAATAAGATCAGCAGCAGCTTTGTACCATTTACACCCTCCTCTTGTCATATAGTACTTTCAAGTACTCATGTTACCTTCTTCTTCAGAATATTCCCCGATATTACTTCAGAATGTTTCCTAATATTGTTATTCAGAGTTCTTAATTATGAGATAATGAAAAGATTAGTATTAGTACTGTGGCACCATATCAAATTTTAAATATATATCCAGACAGCTTTTTAACTTTCCTGCATACAACAGTTGTTCTGAAGTTTGGTGATGGAAAGCCCTAAGCAGAATCTCCCCCCTCCATCCCACACTATGCAGCCAAGTGAAAATCAGAGGGGTGGACATCTGTGTAACTTGCATCTTCTGGTCTCTTTGGCATGTTAACATCTCACCCAGTGTTCTTATTCATAGATGTTTCTATGATCAACAACATAACAATTTTTCATCAGATCATTAAATTCCGTCCTCGTACCCTACGCAGAGTTAAGAGTTCTCATCTTTGTGTGCATTTCCATGTCCTGTGACTAAACTGAAAAGCACTGCTTCTCAGCTACCCTTTATCATAGCTATGTTGCTGTAGCTAAAAGTGACCAAGCAATGAATCTCAATATAGAAATTTCATGTGTATGGAAAAATGACCACATTAAACCCGAAACTGGGCAAATGTTTGAACATATTAGCCAAGCCTACACTGGCTGGATTTTTGCATTTCTTCATTTGTATTTAACTATCTAGTTTTGCAGCAACCTGATACCCAAGTAGCTTTCTGCTATCTCTCCTCTGGCAGGCGGTCTGGTGTCTCATTTCTTGTTTGTGATTAATTACTATTCCACTGAATCCTTAGTTAGGAGATTGATTTTTCACAAATCTATTAGCAAATGTTTTCTGGCTTTATTCATTTCTTACTGGAAGTTAAATTTGCGCAGGGAGTATTGCCAGTACAATACTTGCTAAAAACTTACTCCATCTTCTAGATCAGTTATTAACAAAGAACTGAAATTCAGTTTGGCACAAGACTCCTTGAGCAGAGTGCTTTTCACACACCCATGTATACATATACACCCTCATTCAAGCAGTCCTCCCTGCAGTGACACCATTTGTTAACAGACATGCAGCCAGTTTCTTTTAATTTAACACTTTTTTTTTTTTTCCTGAGGTGTTTTTAATTAAGTTTTGGGTTAAGTTTTTGTAAGGCATTGAATCAAGTAACTGTTTAAGTCCAGATTGCACTGACTGGAAGCACTCCTTCCATTTCTGAGGGCTGACCACATTCACCCAGTATCTCTTCTCCGTACACTGATGTACTTTGTTATTTTTAATTCAGTTAACTTTGACAGACCTGGTCTTCCTATGGTCATGTGGGCCAGATATTCAAGGGAGGTAATGGATGTTTTCCGAGTTTGGAATAACTTTAGAATGAAACTTAAATACACCTTTTATTAAACTATTTTTAACCTTAATTTCCTCCTTACAATTAACTTAATAGCTTTAAAAATGTTAATCTTGCCTAGTCTATGCTATCTTTATTCTTTTTAATTCTTGATTTTATCTTATTCTCTTAATTAAAACACTTATTCTGGCCCTTGCAGCTTGACCTCCCATGCAGACACATCTCTGCTCTCCATATTTATTACTTTCTTCCCTCGACTTTCCTGTGACCGCAAGCCCTGACGTAATTTCATTTCCCTCTTGGCTGAGCTTCAGATCTGAAAGCCTTTGATTCTGCTCCCCTTTGTGCCTTCATAACCCTCCCAGGCTTGGCCTGTGGCTGAATTAGACACAGTATCCAAAGGTGTGAAACACACAAAAACTTCTGAATCATTTCTAACAAGAAAATCGAGGAAATTCATGATAGAAGGACAGACAAAATGTATATACTCATTTGTGCAAATTATTCAAAGAGTAGCATACACATATGGATGTATTCATTACACAGTGTGTCCCACAGAACCAATAGATCTTGCATCTTCTGAAGAAAGGTTTTCTTTCAGAACATCATACTTTTTAGAAAAGCCATTCCTTTTTCATGTGCCAGTTACTTATTTGATAACATTTGCAATTAACACGTTCTAAAGTGGACTATTCCCCTTAAACAAGTCATTCAAGGGCTTCACTTGCGTTTCAAATCTGTTCTTAAAACATATGGGAATAGAGGCAGTCTAGAAGTACCTGCCTGTTTTAAAAATCCTGTTACTAATCCTTAATCTCATAGCCCTCTAAATTAGATAAGCAAGAAATCCAAACCATGGCACAAAATAAACTAGAAAGCTGCCCTTGCATGTTACTATGGACACCCAATTTTGCAGTATTGAGGTTGTGAAAGGTATTTCTTACCACCAAAAGTCCTAAAAGTGCACCTTGAAAGTGGCCAAGCACCAGTTTCTGGTGTGATCTCATTCCGCAGTCAAGGCTGCCATTTCTTTGCAGCTTTGCACACTATGTACTCATTTACACCTGCAAGTGTAACCCACTCCAGGTGGTTTGCCCAAGTGCAGCCAGTCACACAGACTTCTAAGGAGCAGAGAATCAGAATCAGCAGCAGTGACTGCTACCACAAATGCCTCTCTTAATTTCCATAGCTGATCTTCATTACAACAAGGACTGTATGTAAACCATTTTCTCAGAAATACTCAGCAGATAATAGTTCAATACAACCATTATGTGAAAGGATATAAATCACATTCTAGTTCAAAATTTACTGAGCAGGAAAACACCTAGTCTCATGATTTCCAACCTGAAGGATTTCTCAACCACTTCATTTGGAAAAGAATGTCTTTTAAAAAGCCTAATTAACACAGCAGGCTTAAACTCCTTTAAGGCACCCTGCCCATCCACTAAACAATGCTGAGGTGGTCTTCAAACACACACACACAAATTTGAAAGGTAGTGATGATCAGCTCTCTTCCATGTGCATAATCCCATTTTTTCCTTCCACTGATCAAGAATTTTTCATTTAAGACAAGGAATTTGCGCACAAAACAAGAACATGAACAATCCAGATTTAATTTTAACAAGCCAAAATACTTAGATAATTAAAATATAGACTAAAAATGTTCTTCTGTTCACTTGAGCTAAAAGAATTGGAAACCAACTCCTCATATAATTTTTCAAAGCACTAGCTGTTCTTTTTTCCAGCTTGCATCCTGGCAACAGCAAACACTTCATTTATTTAACAGATATTGTTGATCATTAGGGACTTTGCCCTATCTTTTTTTTTTTTTTTTTTCCCTGTTCATTAAATGTCTTTCTTAAAAGTCTGTTCAATTAAAATAATAGTTTTGTCAGCAAAGGTTAGGCATAATGTTATTGTTACTGAACATAAGGATACAGTTGCATATCAAGCTATTTTTGGTAATTGTTAACTTGTATACATTTAAGCACTGGGGGAAAGCATACTAAAGTAATGAAAATTGCTTTTAAAAGAAATGCCTTAAAGATCAGACACCAACCTAAGTTGAGGGGCTTGGACATGGGTTACCAAATCTCAATTCTAGCACCTGTAGCAATTTCAAGAAATTTCAAGAGATGAAGACTGGGAGCTTGTAAGTAAAAACCCTTTCCCTTCCTTGCTTCCAAACAGCCATGGATTTTAAAAAAAATGCATTAAGGTTAAAGCATGAGTTACCCAGAAAGGGTCTGGCAAGGTTATGAAAAAAGATTAATTAACTTGTTATGATCACATTCTTAAGATTATTTTTTTTTCCCCATTGGTTTTCTTTTTCTTTTACATTGGCAAAAAAATGAATGAAAGAAGTGAAGAAGCTATGCTCATTCTGCTTCACAGCAAGTCCTGCACTTGTAGTAAACGTGACTGACAGGTTGCCTCAGCATCATTGTAAGACAGTTGTCACCAGCTTCTAATTTTTGTGAAATTGTGCTAAAATTTTCCATTTCTGTAGGCAGAAAATATCTCAAAGTAATGTTACACTTTTCTGTTGAAAATGTAATTAAAAATCCAGTGTGCTTTAGTGATACTTTGATTTTGTCCAAACTGAATGCTATCTAACAACAGGGCTATCCATTAAGTTCATCAATGTATAGGATCCACTTAGCAACAGCACTAAATCTGGAGGAAACTGTCTAGGCCACAAAAGCAGGACTCTGAGCATGCTGAATAGTGCTACTTTTCTTAAAGTTACATCTAGGAGATCTGGGATTGGGCACACAAAACCAACCAAACCAAAAAATGAGGTGAGTGTTCTGTTATCTAAATCCTTCTGTTACCAGCTACAAAATGGGAATGTCTAAACTCTAAGAGCAGTTAAAAAAAAAAAAAAAAAAAGTTTCTTACACACATATAATATATTAACAAGCACTATTGCAAACCAAGGAGGAAATTAATAATAATATTGTCTTCAGAGCAGACTCTGACTTGTGGGCAATTAATGTTAAATGGAGGTTCATTAACTGAGTGCTGCCTATGCCTATTCTGTGCAGTGTGGATAAAACACATGCAATCTGAAATTGAGAAGATTATCATAAACACAGCCACACAAAGAAATTGAATTGTATTGGACAGACAATGTTAATTTTGTCATTTTTGGGGTGCTTGACACATATTAATAATACTTTCTGGTACTCATGCCATGCAGTTTGATATTGTAAACATTCTTTTGTATATATTTATATTTACATATATATTTCCTATGTATACATGGACTTGTGCAAAGTTTTCAACACTGTTCTGCACAACAGTCCTTGTCTCTAAACTGGAGAGACATGTATTTGATGGATGGGCCACTTGGGTGGATAAGGAATTGGCTGGATGGCCACACTCAAAGAGTTGTGGTCATCAACAGCTCAGTGTCCAAGTGGAGACAAGTGGCAGTCCTTAGGTGTCCGTACTGGGACCAGTGCTGCTCAACACCTTTGCCAGTACATGGCCAGTGGGATTGAGTGCACCCTCAGCAAGTCTGCTGACAACACCAGGCTGTGTGGTGCAGTCAACACGCTGAAGGGAAGGGATGCCATCCACAGGGACCCCAACAGGCTTGAGAGGTGGGCCTGTGCAAACCTCATGAAGTTCAACAAGGTCAATTGCAAGGTCCTGCACTTGGGTTGGGGCAAACCCAAGCACAAATACAGGCTGGGCAGAGAATGGATTGAGAGCAGCCCTGAGGAGAAGGACTTGGGGGTGCTGGTAGAAAAAAAGCTCAACATGGCTCAGCAATGTATGTATGCAGCCCAGGAAAAAAAATGTGCCCTGGGCTTTATCAAAAGAAGTGTTGCCAGCAGGTCAAGGGAGGTGATACTCTCCCTCTGCTCTTGTGCGGAGTAATAGAAGAGCATTAGACATTCTTCATATGAGAGTGATGAGACAGTGGAACAGGCTGCCCAGAGAAGCTGTGGGTGCCCCATCCCTGGAAGTGTTCGAGGCCAGGCTGGATGGGGCTTTGAGCAACCTGATCTAGTGGAAGGTGTCCCTGCCCGTAGCACAGGGGTTGGAACTAGATGATCTTTAAGGTCCCTTCCAACCCAAACCATTCTATGATTCTACGATTTGTACGAACTATCTGGAAGAATTAGAGTCCATGAAAGAGCTGGATCTCCATAAAGATTTATTTTCCCAGAGTGTGAATCTTGGCCCTCTTGTCCATGTTGATGGCCATGTAATGACTATTTTGCACTCAAGTGTTACAAGGTCACCCCCGTTCCAGGAGGTCTTGTCAAGGCAAGACCTTCAGTTTTCCCAGTTCTTCTACCAAACACTGACATGCCTCTTTGCTGTTGTCTTTGAAAGACCAGGTGCTATTTCTGCATTTGGTTGGCTGAGCACACCTCAACTTGTGTTGAAAAAGCAGAGTCTAAAGGAAAGAGGAGGTTTGCCCAAGACCTCAAACACCCTTAAGCTGTGCACATTCTTCCCTATATCCCTGACTTATACAGACACGCTCAGGACAAGGCCATAAGGACCTAGGTGGAAAGGGCTGAAGAAAATTCTCTCAGGCTTTCTTTCATAGCACAGTGTCTGCCTGCAGTGGAAAATCCCAGCAGAGACAAGGCACAGGCAAGTCTTATAATGGCATGGGAAGAATGAAATAGTCTAGTCCATAGCCTTGGGGCCTGAATTTTTGTCATGCTACATCAACTTGATTTTCTAGGAAAATGTTCCTCAGAAGGTCACAGCTATATAAAGCAAACAATAAGGGCCAGAGTTGCCCCTGACTTCATAGTGGTACAAACCCCAGGACCTCCCTAGGGATCTGCAGGCTCCCATCCAGGCACCAACACTTCTCAGCTCACAATATTTCACACGCAGTCATGCTGTGTGTGATCGTTGAAGCTGATGCGCTGCCATGTCTGCAGTGAGCGCACATGGTCTTTGTGCCATCTGACAACGCTAAGGCAGGTGTGCTTGTAGTCTTTCAAGTCTTTCACACCTTCCCTCCAGCTATGCCCTGCCATACTCATCTGGGAGAAAAATCGGAGAGCAGCTTAAACATTTTACAAGTATTTTCCCTCCCTCTTCACAGTTTCATGTATGTAAAGGGAAGGATAATAAAGGAAAGGGAAAAGAAATATTGAGGAAGATCTGCACTGCATAAATGTATTGCAGTGAAATCAAAAGGCTGATAGATCTCCTCTGCCATGCATTTTTTCGCTTCTTGTATCTTTATGAAGTTTAAAAAAGCACAAGTCTCTTTTCAGCATTTCCCCCCCCACAGTTATGCCTCACCACTTGCAATCTGCTTTCTACTCAGGCATTGAGTATTTCTGGGAACATTATAGTCTATTCTGCTGCTTCTAATTTTTTCCTGCCACTCTGTCCTGCAAAAGTAGAAAATACTTTACTTTTCTTACTAATCAGCCAGTACCTGGTGTCACATTAATAGCCAAGTACAGGAAAAGGCTCTTATTAAAACATACTCTCTTCAAAAGTGTAAAGAGCGAATATAGTGTAAGTAAAAACACAAAGCTGGGCACATCTCCTTCACAGAACAGTATGTTTGTTACAAAACTCTAAAGCTGGTAATCTTTAACAGGTCATTCATATTAATCATGTTGTTTACAGCTCATAGTCTGTCCACCCCAAACAGGATTGTTGACTTGGTACAACTTTTTAGAGTGTTATTGAGTAATGTGTTTCTTGTCCAGCTGAAGGTTAGTGTCCCTCCTTTGCACAGATCTGCTTTCTTTTATGTTGGCATTAGTACAGTGAGAAATTATTTCATCCTTCAGATGTTACAACATTCCCAATAACACATAACTGTTCTGCTTCTTATGGTCAGTCTGAGTAGCTCAAGGACTGTCCTGATCTTACCAACCTTTCAAAGTTTTGCTGGGCCATTTCACAGGGTTATTTTGATCCTAAGCAAGGTGTGAGTAATTTGGAAGAATTCCTCTTTTACTGTGGCAGTGTGCTCCCACTGAATCCATCCTGACCTTTATTTCTGTAACCCTGCTCAAGTGATGATCATCGGTGGAGGTCATGGCTAAGTCTGGTCCTGCTGGATGTCATCCGATTAAGTGGATTCGGGAGAGACAGATAATGACACAATAGCCAAGGGGTAATTTGAACAATGTGCCCACCTAACCACAGTGCTGATCAAGGTCTGACTCAAGCCAAGTTTGAAAGAAACTAATTTCTGTAGCTGGTATGCAAATATGACTATGAGTTAGTTATCTTACGCCATAAGGAGTGGACGGCCCAGGGCCCAGTCAGCTCTCCTGCATGGCAGTGGGCTGCACGACAGGGTCTCTCCTTGATGTAGGGATGACTCTCAAGGTTACTCCTCAGGGCTGATTAAAAGCATGCTAAACTTTGAAATCTTAGCTAAGTGATATAAAAGGATTGATTGTTCAAATATAATCCTTTAGACACAAACCACTGACCAAGTCTGAGACCAAGCCTGGATCTGGCTGCACCTAAAATTCCCCCCTGAGGAGCAGTTTAGAACGCAAGGGGGTCCTCTCTGAACCTCATCACTCAGCAGGAGGGACTCCCTGACAGTTTTGTCTGACCCTGTCCTCTGCGCAGTAAATACTCAAGCGTACCTTGCCATCGAGTCTTGTTAAACCACTGTTGCATTTACTATCGAACTTTGTTAAACTGCTGTTTTATATCAATAAACATATTGCTGCTTCCCTCTTGTGTGTCACTCCGTCCACAAAACCCACTCAACTACAATCTTGAAAAGCCATTTAGTCTGCAACTGAAATCCTATTTTAATTTCTGTATGAATATTATAACGACACTGAAGACCACAACAGTGATAATTAATTGTCATAAAGGCAATACACAGAAAGGGAAGGGAAGGGAAGGGAAGGGAAGGGAAGGGAAGGGAAGGGAAGGGAAGGGAAGGGAAGGGAAGGGAAGGGCAGGGAAGGGAAGGGAAGGGAAGGGAAGGGAAGGGAAGGGAAGGGAAGGGAAGGGAAGGGAAGGGAAGGGAAGGGAAGGGAAGGGAAGGGAAGGGAAGGGAAGGGAAGGGAAGGGAAGGGCAGGGAAGGGCAGGGAAGGGAAGGGAAGGGAAGGGAAGGGAAGGGAAGGGAAGGGAAGGGAAGGGAAGGGAAGGGAAGGGAAGGGAAGGGAAGGGAAGGGAAGGAAAAAGAAAAGATAATACCTGAGAAACACAGGTTTTCCTCACCTTCACTTGTGTGTGTTGTGAAAAAGGTGTTGGGCCACGATGGCACAGGTGGTTAGGTGTTACTCCTGGTATTCAGGAGGCAGATTTGCAGAATAGACTAGGTTTTTTACAAGGCGAAGAATAATTTTTCTTCTGTCAGCCACTTTTCTCAGTAAATCAGCGTCCCAAGCCCTGCCCTCTAGAGTCGCAAGCTGGACCAGCATCCTATGCTGACAATACGTTATTATTTGAAAAGCATTCAGCGCAACAAAAGCCCAATTCAGATTGAAGCTCTGGCATAGTAGTAACATTAAAAAAAATTAATTCACTGTGAAGCCCCTTTCCCGAGACTATATTGGGAAGAGTCATCAAATGACTCTTTATGCTTCCATCTAAGCACTTAAAATAAATATTTGCAGGTCTGAGTCCCCATTTTGTGGGAGATCCAACCTAATTTACTTTGTATGAACTGGGAAGGGACATACAGCAGTGCTGCCCATGTGTCCTGCTGTTTCTTCTCCCACCTGGGTCCCACGGTCCCTTTCTGCTTTTCACATAAAGGGCCTTAAGTAGTAACAGCAGAAACAGTATAAAAAAATCAGCATCCATACTTCCATTTAAGCAACTGAGAAAATAAGATGAAAAGGAGGGTATGGAAAGAAAAGATGTGCCTGAGCAAAGAGACTTTAATATTAAGGGTGTTTTTTGAATAACACAGAAGCTGAGAAGAGACCGAATCCTGTCAGAGGTACCTAACACAGACACTCTGGATGTTGCTTCTCAGTCAGGTTGTTTATCATTTTAATACTTCCCCTCTGGGTGCACTAAATTAAACCAGGGGGATATTCTATGGCATCTTGGCTCAGCCAGTCTTCTAGCCGTGAAGGGCCTCTAGTGGCTGATGGTCTTATTATATTAAAAATAACTCCTAACTCAGGCTTTCAAAGTATTAACATCAGGCATTTTAAGGTGACGCTTTCTCTCTGACTATTGTCTTTTATACAGTCTTAACTAACAAAGAAGCCTCTGGCAGAAGGATACTAAAATGTGGGGTGCTGATGCTGTTCCACATGTGGTAGAGTGGTATGGAAGATCAGAGACTGAGCCACACCATTTCAGGCCACCAAAGTGTTTTATGTGTGTGGGTCTCCATTATACAGTCTTCCTGTGTCCTTAACATCCCTCACCAGCACCAGAGTTAGAAGACCTTATTTTTCAGAAATGTAAAAAAAAATGCATATGTTTTTGTTGCTTGTTGGTTTTGGGTTTTTTGGTGGTTGTTTATTGTTTTTTTGTTTGTTTTTTTTTTTTTTAACGGTTGACAGATGCCTAATTGATTTAGCTTGTGAGAGAGAGGGGAAGAGATGATTTCATTGCATTCTGCAGATGTGGCTAACAGCTGATAGCACATATATATATATGTGTGCTTTCAGTATCTTTCAGTATAGCAGAGAAAGGCAAGTTGTAAGAAATTTGAAGCTGAAGTCAGCCAAGCTCCAACAGGAAATAATGCAGGATTAACAGAAACAACAATTAAGCATTTAAAGACATAACAAGATACAAAAAAAATCCAAGTGGTTGAAAACAAGCATCCATGCTGGCTGACTTTTTAAAATAACTTAAACCCAGCAGGTCAAGCAAAAGCTAGTTGGGGTCTAAATGAAACATCACTAGACAAAATTCTCTAATCTATATTTTTAGGACAGGAAAGACTAAAAGTCTTTTTCCAGACTAAAAAAAGATTAAAATGTTTACTGTTATCTGAGATATGAAATCAGTGGTAGGAAGGGAGGATGAAAATAGGAAAAACTGAAAACATAGGGGACACGAAGTACTAGGAAACTAGCAAAATACATCAAGCAGATAAACCACAGGTTTATTTTTCCGAGAAAAGCTTCAACAGGTGAACTGTTACTGGAGAGCAGATAGTGTTATATTTGTTATATGAAGGGACAATGACATCTACATCACTCCAAGACAGCCCATAGGATTCATCACCCCAAGAAATAAAAGTCAACAAGTCTGATGTAAATATCTTTTAGGTTAAATTTTAGTGTAGAATTAGAGCTCATCTCTAACCATTATTATGGGAAACAAGCACAGACCCTCACACATGATGATGATCTTACTTGGCAACTATTATGGGGCAGCAGTTGGACAAGGCACCCGAAAAGTGTGCAAAGAAACTATACACAACAAGAAAACAGTAGCCACCTCTGAGCCACCAAGCTCTTTCAGGCTAACCTAGCTTTAAATGTTCCCCCTGTGGCAAAAAGGTTTTAGTTGAAAGGTCAAGCTAATTTTAACTGTTATTTCCTCTTTCTGATCAAATGTTTTGGTCAGGCTCATTCAGGCCTGCTCTTTTCTTTTTAACAAGAGAAGGAATCCTGCTGAATACAGTAACTGTTAATGAAAACCAGCTTACGCTTCACAGATTAATAAGGTATTATAATAGCCTACGTGTGAAATCCTGAAGGTTTAAGTAGAATTGTCTTATTTGCAAATACAAATACTTTTCAGAAACCACAAGCAAAACATTCCAAAATGTGTTTGATAAGACTAAATCCATGACCTCAGACATTTAGACTCACCTTGCTGTCTGTGCTCAGGGTAAAAACATGAAGCATATATATGTATATACATATTTAAATAAATGCTGGTATTCCATTCTGGAAGCCCTGTTTGTCCTGACACTTCTGTTGTTTCAGCTTAGATTCTTTTGTACTTTCCTTTGCATGTCTGATGAATTAACAATGTCCTTTATGGAACCTAAATTACTATCATAGATCTTAGTGGGAGTGACAGTTATTGGCAGAGGATGGGGGATATAATAACCCTCTACCTATTTCTGGGATTTCAAATGGCTGATGGCTGCTAAGTGCACTGTTACAGCAAGTAACTCTGGGCTATTTTAATCACCTGCAAAGGCAAGGAAAAGCGTGTCCTGTAATAGTCTGCTTTCAGGGGAATTGACGTTGAAACTTTAAATTGATTTAAGAACAAAACAGGGAGCTATCTGGTGCCATCATGGTTGATGTAACCATAGGTTACTGTCAGTCCTGGCTAGCAGAGGGTAGCAAGCATAAAACGCATCTTTACCTACAAGAGGTTGTGCAGTGGATGAATATTATCCTTCCAGAACCAAAGTTCAGGTTACAGCTGTTCAGCTCCTCAGTCATGATTATCAGAGATATTGAATGGTAAGTCAGTAGTGCAGCAGCAAGAAAGATAACAAACACCAAAGGAATCTGCAATGACATCTTTGTGACAGACCTAACTAGTCTAGGGCATGGACTTCAGCACAGAAATGGGATCTGGCCACCCCAAGTGTCTAAGCATTACATGCCTCCCAGCACCCTAAGACAGTGACCAGGCACAGCCCTACCAAAGGCATAGGACAGGGACCCTTCAACAAATATAAAGAAGGCCATGCGGTTTCAAAAGTAGGATGGGATTTTTGTGGTATAAATATCCCATCTTAAAACCCAGATGTGATCTCCATGTTTGCCTGTGGAATGTCACACAGTAGACCATGTGTGCGTCTCTTCCTTGTCCTCAGTACCACTGAGGATTACCCCAAGCGATGAGTACTATAGCATTTGCCACTTATTGCCCTAACAAGAGAAACGAAGTTATGAAAGACAATTTTTTCCCCAGTGAAGTTGTTGAAAATACCAGCTGTGAAAATTGTGCAAGGTGTTTACTTCCCTCTGCCCTGCTGCTCAGACCAACAACTCCCCCCCCCAAAAAAAAACAAAACAACAAAACAACAAAAAAACAAAACACCCAAAACAAGTTGGATTGAATCATCTGAAAAAATAGGACGGAATGAGTGAAGGGAAATCAGTAATTTCCACCTATGGAAATAGGAGCAATCAAGAGTGTGGGCTTATGAAATGGAACAACTGATTGTGCTGCACTTTTACAAAAGAGTATCCAGAGCATAAAACCCATCAAATTACTAACACCGCCATACAAAAAAGAGCAATACTTTGAAAAATGGGATCAGCTAAAACATGAAACCTAGAGCACAGCTGGGGAGACACCACACAGTCCCACGATTGCACGCCACACTTGAAAAGCTTTGGCTGCGGTCCTGACACAATGATTCTGCTTCTGGGCAAATTGGAAAGTATCCAGAGGAGTCCAGGCAGCAAATACATGCAGAGATCTAGAAACTGTGTGAGGAAAGGAAAAAAAAAAAAAAAAAGGGTTTATTTAACCAAGAAGAGACTGGAAGGCAACACAACATTCTTCAAATATCGGAAAAGGAGGGAAGTTAAATTCTTCTCTGTATTCACCAGAAATGGGGTTGGGAATGATGGGCTTATAGCGCAGCAAAGTTATGACCATGAGGAAAACTCTTAAGTGAAAGGGTAGTGAAGTTAGGTTTGTTCAGCCTGGAGAAGAGAAGGCTCAGGGGAGCTAATAGCAGCCCTTCAGTACTTAAAGGGTGTTTATAAAAGAGATGGGGACGGACTTTTTAATAGGGCCTGTAGCAACAGGACAAGGTGCAATACTTTTAAACTAAAAATATCAAGAAGACATTTGTTACTGTGAGGGTGGTGAGACACTGGCACAGGCTGCCCAGAGAAGCTGTGGATGCCCCATCCCTGGAAGTGTTCAAGGCCAGGCTGGATGGGGCTTTGAGCAACCTGGTCTAGTGGAAATTATCCCTGCCCATGGCAGGGCAGCTGGAAGTTGACAGTCTTTAAGGTCCCTTCCAACCCAAACCATCCTATGGTTCTGTGAATAGGATGGACAGTAAGTCGTGGTGGTGTTGATACACTTCCTAATTGCAGCTGGTTCCAGTTCAATTTACCAACTACAGCTCTGCCATAAAGCACAAGTTTGAAATGGGCCCTACAGATGACACTATGAATGCATATACCCTAAATATGGCACTATGGGCCTCCTTTAACCTTAATTTCACCCTTAGGAGCTATATACAGCTTTCTGTAACCTAGACTAAGGAAAAAGATGTCTCTGTTTCTCAGGAGGGTGGCTCACCAGCTGAGGCTGGAAGGGAAGAGTTGCTAAGGCACAGTGTCAGCTGGGATTGCTCTTGTCATGGAGTGGAGGGTGCTTTACACGGTGAGAAGTAACTGGCTATCCTTTAGTCCCTGGTCTTCAGGCTAAAATGCCAGTTTCAGTGATTTTCATGCTATGCATACATTTGCTGGAACTGGAAAATGAAGCTATGGATGTTTATCTGATTGGTCTCATATTAGGATATGAGGAGGAAATAATGTAATTTCATACTTGCTTTTGGTTAGCCAGCCACCTTTTTTTAATTTTATTTCCCCCTGCCCCCCCCCCCCCACTTTTTCCTCTATTACTTTATTCTTTAGCATTACAGTCTATTGAAGAAACAAGGTGTTTCCTCAGTGCTGTTTGCCTAAGATCTTAGAGCTTGAATAAATGCTTACTGAAATGTGTCTTTATCACTGTCAAGGTTTTTGAAGCTTGAAGAAACTCACTTCATTTTTCCCTTACCCTGAAGGAAGGCACACACAAAAAGGAACAATTGGAGCCATACAGCTGAAGTACATTCTCCAAGATGAAGGAAGGTCAGATTATGTATCACAATTTGATACAGAATATGAGTAGACCTGTCCTCATCATAATTTTATGTCAGAGCCACTTTGTCATCTTATTAAAAGCTGAGAATAACAAAACACTCTCAGGGCAGTCTTCAAATGCTCTATTGAAATCTCTGTCCAGCAAAAGTAAATATCACCTTTTTGTCCAATATTTCTTTGCACATTTCCACAAGATGAGGAGATGAAAATATTATATCTTTCAGCAGCACAACAAATATGTACCATCTGTAGATGTAAATGTAGGGAAGCCTGGGGAATATGCAAATTTCAATTCAGGGTGAATTAATGGAAGCTCATTTTAATGTCACCAGCTCTTCTCTCTATTTATAGAGCAAAACCAAAGAACTTAACTGGCATACTTATCCTGCCCACTATTTGAAAAAGTGCTCCTGCAAGGTGTCAGGATTTATTTAGACATCTGGGATCAGTGCAAAGGGCTCATGATCTGTACTAGACAGTTACAATTGTTATTCTAGCTTCCAGGCAACGGAAACAAACGTAAATCTGATGAGGAATCTGGGTCACTGCTTGGTTTAGTTAAAAAAAAAAAACAACAAAACAACAACAAACAAAACCAACCCAAAGGAAATAAAGAACCTGAATATTTCATGTTCTCTAATTGTGTTTCATCATATTTGCCAATGACTTCAAAGTAATCACTGACTTGGAAGCTGCCTCTGAATAAATAACTGAGCCACTGCAAGCCACAGGGCTCTGCATCTGGAGTCCATCTTGTATCAGCAAAGCCACCAATTCCTCTGGGCTCAGAGTTCCCACTGTAGGAAGCTTGCACTTGCAAATAAAGCTCAGACATAAATATTTACAACAATTAGCAAAGTTCATTGAGGAAAGAAAAAGAAACTTTTGTCATGAGAGCTGCAGATCAACCTGCTAAGCTGTAGGCTGATTGGTATAATGATGGAAAGGAGGTCTGGGATTTGCACCCTGAGTGTTTTAGCAGGAAGGGCATGGACACAGCCAATTTTCACCATTAGAAAAGGGACAAACAGTAAAGACAGAACTGATGACTGCACTTGGATGATCTGGGGAGACAACTGAATCACCAGGCACCGCAAAAGAAGATTTGGCTTTCCTTTAAAAGCTCATTGGCATTGTGAAAGTGCCTGTGGAAGGCTGGTATTTGGCAAGACCAGGGTGCTGAGGAATGTTAAAGAAAGGAATTGGGAGGGAGTCGAGGCGCAGGAAAGGTTACTGTGCTCTTGAGCCTGTTGCCATTGAAGTGCCTCAGGAGAAGCATCAAGTGTTGCACGTCCAAAAAAGGGGTCACTGGGGAGAATTGCAGCATTTGGGAAGGGTTACAGCAGCACATGTATTCGACCTTTTAATTTTTCAGTTAGCCCCATTTAATAACCAGACTGTATTTTAAAATAGATCAGGCTTCAGAACCTTCTACCAAGTCTTTCCCTAATGATTTATCTATTTTTTTTAATTACATAATACAGGTTTAACTAAGGAGCTTACTAATTCTGCTAAATGAAACATAATGCACAACTAAAGTACACTACATCTTGTGCTTTGAGCAGATAGTGAAGCCTTCATGACCTAACCAGTTAAGACTATTGGTAGCCTGGCTTTCTCAATGAAAGGTTTTTGTTTTGGGGGGCTTTCTATTCCATACAGGGAGGGCAGTATGGACATAAACCTTTGACATCTCTTGATTTGGGACCTAAATTATTATGCACAGTAAAAGACTGGCATAATACTGAAACACCTTCAACAGAATATGTCATCATCGTGAAAGCTGAGTTTCCAGTTTCACTTGCTGGTTTCTCATTCTCTCCCTGATTTGTTTATTGTATGCAGACAGCACACTTTACTATGTAAAAATTTAGGTGAGAAAGCTCCTTTTTCTTCCCTTCAGCCTCAGTCTTCCCTGTCTGGAGTTAACATCAGTCTCCCTGATCCAATTTGACCCTGAAAAACCTGAAGTGATGTTAAAGTAACATTTAATTTTTTAACTTTAAATGAATTTCACCTACATGGAAAGGGCCAAAACACCAAATCCTGATGTAGGTATGGATCTGATTTGAAGCTGGAGATTTATAGTTGGCTTTTTATGAGGTGAAGTGAAAGTAACATACCAGGCAAATGCTGCCAGGCATGCAAGCCGCTACTGAAACTGCTGCTATCCTGAAGACAAAGTTACTGCCTGGAATGGCACCAAGACCTTCTTTATGACTTGTTCCTGTAGAAGAACTACAAAACGCGGGTGTGAGAAAGCTGGTCAGGTGGTCAGACAGAGCCTGGCATGGCCAAGTGGGAAGGAGTCCCGAGAATCAGTACATGAAAGGCTGATGTTTTCCCCACCTGCTGTCACTGGGTCCTTAGATGGTCTCTGCACATGTCCAATGTCTCCTCTTGGCGAAATCTGCATTAGAAACCTACAAACTTCCATTTCACCCTTGGGCCTGTCAAAGTGGTCCTCAATAACACAATTGCCATTTTTGTGAGGAAGTGCTGAGAACAGCAAAAATCAATGTCAAGCACTGCCCTGTAATATTGAGGGAGTGTAAACTCCCATCCACAGGACCTCAGATGTTCGTTCACAAGTTATAAAATCCTGTCTGAAGCATGCACTGTATCTGGCAACAGAACTCCCCATGCAATTGCTTTAAAGTAACACTCTTCTGTGAGACGCTGACCTTCTTCCGTTATGTACTTCTGATCTACATGCAACTTCAAAATCTCTCTTCTCCTTGTGCTCTCCTGCTAACTACTGCCTCAGATGTTTGCCACCTTCAACAAGTGACCTGAAGGGTAGATGCTCCTCTCCAATTTATGCTTCTTCCATCTGGCAGCCTCTATACTAACAGAGTATTTTCCTACAACTCTCCAAAACACTGCTGCACCTTCCTGCACCTTGTGGAATATAAAAATGGCACAATAGCCCACCTGAATGTCAGATTTAGTACTCCAGCCTGTGGCTGCTTAACTCTGCAAAGGAGAGTTTGGAGCAGTTTTGCACAAGATTTCCAGCTAATGGGGCACTTGAAAGCTCTATGCAATGGGTCCTCTCCCAGCTTGTGATCAAAATGCTTAAATCATTTTAGGCTTGCTGAAAAAAAAATAAAATTAGCTGTAGGTTACAAGTCAACAGAAGCATAACGATGTAAGATTATAATAACAACAATGAAACTTGACATTCCAGTTATGTCTGAACAATTGTATGGTATATGACAAATAGTAGGAGAAATAGCTTGGTTTGGAGACGGTTTTAGTAAGTATACTTACAGTAAGAGACAATTCCTGAAAGAGTCTTTGTATCAGAAAGGTCAGGGAAAGATTTTGAATGTATCCACAACTCTTCCTTGTCTAGCTTCAACTACAATATACATGAATGGAATTTTTTTCTGTTATATTAATGATTCAAAATGTAAGTTGTCTAATGCACAGGAAAAGCAACATAAAGACAAAGTACTAGTCTGGCATTTGGGAGATAATGATTCATGCTCATGGTTTGCTACATTCTTTCTTTCTACAGTTATGTAAGTCACATTCAGTGTTGCCTTTGCAAGCAAAAAGAGAAAAGAGTGAATGAAATGTCACTATCTTTCATGCTGGTTGGTGTTGTTTGTTTGGGTTTTTTTAATTTTAAAATACACTAAATGGCATGAATTGCTTAGGACATAGTAGCACATTTATTCAAAGCATGTTTAGTGTTTGCAGCCTAGAAGTATCAGCATTCACACTTTAATTCATTGTCCATGTAGAAGTATAAGGTCCCTCTCAGTTACCACGTAATGAGAGCACTGGAAATTGACAGCATAGCTAACATCTTAAAAATGTGTTTTGCTTTTTTTTAGCACAACCCTCAACTGTTGTCGCAACAGAGAAAGAAAAATGCGTGTTCTTAAGCAGTTTCTCCTGCAATACCAGGAAATGCTGCCAGCTGACTGTATTTGTATCTTTCTGCTGCCTTGAAAAAAAAATTTTAGGACGAATGGGGACATTGAAGTAGAGAGGAAGCAGATTCCCAGTGAAAAGGAAAGCTGCTCTTGTTTGGCCAGTTTCTTCCATTACAGGTGAAACAAAGTGTAGTGTGTTAGCACTCTTCCTCTGAGAAGTCCAATCTGTGATTTAGGATTTGGGTTTTGTCTTTCTTAGACACACTCATCTTCTCATTGTACCTTTCACTTTCTGTCTCTGTAACAGCCTCAAGTGGCTGTGAACAGCTGGTCATTAGCAAAGAGATGCAGAATTGAGTAATCTGTATATTTGGCTGTCTTATAGGAGGACTAAAATAAAAACCTTTCAGTTAAATATCCTCTATTGACTATCAAATAAACCCTAAACCTCTCATCTGAACTTTAAAAAGCAATTCTTAATGCTAGGGTCATTCTAGGAAGCATGATTTCATTTAAGGATTACTTAGTCTAAGTCACCTATACCTGGATTAAGTATGAAGCATACTTCAGTATAACTTCAGGTAGTTTTAAGATTAATACCCCAGGGACTAGATTAGTTTTCATAGAGATGAAAGTGATTTTTTAGTAGATAATTTTCTATGTGATAACTCTCTGATATTCAGCTGTGATTATCATGTAAAGGGCAATATGTATTTTATGGGAACTTTTTAATGTTAGCTACTCAGAAAGAGGAAGGAATTAATTTTGGTGATGCCTGCTGGTAAGCAGGAAAAATGAACTGTTGAAACCTATCTGAGAAGTCCAAACAAATGCATATAGATCTCAGACTGGGAGACAACCTTCTCTTGGCAGCTTCTGGCAAGCAGAATACAAATGAGGTCTGGTCCTAAAGTCAGTTACTTTAAATCCTATGCAGGACAATAACAAAACCTTTGTTTTCTTTTTTAAATTTCGAACACTTGATATCACCAAAGGATTAAAAAACAAGCCAGGATTTGAATTATATTATTTGAATAATAACATAATTTGATAAAATTACCACAACTGCCAGACTTCAAATCTAAGAAATACAAACCATTTTCCCTGCTTTTTAATAGTTAACAAGAAAGTTGCAGTAAGAACACCTGAGGGCTCTCATCACAACCTGGAGCAACAGAGTGAAGGAGCCCTAAACAAGGAAGTGGCAAGAAGGGTAACACTCCAGTTTTGCCTTCGTGGGAGAAATCTCAGTGTGCTGCAGTTTTCTCCCTGAAAAGATGAGCTGTTGCAAAGGCAGTGAATCAAGGTAACAAGGAGATGTTTTCTAAAGCAGCAAGTAAACCAATAAACTTTCACTCCTAACCCGAGTGAAAGCTGCCCTAAACAAAGTCACAGGTGTTCATGCCACCCAAAGGGACCTGGATGAGCTCGGCAACGGGCCCCATGTGAACCTGATGAGGTTCAACAAGGCCAGGCTCAAGGTCCTGCATCTGGGTTGGGGCAACATCTGATGTTGATATGGGCTGGGGGATGAAGGGATTGAGAGCAGCCCTAAGGAGGGCTTGGGGGTACTGGTGGATGAAAAGCTGGATGTGAGCCAGCAATGTGGACTTGCAGCCCAGAAAGTCAACGTGTCCTGGGCTGCATCAAAAGCAGGTTGGGGGATGTGATTCTGCCCCTCTACTTCACTCTGGTGAGACCCCACCTGGAGCACTGCATCCAGCTCTGGAGTCCTCAGCACAGGGAAGACATGGACCTGTTGGAGCAGGTCCAGAGGAGGACCACAAAAATGATGAGTGGGGTGGAAGGCCTCCCCTGTAGGGAAAGGCTGAGAGAGTTGGCGTTGTTCAGCATGAGGAAAAGAAGGCTCAGGAGAGACCATAATGAAAGGCAGCAATACTTAAAAGGGGTTTATAAGGAAGATGGGGACAGACTTTTTAGTAGGGCCTGTAGAAATAGAACAAGGGGTACTGCTTTAGAATTCAAAGAGGGTAGATTCAGACTAGGTATACAGAAGAAATCTGTTTTATGATTAGCATGGTGAAACACTGGAACATGTTGCCCAGAGAGGTGGTAGATCTCCATCCCTGGATACATTCCAGGTCAGATTAGACTGGGCTCTGAGCAACCTGATCTAGCTGAAGACGTCCCTGCTCATTGCAGGAGGCACTGGACTAGATGACCTTTAACAATCCCTTCCAAACCAAAACATCCTATGATTCTGTGCCCAGTATTACCCTGCCACAACACACCATCAAAAAATGGTCCTTGGATTAGACATCATCAATGAATAATAAATCGTAATGCTGCAGTGCATACAGGGGCAGCTCTGCCTCTGTATCTCTCAGCCATTCTGGGGAAACCCTCAATGCTGTTGCCAACACGGCAAAATTGAGGACAGAATAAAACCAGTACTGTAAGCTCAAAGCCAGATTTGTATTTCCCTCAGTAAGATTCAAGTATCTAGGCTCATCCTTGAGAATGTAGACTGCAACTTGTTATGAGTACTGTCCTGCTGCCTAGACTAGTAGCTAGGTTTCTGGCTGATGGCAGGCAACTAAACTTTTGGAAGAAGGCAGCAGATAATCCAGTGTTGAGACATATAAACTTCCTGATAGGTGCTGCTGATAGTTAAGAAGTCTGCTTCCTTCTCTCTACTATCTTGTTTGAATGCTGGAAAGTTTTATACCTAGTCCCTGTGAAATCTGTTAAGTACAATCTCATCATATCTTTAATTTTTCTTAATATTATCATCAAAATATTCAACCCATATTTGATTACATTATTATACTTCGACTATAACAGTCAAAACAATCAAGTTATTTTGGAACAATCACTATTACAACATGTATCTTTCTCTCTGTGCTTTCCTCATCATTCCTAGTCTATTCAGAAGAATAAAAGGCTTTTTTTACCTTGTTTATTATCATGCAGGGTACACAGAAACACTGAACACAAACATCATCTCTTGCTAGTGTTTATGAGTCACTCCTGCTTCAAAAGGGGAAAAAATCCAGGTGTCAGCAGCCACACATATTGTGAGAAACAAAGCACTTCAGAAGTTGTTAGGCTAGGATTTGGATAACTACATTTTACCTGCTCAGACACCTTCCCCCCACCTACACCAAGCTTCACTTGCTTGAGGAAAATAATACAATCCTTCCTTCCTCAAAGTTTTCATCTTGGATGTAACTCAATCTGCCTGAGACTGCACACCACATGCTGCTGAAGAAGTGACCCAGAAAAGCTGTTTCTATGGTTGACCCTTCCCTACAGCTTTCCCCACCCCAGACAGAAACACAGCCACCACTATGCAACTTATCTGCTTTATGGCTCTCCTTAAACACATCCTACTACCCATGCATGTATTACTAAGGTGCTAACTGAAAAACATTATTGTGCTAATTGACAAACATAAATTGCCCTTAACAGTACTGTATCAGAGGCACTCTAGGAGGTAAGTTTTTGTTATTGGTAAACATTATAGCTGTTCTGTAGTTAAACAAGACTATCTATTCAGTAATGAATAAGCATATTTTATTAAAAGCAAAAGTTGTAGTTCCGAAAGGCAAGTTTAAATGATTCAGCAGGTAATCTTCCAAGATACATAGGTGAGCCTGGCCAACCCAGGAACAGTACCTGGCTGAGCAGCCTCCTAAGGACAGTGTTCTGTGGCAATTGTCTGGGTGTGTTTGTTTGCATTTTAAGTCTTTAACTTCAATACTTGCACAGAAAACTCCTTGAATTTAATTTGGTTGCTGTAATTAGAATTGACTACTGTACAGAAAGAAGACAGATTAGCTATGTTGTACATACTGTGATTCTGCAACTTCATCTAAACTGCCTTTTCTTGCTGCAAATTGTACCAGAAATGGATTTCTGTTCCTTCTTTCTTAACAAGGCAAACTAGTCTTTAGTGGTAAGACACTGATTCTGCTTTAGCCTGTTTTATTCCTTATTTCCGTGGCACAGAAAGCTGCTGAACATCAACAGCAGCCATACAATGTAGGCTGAATGCTGTTAACAGGGAGACGTCTGGCTGCTGCAAAGTGGTCTTGGTGCTATTGGGTTTTTATCGCTTCCAATTGTAATTAATAATAGATAAAACTGGGAAGGAAAGAGCTGAGTAAACAAGCTCAAAAATGTTATTTTTAAATGCAGATATTAAACAATGTGAAGTCTGATAATGAATAAACTGTACTATTCATATTACTACATATCTTGCAATAACAGGTTCTCATGTCAGTGTCCAAATGATTACCTGCTAAGAATAATCTTTCTTCTGCCTTAGCTTTCATGTAACACAAAGGATGTTTGCTGTTCCTCTTCTCGCACTGATACAGCTGTGGCAGGTTGACCTTGGCTAGGTTCCAGGTGACCACCAAGCTCCTCTGTCACTCCACCTCTTCAGTGGAATGTGGGGCTGGGGGGAGAAAACAAGATGGAAAAAAACCTTTGTGGGTCAAGATAAAGGCAGTTTAATGAAGCAATAGCAAAAGCTGCACACATGGAAGCACAGGAAAACAAAAGGTGTTATTCTGTGCTTCCCATCAGCAGGTGATGTTTGGCCATTTCCTGGGAAGCAGGGCTTTGGTAGCTGTAGTGGTTGCTCTGGAACATAAACATTGTAAAGAATGAATGTCCCTTATTCCTCCTCTTTTCTCTTAGCTTTTATATCTGAGCAGATGTCATATGTGTGGTGTGGAATATCCCTTTGATCACTTTGGGTCAGCTGTCCTGGCCATGTCCCCTCCCAGGATGGTGCCCACCCCCAGCCTACTGGTGAGGGGGGGAAGGCTGGCGGGACAGCCTTGATGCTGTGCGAGCGCTGCTCAGCAGTAGCCAAAACACCGGTGTGTTATCACCGCCTTTCTGGCTACCAGTGTGGAGCACAGTGCCGTGGGGGCTGCTATGGGGCTCAGCCAGGCCTGGTACAGCAGCAGTTGCCTTCACAGGGGTGTCATCTGGAGCAGCTCTGTGCTGGCTCCATCAGGTGCATAGGGAGGGAAAGAAGGGGGTGGCAGTTCCCAGAAGGGCCTGACAACTGAGGGCTGCTCTGCTTAGAGAAGATATGCTTCCCAACGGATCTGTCATGCTGGGATCCAATAGAATTCTTTTAAAATGGCAACACTTTTGCTGCTACAGTTTTGATCAAAACACAAAAAAATCAGGGTACTGGAACTTTGATTAATGCTTCTGTGAGGGAAAACACTGAATTCAATAGCTCACCAAAACTGGGCATGCAAAAGCAAATGTTTATGCTCCAGACTGTGGCGATGCAAGTCGAGGCGGACTGAAAAAAACACTATGTCTGCGTCGCTGGGTTTGGACAAAAATGGCCTTTATTGTTTATACAAACTATTTATATATATATATATATATAGTACAGGTGTTAGACCCTGACAGGTTTTTGTGTCCTTCTTGCTTGCTATTTGCTGTTGCTGTAGGTGCCCATATGCTGCGGTTCTAAGTTCCAAGATTCTTCACACCCTATTTACATACCTGATGATTTGTGGCTGTCTTAAAGGTACAGGGCTAAGTCTTTGAAGTCAACTAACTTGTCTGCAGACCTGCTGCAGACACCAACAATTCCCCCTTTTTGTTTTTTGAACAGCTAGTACCAGGTTTGTCATGTTCTGCAGGGCCCTTGCAAACATGACAGCAACCAAGGCAATAGCAAACAAACAATACTGCCAATTAAGTGAAATGATGCCAAAAAGGCTGACATTTTCTCAGATTTTGGTAACATGTTGCTGCAATGGGACGCCTAAAATCAATGCAGCACATACCATCAAAATCCTCACAGCCATGATCTTGAGCCAACAACAAAAAGCCAAGAGTTGCTCTGTTTTGTATGTAATGGTGGCAAATTTGACTCACATTCTTAACTGCCTAACAAACAAGGTGATTTAACTCTTTAATGCTTTCCCTACTGTTACTCCGGATGCAATAAGTTCCCATCAGTTCCATAAATCAACTACATCATTACATGCTTCATCCAAAGTTACATTGTGTTTAAGCGCATTATGCTTATCAACATGTTCACGTGTTGATTTATGCAGGTGTCATGGTCCCATCATAGCTTTTCACTACATTAGCATCTACATAAAGACAACTATCAGCATTCAAAGTGCAAACAATATCAACTTCTTTTGGGTTAACATTATACAGAGGTAATCAATTATGCCAAATACCAAGACTTTCAGTAAGATTCTTCATTCCCCACATACATTCACTCTTTTGCAACAAGGTCTGCAAGTCAGTTTCAAGGAAGGGCACACCAAACAAGGACTGGTTCAGTAGGGAGACACACATTAGTTGCTGGGTTGACTGGTGGCAGCAGCGCTCCCACGATCCGGCACACTAAGCTCAGGCCGTGCACAGCGAGCAGGTATCCATCGCGGGCCTTCATCTGTAGAAACACAAGCATAACCTCTCCCCCAAGTTAGCAATTCATGCGTTCCCGACCAATGCCCCGTACGAGGGTCTTTCATGTGTACTAAGACGCCTTCATGCTTTTGCTGCTTGTCACCAGTTCACACAAAATGTCACACAGTGGGAGGCACCACATGGTCGGCAGAGATTTTCAAAAAGTTCAAAACATAACATGCTTTCTCTAATCGTGCCTCTGGGGTCATTCCCTTCATTCCCCTTTGGGGTTTTTGGGGTTTTTATTGTTTTGGGTTTTTTTAAGTGAGTGCCACTTTATTAACAGACTCACACCAATTTATACCCCCAGCTAAAAATACACACAGTACACAGGCTTTGTTATGTAAAAGGTGACAGGTTAAAACTACTTGTTCACACGCTTCCAGCTCCCCTGTGATTGGTCCCGGTGCCCACGTGCTGCTCCCCCCTTTTTGTTTTTGAGTGATCCAGACCCCTTTTATTATGCGGTTCATAATTCTCATCAAGCAATTCCACACACAGCCCAATATCATTAAAAATATTACAATGGCAATTAATACCGTTATCCCATGCACAAACAAATCTTTTAACCATCTAGTAATTCGTAAACTCTGTAGCCAGTCTGTTAACCCATTCTCAATCTTTATGGCCTGTGCATTTTTTCTTAACTCAGCAAGCTGCTTATGAATAGTTTGAGTGATCAGGCAAATTCATACAACACTTTCCTTAGCGCTGTTCACTATAGGCTACTCTCTACTGTTCATGCTGTTTCCTTATCTTCTAGAGGTGAGATCACATTCCTCCTTTGCTTCTGTCTCATCCTAGTTTCTTCTCATACTCCCTTAAAGTTATTTAACTCTTTGCTGCAGGATCTCAGCTGCACATCATCAAAGCAAGGCCAAAACTGCACATTATCAATGTCAACACAACCCACTGTCTCTGTTCCATACAATTCTATTATTCCTTTTTTTTTTTTTTTTTAAAGAGCGAAATACATTTCAACCACTGTAATACAGTAGATTATAGACAGCTTTTCCGCGTGACAGAACACAGTCACTCCGCATTGCAAAACAGTTTTTTGCAAGTCCTGTACTACTTTCCAAGCAAATGGTGTATGAACGTGAGGATTACCGCCAGCCGCATCTCCCAGTACGATAGGATGTGCGTGCGGTGCAAAGGAGTAGGAAGATAAGGAGCGGTCCGCCTATCAATTTTGCTAAACCCCAGTTCCAGTCTCTTAACGCCCCATCTCTTATAGCCTGCCAAAATCGGCGAGGGTCGCGCGTCATTACTGTACCACTGGAAACTGGATTTTTACCACCTCCACCTTCTTCATTGCCTGTGAGTGATAACGTTGTCGTAGCAGGACCCGAATCTGGGTTTTCGGCATTTCCATCCTGCGCGGGCAGGGCTGGAGCCAAGGGAGGAAGGAGTGTGGGCTGGCACAAATGTGGGGGGGAGTCAGGGGGCCTGGGATCGGTCCGCTGAGGTTTCTGCTTGTCATCCTCGGAATCGGAATCGGTATCGAGTATAAGTCGATGCAGTTGGAGAGATTTAGGGGATTCGGGGCATTGAGGAGTGGCGTCTGGTAAAGGACACAGACTCTCCCCCTCCCCCACCCCCTCATCCTCTTGTCTGCATTCTGGACGGGGATACAGGGGAGGTTTGAACGATGTACCCTCATTCTCATTTTGCTGACTTTTTAAGCCCCCTCTTGCGTCTTGAGGACTTTGCAAGCCCCTGCTCGCATTTTGCTGACTTTTTAAGCTCCCACTCGTGTCTTGCAGACTCTGCAAGCCCGCAGTCACATTTTGCTGATTTTGCAAGCCCCCATTTGCATCTTGCGGATTTTTTAAGCCCCCTACAACATATCTAAGCAGTCCCCATGTAAGCAAAAGCCCCGGTGCCTTTTTGTCCCCTTTCTCCAGAGCTTCTAACAGTGTTAATCCTAAATTGTCCCAGGTCGACACACTAAAAGCAGTTGCGGGGGACACTTCCACTCCATGTGTTTTGGCCCACAATAACATCTCTTTTAACCGAAGCCCATCTAAAGTATTTCCACGCTTCTCTAATACTAATTTCCACATTGATAGCACCGTGGTATCTTCTTTAGATAAGTTACTCCCCATGCTGTCGCTGCTGGCTCACCTTACCGGTGTCACGTTCTCCTGGGATCTCGCAGCCGCTCGCTGTGCTACTCCGCTTCACCAGGCTCTGCCTCCCCAGCAACGCACTGGTCAGAGCCTCAGGGTAGGCTCCTGGCACCCCTCACCGGGGTCACATCGGCTCAGTCTCAGGGTCTCTTTTTGATACCCTTTACTGGGATCACATCGGCATGTCAGGGTCACCAAATGTGGTGATGCAAGTCAAAGCAGACTGAAAAAAACACTATGTGTCTGCGTGGCTGGGTTCAGACCAAAATGGCCTTTATTGTTTATACAAACTATTTATATATCTTAGACAGTACAAGTGTTAAACCCTGATAGGTTTTTGTGTCCTTCTTCTTGCTTGCTATTTGCTGTATGCTGCGGTTCTAAGTTCCGAGATTCTTCACACCCTGTTTACATACCTGACGATTTGCGGCTGTCTTAAAGGTACACGGCTAAGTCTTTGAAGTCAACTAACTTGTCTGCAGACCCGCTGCAGACCCCAACACCAGACCTCATTCTCATTTATAATCCACTGCAATAAACAGGTTTGCACGTGTCAAACAGTGATTATTTCTCAGATTCTCAGCACCTGTTTAATAATGTGTATTAAGTTGTTCTGTGTTTTGATGACCGAGGGATATTGCATGAACATTGCAAGTGTATGTTAATCAGTGTTTTCCAAAGTGCTGGGGACAGGTGGAAAATCAGTTAAAGTGATTAAATGTAGGGCTAGTTGTTGTGACTGCTGTGATCATATTGGGCCCACATTGAAAAGGAACCCCTTAGCAATGCCACCAGTTTCACTTGGAGAGTCATGTCTCTAAATCCACTGTCTCTTTCCAGAGGAGATGTCCAGAAAACTACTTCTGCTGGTTTACCCAAGCTCATCCTTGCCCAGACTCTGGGGAGCCCCAGCCAGCATGCTGAGCCCATATACGGAGCAGCAGCTGTACAGCAACAGATAGATGCTGTTCTACCTTCTTGCTCAAAGCCAACTAATTTTTTTTTTCCCCACAATAATATCCTACTGTAACTCTGGATTAGTACTGCTGAATATTTCCAAAATGTTTTAACACTTCTGTCACAGTAGTCCAGCAGGCTTAGGGATGTATGAAAACACAGAACTCAACACTGAGTCTTTAATGCTCTGCTTTGAAGTGTGGGTGGTGTAAGGGAGCAGGCGCCTGATGCTAGCAGGGGCTGCCTTTCCGTGCCAGTGAAAGTTAGAAATACCTCTTCCTGCTTTTACTGAGAATTTGTGATTCGTCAAAAATGGCACATCTTAAAGGGACTTGAACAGTACAATTTTGACTTGGAAATACTGAAAAGGGAAAGGAGGAAAATAAACGCCTTTATATAAAGAAAGTGTAAACAGTTATATACCACAGGACAAAACCACCTCTGTGTCTTGAATGACTGAATAAGCTGAAATCAGAAACTGAGGTAATGTATACAACTTGAAAATGGTTAATAAATGCATACAACAGCATTGCATTTTTAAAGCCAATACATGCTATTAAAACTGTACAACCAGCTGCTCCTCTATTAATTTTTTCCACCTCACTTGTGGAATCTAAGTGTATGATCTAAATGTAGATATTTGTTTTTCAATAAGTTCCTCTTTCAAAAATATGAAAAATTCAAACACTTAGACTGTTACCCACAATGATGCGACAATTCAGACACAGTATGAGTTTAATAGAGCTGTTATTAAGGAAAACAACCTTGAACAGACATAAAAATGTAGTAGCTTCTTATCTGAATGGAAAATAATCTATTAGCTGCCATATAAATAGCTGCTCTGCTTTCTTTCCTTTTGATTTTAGAAGATACTAGGAGAATGTGATACAAACCTTTTAGTTAAAAATTAACATTTGTCTGTGACAATGTTTTAATGTTTTATTTCTTAAAACTTATGAAGAGGTCCTATTACCTGTTTCAGCTGCAGTTTACCTTTATAAAAATACTTGTCTGAGTGATGAGCATGAAAGTCTGGAAGACACTGCTCTAAGAAGTTTAGGAGGCTGAAAAAAGTGAAACTTTTACAGCAATTCTTTGTAGTACCTTGTTTTTCTGTATATTTTCTTCTAAATGTGAGAAAAGCTTAGGGCATTGGTGTAGGAGGGAGCAGGGGTAACTGACCTTGGGGGAGAGGACTGGAATCTCCCTCCTAACTGTGGGAGGCTGTGCCTTCAAAAAACACATTCATTTGTGAAAGCTACCTGCTAAGGAGATAATTACATTGGAAGCTAAGAATTGCTCGGGAACTGCTTCATTTTCAAAGGCTTTCTGACTCAAAGATTCTCTGCAATAGAAATTTTTGAAATTAAAGCTGATTACCCTTGAAAGCTCATGTGTCTCCAAAATAATATCTATTTATAAGAGTTGGAAATTCCCCTTGTAACAGCAACATGTAGACTGTAGCTGTAGCCATATTCCATAATAAGGCAGCCTCTAAATAAATGATCACTAATCCAGGAGTGCACATTCTAACACAAAATCATTATCCTTAATGTGGCATTACTGCTGAGACATGTCCCAGAAAATATGGGCTTACTTTTGATTTTGAGTGTTACTTGCAGAGAAATCCCTAGTGATTCTTGCAGTGGGTGAATGCTTTGCCTGGGGCCATTCTTGCCAAACACTATCTGCTCTGAGTATGACTTTTTCCAGGATTAGGTGGAGGTGATAGCCTGCAGATGTACAGTTTAAAATAGAACTGCAAGTTGCTTTGCTGGTAGTAAAGTATAAGCACTTCTTGCTATCTTTCTAGTCAGCCTCATAGGAACATTTCTCTGTTAATTTTGTAAGCACTACCTCATGAAGTAAACCCTATAGGAAAAGTAGTTTATTTCTCATAAAAGGATTTCTGTAACATCTGTGAAAGGTGGAACCTGGAAATATTTAGTAGATGTCACTGCTTTGTTTTTAATCTCCTGTTGTGTCTCCTTTTCCCTTCTTTGAATTCTATGTACTTCTGTCTGTACAGTGTCTTCTTGATAGCAATATTTGTCATGAAAATATTGTGTCAGGCCCTCTAAATCTTGCTTGTTTTTTCTCCTGGTATAGTTTAAGCCATATGAGATCCATTTGAGCACCAAATGCATTCGGACAGACAGATAATCAAAACAGAAGTAGGGCTTATATCCCTGATACTACCTTTTGTGTATTGGAAAGAAAGGTAAGTATAGTCAATTGCAAGCTAAAATTGCACCTGTAACACCAAGCTACAATTTTTAACACTTCTGATTGAAAAAACTTCCTTTAATCTTCCCTCAGGATCTGTATAAACATTGCTGGCTAAGAAAAGACAGTAAATCATTAAATTGCTTTGGCTTCTCTCAGTCACAGTTCACATAATTCATGTAAGGAGATGGAAAACAGTTGAGTTGTTTGGCGGCATTAAAATTAAAGAAATATCTGACCCATGGGCACTGGGATGATTAATTACATGAGCATGAGCCATTTGTGAGGACAGAAGTATACTCTCCTCTCTGACCTGCCAGTCAAGGAGGAAGCAATGCACATGCCATGTTCTGCATCTCAGTGCAACGTTCCACTTGAACGTAGAGAGGCAGAGATGTGCTGTGCTTCACAGTAAGGAGAAGCACGAGAAGCACTGCTCCCTATTTGCAAAACAGGCAGCTGAAAATACTCAGGCTTTGCTTAAGCTGCCTGCCTGCCTTTGCTATTTGCAGGCACCAGAGCAGGAGAATGGACACTGGCTTTCTTGCTCGGAGGAAAGTGTTCAGAAAGAGAAACCTGTGGTGTTTTCACCCTGGAAGTGCTTGCACTTCCTGATAAGCTGCAGAAGGGGAGGGTGGGCTGACACAGGTGTGCTCAACATTTGGAATGACTTATGGGAAGACAGAAAAATTACTAGTGGCTCTGTCCTGTACACTTATTGTCAGAAAAAAAACACACATCCCTCCCATGGATGGCAGAAGAATGGTTTACTCACATTTACAGTTATAGCTTTCACAAAAAGGTGTATTTTCTTTAGAAACTGAGCACAGATGAATTCCTTGTGCCTGAGGGAGGTTCTACAAATGTGGGAGTTTTGTGGTGTGGTCTAATGGATTTTTAATTACATGTTAATTGTTCATGAGGGTAACAATGATCAGTTTTTAAATGGTAGCTGGATGTATTTATCGGACTTGCTTGGAAGCAGCTTTGCCAAGCATCATACACCTAGACCTGGAGATGAACTGTCATTCACTCCTCTGGGGAAACACTTAAATGGCATGGCAATTCAGCTCATTTTGAAGCCATTATGTCTGCCTAAAGCAATCACTGTTAGGAAGAAATCTGAAGAGAGAGAGATCCAGGGGAATCACTGTCTTGGGGAGCAGGGAGTCACTCTTTTGGGGATTGCTGTAACCCAAAAAGTCTGGGGGTATAAATTACACCTATTGGCCTTTAGATAAAAACCACTTGCAGAGTCTCTTAATATTCTTTTCTTTTCCTTTGCATTATGTGGGGTTTTTTCTGCTAAAGAATTTTCAATGTTCTTTTTAGCAGGCTCTTGGGAGTTGCTGGCTGTAGCCAATTGAACCGCAGCCCTGGGTGCATGGGGGATGGCTCCATCAGGAATCTGCCAAATGGTGCCAGCGTACACCAGTTTGGTTGCAGGGAGGTGATGGGAGGTCATAGTTGTGGACCTGGAAGAAGCAGTGCCAGAAGAAAGGACCAGAAGTTTACCTGATCTAGAACTCAGCAGAGTTATGGAAAGAGTATATATCATTACTTATTCCATTCTCATACTGTCTGAAATAAGGTCCTGTTTAATGGTTAAAAAAAAAGTATTTTGCATTCAGAAAGAAGATCCTTCCTATCCCTCCCCTGCACAGCAAATGAACTCAGCCTGTGGTTAACTCCAGGCAGACAGATGAGTTTCATGATTAATTGCTTTGCATCCTCCATGGCTAGAGAGCTGTGCTCCAGTTGCCTGTGCACACACTTTCTCCGGCTCTGGTATAATGTAATTTGGATGTCCAGAGCAGATCAGTCAGCACATCTCTGCGGGTGTAAAGCTTTCTCTCCGGTTTGGGAGAAAAATGCTGGTCTTAGCCAGAAGGCATACAAGAAAATGTAACTACGGATAAACACCTTAAAACTTTCATTTCTGAATCAGTCTTTTGCAGTCCATGAGAAAGGAGTCGATCATAATTTCTATCTGATTACAAAGCAGGTGACAGATTTTTATTATCACTTCTCCCCTGTAACTAACTGGAACATTAATGAATCAAATCTGTTGAGATAACATGCAGTGGATGAGTATCTTCGTAACTGTTACTTGGAGAGTATCTCAACTCCCTCACAGGTCCTGCTTTGTTCCCTTGATCAAATGGCTGGTTCATGAGGCACAGGATGATGATGCCCACAGAACAAGCTGCTGTATAATTAGTGTTCACGGAACAACATCAGGCCAGTTCCTGAGCCTGTTGCTATTTTTTGAGGTGTGCACTCTCTCCGCCCATAATATTCTTCTCTTTCTAAACCTGTTGTAATTCAGTAAATGCTGCTTGATGCAGTATCTCAGGAGCCTGTTGAATACATTGTTCCTTCTCAGAGAGCGGGGAGGGAGAGCGCACCTAGGAATTACTGGAATTACTTCAAGCAAGATGACTTGCATCCATTTTGTTCCCAAACCTGTTAACCTTAGATTGCATCTAGCTTAATGTTTGCATCAACTTCTTGCTTCTAATATAGTATTTCCCCTGGTTTTATTGTATAGTTTTGTTCTTTCTACTGGCTATACAACTTGATTACTCTCCCTTCCTCTCACCATAAGCTTAATTTTCTGTATGCTTCCACATTTTCTGTTTCCTGATGGTCGCAATGTCGGTTTTAAGCTTTTACCCAGGACTGCTTCTGGGTATGACTTTCTCTCCACTTGAAGATGCTTCTTTTTTAACTTGGTTACAGAGCAAAGTGAACAGGTTGAATTAATGCAAGTGGGAGAGAGCCCCAGGTAGCTGCTGGAAAGGGTTTAGGCTGCAGAGGAGCATCTGAGAGCTGCCTGAGAGACTGATTCATGGAGGCCAGTTGTTGCAAGTGAGTGGTTTAGGTCACTTAAAGAATCACCATCAAAGGTATTAGCAAAATAGTTTTAATATGAATTTCTGGGAGTGAGACTTCAAAAAGTTTGATGGCAAGGTTCACTCCATTACTTATTGTATAAATCACACAAAGAAGAATCAAATTAAAATTAAGCTGGAGTGCTTTACACAGACTAAAGACATAAAAGGGTAAGGGAAACCCTCCTGTTGAGTCATAAGGTACAGAGTGGACCCCTTGCTTTCTAAACTCTTGATGGAGTTTAGGTGTGGCCAGGTCCAGTCCTAGTCTCAGACTAGGATAACAGTTTGTATCTAAATGATGTCTAAGGTTTATTCACATTTTAAATTTGACCACAAGATTTTAGTAGCACTTAATCATTGACTAATTTACAAAGTGGATCAATGGGATTTACTACAATCAGAGAAGTGACTTAATTACAAATCCAAGACTATACTTGTTACAGGATATCTAAATCAATTCACACACACATGCACACAGACACAAAAGAATAGATGTGTGTGTGTATATAGAAATAGATATATCAAAATACACAAAGGCGTATCAGTTAAAAGTTCCCCTCAAGTTCAGTGGAATATTCATCCTGAATGCCTTTGTAATTCTCAATGAGCAAAGGGTTGAGCCTCAAGGACTGGGGGTATCAGCTTAGGCTCCATCACCAGCTTTCCATGATAGTCCTCCTAACTTCACAGACTTGGGAGTTTATGAGCTCTGAGAGGCATTCCACTCCGAAGGAGGTGCTGTTCAGAGCCCACTGCAGTCCAGGGGCCCTCACTTAGGATCACTGTTCATAGGGTCAAAGATTATTTGCTTTAGTGAACAGCAAATTTCCATCATGGCCACAATCTCAGTCTGTAATTACTGAAAATTTCAAAATTTCAGTGATGGTGGAACTGTACCACTCAGATTCACATAAGGAGTGTTTCAAGGATGTCAGAGGATATTACTATGCAGATAAAGAATGTTTCTGGTACTGCCAGCACCATTCCCCACCTCAGCCATGCAAGATTTTCTGGTATGGTCAAGGGCTGCTTAACCACCCAACTCATTATGCAGAGGCTAAGCCTGTGGGGGATTCCTGAGATCATAGAGCAGCCCAGGGGAAGGGGCAAGATGCACCACCACATCAGCTTAGCTTAAGAAATTAGTGAAGCCCAGGGTATCACCCAACCAGAAATTATAAGAAGGATGCGGTGACTAAGAGAAGGTAAAATAGATTAAAATCAGGATTTTAAAACAAAACCAAAACCACCAAATCCAAGAAAACCCAACAAAAGAACAGTCACAGATGGAGGAAGCAGGAAAAGATTAGGGGACAGAATCATTATTCCCAAAGTTTTCTCCCATCAGTTCTAGCAAAGAATTCCCAATAGCTGAGTCTCTTTCTCAATGAGGAATGAATGTCAGTCCAATGCAAATTCCAGGTGTCTTTGCCTTTTTTCTTCAGTACAGGATACAATGCAGTCTGTTTTATTTTTCCCTTTGAACAGTTTTTTGTTCTCATCAGTGATAAGACTATGCATTGAGTTTGTCACTATGAAAAGTCTCAGTAAGTAATCTATGGGCAACAGTGATAGAAGAAAATAAGAAATTTCTCTGAGTCTGAATTAGAGCTGTTTTGGTAAAGATGAAGGAGATCCTCCAGTACCTAGCAAATACTGTCAGGCATGGCAAGGTCTGTGCAGGAGAAGGAGCTCTGCTGGCAGACTCGTGACAAATATTTCTGTGCATTGAGTTGACAGGGGAAAATAACCTGGTAAGCCTGGGTCTGAGTCCAAGAAAGTCTGCAGTTCTTAAACTGTATAAACTTGGACAACTGCATTTCTTGGTCAGAGACCTTGTTAAGCAGTTTGTCTGTTTTGCTTCTTTCCATACAAAGAAGCACTTAGGAACCAGTCTAACTGAACTTGGGATAGCTTTAAAGTAGGTTTTTGATGCAGTGCTCTGTGTGGGACTGGAGTATGTTTGAAAACATCTGTTCCAACCGCAAATGCTCATGTATATTTATTGTCTTGGTATCTCTTTTTAAAGCAGTCCAAGGCAGCTGCAAAATAACACTCACCACTTTGTTTTCTACTTAGGTGACCTTTTCCTGTTTTTTGCAAAGCACATACTAGTGTGAACAACCCTGAAACGGACTGCTGAAAGGGCAGTTTCTCATCACTCGACTTTTTAAAGCTGCTCACTTCCTTTCTGCCCCTCTCAAGCAGTATTGTTCTTCTAGAAGCAACTGTGTTTCTTTAAGCACTGTATGTCTAACCAGAAATGGCATCAACAAGGAGCCAAAGGGCAGGAAAACAAAGCTCTAATTTTTAAAAACCGCTATGTTTCATGCAAGTGAGTATTGGAGGATTTCCTTCATACATTTCATTTATCAATTGGGTATTACCGTTTGACAGATGACAGAAAGCTGTCCAAGTCAGAAATTTGCTGATTCCATGGTTCTCAAATCTGTCGTTTAAGGTTAAGAGCAATGAGGTACTTAATTAAGAAAAAAATCAGCATGCTTGTGGGGATAGTGTCTTTGCCATAAGAATCTGAAGGCATAAACTAGACCAGGGAAAGGTAATATTTTTTATTTACTCAGATTGATGTATCTAAAAAAAAAGAGACAGGTTTTTCAGCACTCCAGCCCTCCTGGGAGTCTAAAATAGAAGCAGGTTCTTCTAAAGCTAAATGCAGACTTCGATAGAAGAAACCTCACAGTTTGCTGTGAAGGTCACTGCTGTTCTTTCACTGGAGGAAGTGCCCTGCTCTGCTTGAAATGAGAGCTAAAATTAACTCAGCCCCATCTCAGAAGTTCAATAATCCATGTTGTGGGCTGAGCTATCACATCCTGTTGCTAAACTTGTATTTGCAATATTTTATTTACTTCCTTTCTGAAGGCTTGCTCTTTGCCAGGTACCACAGCTTCTCTTGGCATCACAGAGCACAATAACTACTTGTGTTCATATTTTTACCCTGTCATAAGTTCAGCTAAGCATTATCTTTCTGCATTATTTTCCATTTGCTGTGAAATATGACTATGGACTTCAGACAAGAAAGTGTAATGTATTTGTTACACCATAAATTCGCTGTGGTTGATCTGAGCCAATAGTAACTGCTCTCTAAACTTAAAAAATAACCTGCTCCATGTTAAGTAATACAGAACATCAAAGGTCAACTGAGACTCCACATCCCAAACCTGTTAAAATGTCGATTTGAAACAGAGCTAAAGATTAGATAAAACTAACCTCTCCCAAAACATCCCCTGTTCTGGGCAAAATACCTGGGTCAGTTTGTAGCTGTAGAACTCATCTCTCATTTTCCCTTTCAGGGACTTTTCCTTTCCCTTTCCTGACTTCCTCTTCTTAATGCAGGTGTGCAGGAAAGCATCTGCGATGGTGCTGGGAGGCACATTTATATTGTATATGTATATATATTTATTTATATGTATAAATATATATTTTTTTACTCCCCAGTGTGTGTCCCATCTGTGGAGTCAGTGACTGCACCCAGACACATTCTCCTTGTTTAGAGGGCAGTATTTTCAGTCATAGTTCTGGCTTTTTTTGCACTTGTCAAGTATCTTCGCTGGCTTTTTTTTCTTTGTACTGATGAGGAGCTTTATTCAAGGTACTGGCTTTCCTAGTCAAAGAAGCAGAGGTACAATAACTGCCCAAGGTCTTTGGCCACTGGTGGACTGTGCAGCTAAGCTCAGGAGGAGAAAGGTACTGCACTGGCCTACCTACCTTCCTTGGGTGGCTGATGCTAATAATAGCTTAAATCAGAAAAGGATGCTAGAACAAAAAGATCAAAGTGAATTGCTGGGAAAAA
This sequence comes from Falco peregrinus, assembly GCF_023634155.1. Lineage (NCBI taxonomy): Eukaryota > Metazoa > Chordata > Aves > Falconiformes > Falconidae > Falco > Falco peregrinus. The sequence continues at coordinate 64,809,304 of NC_073739.1, forward strand.
ATCTAGTAGGGATTTTCACTTTCACACCTAGCTATTTAGGGCATGCTTTTTGTTCATCTTTTCTTTTATCCATCCTGTCTAAAACACCACCTGCTTTCATGTCTATTCTTAAAGATGCCAGCAGACTGGATTTGGTATGTCTCAATTTCCTAGATAACTTTCATTACAAGTCATTTTTTGTGTGTGATTTTTGGGGGGTTTTTGGTACACTGACTTTGCTAATGACGTGCTTCAACTCTTCATATTAGCAGTCAAGACAAGTGTAACTCAAATAACCTAAATGTAGTGCCAGTCACTTTTAAATATTTACATAAATACAGAAAGCACTGTTACCTGGAAAAGCTGTAGTGATTTACATATAATACAAAATGGAGGTAAGAAACACTTAGAAAAACTTCTAATATATGCCAGACAGAAAACAGCTTATCAGCAAACATAGTTCTCAGAAGCTTTCCCCAGAATGTCTCTGTCATGTTGTGTGTGATGAACAAAGATTTTGATAGTAACATATGATGCTTACTCTTCTTTCTATGTTGCTTTTGTTAAAGCCTGTTGATTTGATGTCAGTGGTGGATAGAAGAAATCTAGGAAAGGCAATAAATATTAAATGGTTTTAATCTAATCCCAACAGCCAAAAGAGCACAGGATACCCTTCTTTCAAAGATGATGTGGTTGCTTCACTTGGCTCTGACAACAGCAGCTTTCAGCTCACTTTTCCTTCCTGAGCAAGCTATCTCTTCTGCTCTATTCAGGATTTCTTCTGGCATGTCTTGCTTTGGTAGCAAAGAGCCTCTGTAGTACCTGCAGTGCTGAAAAGAAGCACTGGATTGCATGTAATTACCTAGTAACTAATTTTTCTGTAGACCATCAACTCCTCTACCTTCAACTCTAACTTCCCAGAGTAGTTCTATATCTAGGCATGCGTAAGATCAGCATCACTGTCTTGCTGAGCTTGAACATTATACACAACTGTTGAGGGTTAGGAATAATGACTTGTACTCCTGTCTGCCAGAACACTTAGTTCTTTGCAGCTGTTTTGTTCTACAAGCACAATTAATTGTGGAAAACAAGGCAACAAATGCTTTCAACCTCCTAAATACTTGCTCTCCTCTTTTGTGCTTCATGTTTGTAATATATGGTCAGAAGTGGCATGTACATATCCAGTTACTGGCAACATGTGCATGAAAAACAGATGTGGTTGTTCTTGACAGAAAGGAGTGTCATGGAGACAACCTGTGACATGGGCTCTTACCTCATATATCTCATAATTCTGTTCCTGTGTTGTCTGTGTTATTTAAGCACCAGTAACACTGACTTCTGCTCTGTGGATTCAGGAAAATGCTTTCCTACCCATAGAAAGAAAATAAGTGCCTAGCCCAACTGGTAGGAGATTGTCTCCTGTCCTGTGTCCTGCAGGAGCTGAAGACTGAAATTGGAAAAGGGAAGGGACAGCAAGAAGGGGAACTAACTGAAGTAGTGAACTCTGTCCCATTTAGAGGATTTTGACTACCCTTTGGCATTACTTCCTTTAACAAGGAGGTTTAAAGGTATTAGGGCGCTGACAAGGGCTATAAAAAAAATATAATATTCTAGGCAGTTCTTTTTGAGGCACAAAACACTACTCCAATTGTTCCTCAGGTACGAAGCCAAGTGTCCCTAATACTGGACATGACGCTTTACCATCACACAGACCTTTGTTCCTTCTGCATGATTGATGCAGCTGCATAATGGGTCTGGTGGTATTTTACATGGGAGGCAGGCTAATTCTGGGCATAACCATTATAATGCTATGGTGTGGTATCTTAAGCCCTGGTCTCATGAAGTCCCAAGCACCTTCAACGGCTGTGGATAACTGGCTAGCTGAAAAGAGTCACATAGACATAGTCCAGCTGGCTGGACAAAAATGCACATCGCTCTCAGCTTATCTGAAGTAAAGCAAAATACACTGTCTTTGGCTGTCCTTGTTACACAGTAACAGGAAGATTTTGGTGGGAAAAGAATGTTGCAGGTGGGAACAGATAACTACAGAAGACAAACAAGGGGCGGGCTTGGTATTTAGGCAACTAACCAATAATGAGCTTAACTTTTGTAATATGTATGAGCTAATTATAACAAGGCATAAAAGGTGACTGTAAGAGACAATAAACGAAGTCTGCTGATCACTCATATTGAGTGACTGTGTCTTCCCTCCGTCGCAACAAACGGCATACTGAAAATCACCAGTGCTTCAGCAGAAGCAACATCTAGAAAAAGCTGCTGCTGGCAGGAAGGATGGACAGAATGCCAGGATATGTCACTAAACATCTTGTGGACAGATACTCTTTGACTAAGGGAGCACTCAGGAGCTTCACTCTTGTAGGCAGAGGCAGAGTGGGTGTCATTCCTACAGGACACTGCGTGAAGTATTCACATGTATTTGTGGTCATTATGTTAATGTATGGGTGATACAGTTGACAGTCTTTGTTCTCCCCAGTGCATTTCAAGGGGGGCAAATAGGGGCCTTAGAGAATTTCATTGAATGAAACAATGTATCTGACAGTATTGTCTGTGCAAACACGTCCTCAGCTATTAACTTTGCAAAGTTTAGAGTAAAAATTTTGATCAATCTTTAGAGGTAAAGGCAAAGGCTTTAGAGCCTTTAATTTTGCAGTACTTTAACTTTGAGGTTAGTATATTTGTTTTGGTCTGGGACATGCAAGAAAAACAAGTCAAGCCGTGAAAAAACAAAATGAGAAAAATACCACAGTGTGCAAACCTGTGGTCTGACTTCACTTTTAGAAGTAGGCGCTGTATGAAGATGTTACTGCACTTCCTGAGTGCAAGGGCTAGTGCCTAACATTAAGCTGAAATCAGCCCAAGCAGCACAGTGAAGGAGTGTGAGAGCAGTGAGGGATAAGAGAAAGCTGAGTTTCCCTGGCACTGTCTTCACTTGACACACTGACACTTGATTTGCGCTGTATTATTTCCCATACCTGATCTTTGTACTGAGGGAACAACTTTGAGAGCCATCCATCCACCCTGACCATGTATGCACTCATTAAACCCCAGGAAATAGGAGGAGTTTTGTGCCTTTGGGGACCTAATACAGGATCTTATAACCCCCACAACTGCAGCCCTGCCTTCCTGCTGGTTCCAGAGAACCCACACTGAACCAGCAGGATGGGAACAGACCTTGGTACCACCCCAGAAGGAACCAAAAACTAGCACAGCCTATGTGACCACTAAGCTAAGCACACTTTTTTTCTGGAGATTTTTCTGGGAAAGCATATGAATGCCTTAAGCTCTTGGTAGTATGCCTGCTTTTTAATTAGTAGATCACTTCAAATGAAACTCCGAAGGAATTCAGGTCTTTGGAAACTTTGCCAAACTTCAAACAAAGGAAACAAATACATGAATTATAGCAGAAACAAGTGCTTTGAACTAGCTCTGCAGTGAGTTAGGGAGGACAAATGGTATCACACCTGTGGGTGAGGATGATCTGTGACAATAAAATCCTGCAAGGGAAGTGAGACACTGAAACTGCATGGCAGCATCAGAGCAAATGTTTAGTTCTGTATCTAGTTTGGCTTTTATGCTTTATACTTTATTTGGTGAGGCTTCCTATGCTAGATACCCTGCAGGCTGTGAAATGAATACTTCACTGGAAGCACAACAGCAAGTGCCCTGGAGAACCTGGAAAGTGTGAAACACAAAAGCAGAGTACATACAGACCTGTATGGGGTGGTGGGAAATGGCTTGTGTGGAGCTGGTGGGGTATGAAAGTTTAAACCAGAAGAACAAAAGGAGCGGGATGAGCTAAGGAGAAAGTCAAGAGGTGAAATGCGATGTAGTCAATCACTAAAATACAGTAAGATTAGCAATAGTTTCTCCAGTCAATAACTATTCTCTCTGACAGGTCACAAAGAATCATGAAGCACTTTGTGTAAAACCCACGGTTTTAATAACACAGTTTCTATAGGGCGATGTTCTAGAAAGAAGCTGCTTAATTTTTATCACCCGCATATTTTGGTATGTGTTCCAGTGACAACGCTGTTTGTGGAGCTCAATCGTTTGTCCTAGCTTTAAGTCGAATGTGGTTTTTTGGACAAACTGTCATAACTTCCTATCAGCAGCTGAGGGCACTCCATGACCGGCTAAGTGGAAAACGTGGTCCCGCCGACAGCTCGCTTGAGGCAGGAACGCAGAGGCGCTGGCCGCAGAAATCAAGGGAAGAGGCTAAAAGACCATCTCTGCCTGCCAAAGCAGTGTGGGCTGCCACCTGAGGGACTGCAGGGCTGTCGGTGCGTGTGACTGTAGGAGCTTAGTGAGGGGCTCCGACTGGCGTACTGCTGATGGAGAAGTGTGTTGGTGGCACCGCGGGAAGTTAGCTGCGAGGCAGCCTGGAGGTCAGGTAGATGGCGCTGATACTGATTTCACTTAAAGACTTGGCTGCCCTGGCAAATTCATGGCCATAAACACAGTGCAAGACTCTGTAATACGCAGGGAGCTGGACATCCAGGAATTAATGCACTTCTTTCTGGAAATTTATGTCTTCAGATACCTCTTTTCCCCAATGATAGAGTAAGAATGAGCAGCTCCTGCCAAGACCTTCCCATGAGCCTGTAATTGGGCCACTTTACGACTTTGTTAAATTCCCGTTCTTCATATGACCCAGGGATTTATGCACGCCTAGCCTTTCTCGGCCCCTGATAATCAGGCTTTTATGAAAAAGCTGTTCATTTGTGTCAAAATGAAGCTGTAGGGATAAGGGATTACTTTTTTTCTAGAGCCAAAGACAGAATGCATGTCTGAAGCCTGAGTTCAGGCTATGTTTGCCCTGTTTCTTGGCAGGATAACTGCAGCGCTGCATACTGATCTAGCTACAGAGCTGCTGCTATCTTAGCTAGCTTGCGAATGAGCTTCTCATGCAGACTGCAGGTATACTTGAGCACTGCTGATGAAAGAAAAAGTGGGACATTACAGAGCACTGGCTAGGACGGCTTTCCTCTTGCAAGGTATGACAGAGTCAGTTTCAAGCCTTTGCATCAGTGTTGTTTTAACACCTTCAGAAGGAAAAAGTGAAATACATCAATTACAAAATATAAGGTAGCTCTCCACAGAAGCTAAGGAATATAAGTGTAAGAAATGTAAGTGCCAGCACATAACCTTTTAGAGGCCTCTGGAGCACTTACATGCTGAACTTGGTACCTATGGCTAACGTTACTTGATGAGTTGTGCAAATTTGGAGTTAGAAGGCAGGGAAGGACTTGCAAGCCAGTGGAATGACTGGAGAAGAGGAAATAGGAAGGAGGAAATTCAGAGGCAGAAAGGGCAGAAACACAATTCATCATTGGGGCTAAGAATGCTGTCAAAAATCCTTATCCTTGCAACAGCTTTTCCTTTGTAAAACCTTGCAATGAATAGTATGGTAAACCTGGCACCTTGAGATAGGGTTAGGTAAATGCTATGTAAATGCTAGCTGTGCCAAAGTCAGAGAAGCAGTCTTCAAGTAACAGAACAGGCTGCACTGGGCAGCCAGGCAGCCTCATGGCCTTTTGTAACGCAGAGGAAGCACAGCTTAAAGACTTTGCTTCAGCAAAGTAGGTGAGAAAAAATAGTTCTAGTCTTGCTTAGCAGAATGCTTTGTGTATTCAGCTTTAACCATGTGCTTGTGTCCTCTTAAAGTCAAATTTAACAATCTCCTCTAAACCTGTACCAGACAAATCCTGTGTTTCTTAAATTCGCTTTTTACCATGTGTAGTACCATTTCTTCCCAGTGGAGGGGAAACGTGTACATCTGTTCTGCCTGTTGTCCCCTTTCCCCATATGCCTTTCAGCACAGCAGACCGAAGCAATTTACGGACAGAAAATAAAGCACCGAGAAATCTTGTTTATGTTAAGTAACTTACTTTGCAATAACGGATACTAATTTGGAGAAAGTGAAATTGAATGAGGGAAACAATATTCACCTGGGAAGCCAGAACTTGCAAGGCTAAGGTTTGAGCGGGCACAGGTCTGACTCCTGTTTGTGTATCCCAGTTTTATCTCTTCTTGTTTTTATCTCTATCCCTATAGTTAATCACTAGTAATACTAATATGGCTTGAGTAGACTTTTCACAGTGAGGTAGGAATTAAGACAGCTGCATGTAGAAGCACATATGTAGTAGAAAATTGCAGGTGGGTAGAAGTAGAGTGTACACAATCCAACATACTTGACACCTGAGCACTGCTACCTTCATAATGCAATACTTATGTAGGGGAACTGAAGCTGCTCTGCACCTTTGCTGGTTTGTTTTGTTTTGTTTTGTTTTGTGGGGTTTTTTTTGGGGGGGGCAGGTCTGATAAAGCATGCATCCTGATGTTGACATCGTACTGTAAAATAAGTATATTTTGCTGTTATTTTAAGATCTGAAATGAGGGATGTTCAGCATCTGACACTGAAATAATTTATACAGTTACACGCTCTGAGAGTTGTTTATATCAAATCAACTAGACTTCGATTTTTACCAGAAATGCAAGTGAGTAGAAGTATTCTTACTGTGTGCCAACAAGCAAATAATGCTTCAGAAATGTGTAACAAACCAAGGAAGTAACAAACTTCAGTGGTTTTGCATCTCCAGAATGGGAGAAATGCAAAACTATTCCACATTTCAAAACTTTTCTGCCGTATACATGCTTCACTCTCCACAATTGCCTGTACACAAACATCTAGACCAGAGGTCCTGAAGTACAATTGCCTTCAGGGGCCATCAAAATTAATGTATGTGCATTCTCAATGTTTCTGCTTGTGTGAAAGTTCTCAGAGCTGGCTGTTTTCAGGCAGCTCTGGGGGGTGTCATGGGTTCTCCATGCAAAAGCAAGGACAGGGTAGCTCCAGGGTAGCTCCTTTGCACTGGGGCCTGCACCCCAGGGACTGGCACCCTCTAAGCCAGGCCACGGGCCCCAGCTCTGCGCCGAGGTAAAGCACAGGCCCTGGCTCCCCGCTGCGGTGGGGCTGCTTTAAGTGTGTGTGGGGAAAACTCCTTCCTTTCCTCATGTGCTGCGACGGACACACAGGCCACAGCACCGATCGTCTACCGGGAACCGCCGCCGCCCCGCGAGCAGCCACGGCCCAAACCGGAGGGCTCACGGCGGTATGAGGCCCCCCTCGCCGGGTGCCCACCCAGGGGGGCGGCGGTGGGCAGAGCGGCCGCCGCAGCTGCAGCGCGTTACAGGCCGACCTGAAAGCCACCCAGCCCGGCCCCTCGAGGCCTCCAGCGGGGGTTACCCCCGCTCCGGGATGCTGCTCCCGCCCCGCCGCTCCCGCACGGCCGCGCAGGGCAGGACGCGACGGCCTGCACCGGCCCAGCTCCCCTCGGCCGGCCGGCGGGGCGGGGCGGGGCGGGGCGGGGCGGGGCGGGGCCGGGCCGTCCCTCAGCGCCGGGGCGGAGCCTGCGCCCTTATATAAGGGGCGGGCCGGGGCGCCGCCGTCGGCAGCGGGCGGTTAGGGGTGGCGGAGGTGGGCGAGTGCAGCCGGCGGGGCGCGGGGATGGAGCTACTGCGGACGATCGCCTCCCCGCCGGGCGGCGGCGGCGCCAAGTGCTGCGAGGCGGCGCTGGGCAGAGGGGCCGGCGGCGAGTCGCGGAGGAAGAAGGCGGAGGAGCCCCCGCCGCACCAGCACGCCCACCCCGCCGCCGAGGTCTCCCGGATTATAACCGACCCCACGACGGGGAAGCGCTACTGCCGCGGCAAGGTGCTCGGAAAGGTAACGACTGCGGCGGGCCCCGTGCCCTCCCGGGCGGCGGCCGGGCCGGCCTCTCTCCTCGGTGGAGCGCGGTGCGGAGCGGCCGCTGTGCTCGGCGGGACCCTGGAGCGCCCCGCGCTGCCGGCCGGGGGCTGCCCCGCTGCCGGCGCGGTGGGTCCGGGCACCGCTCCTGTCCCCGATTCGTCTCCGCCGCGGAACGCGAGCGGGGCCGTGCCATCGGCTCGGGCCAGCCTGCAGAAATGGCTTCGGTGTTGCATGCGGGGCGGGGGGCAGCTGTAGCGCGACCCCTCAGAGAGGCGACGAGCCGCAGAGCTGTCCCCGCATTGTCCTGTGCGAAGGAAGTCGCGCTCCTTGACTAATGCCTGAGCTGGTGAATGACTAAGTGTGGGACTTCTTTCATACCTGCTATAATTGCTTTTTTCTCGTGTGTCTCTCTAGGGTGGATTCGCCAAGTGTTATGAGATGACAGATTTGACAACAAATAAAGTTTATGCTGCGAAAATCATTCCTCACAGCAGAGTAGCGAAACCTCATCAAAGGGAAAAGGTGTGTGTCGGTGAATGACTCTATTTTTCTCTCGTCAAACTCCCTTTGTGTGCTGGATTGCCCGGCCCTTTGCCTGAAATGGTTCTGATAGAGCTGCCTTCTTAACCATGTGGACGCAAGGCTAATAATGCTTCCCCCTCCCCCCACTTGTCTCTTCAGATTGATAAAGAGATTGAGCTGCACAGAATGCTTAATCATAGACACGTTGTGCAGTTTTACCACTACTTTGAAGACAGAGAGAATATTTATATTCTTCTGGAGTACTGCAGTAGAAGGGTGAGCATCAGCTGGGAGAAATCCAGTATTTACTTACCTGGAATCTGCACCTAATTTAAATGTGTGATGTGTAAAAGGTATTTTTTGTGGCCTCTTTAGTTGTTGTTTCTCCATACATTTATTTACTTTTGCTTAAGATGAATCTTGTGTGTGAATAATCAGTAACATTTTTCTGCCTTTGTTTTTCCTCTGCAGTCAATGGCTCACATCTTAAAAGCAAGGAAGGTATTGACAGAACCAGAAGTACGGTACTACCTCAGGCAAATTGTGTCAGGGCTAAAGTATCTTCATGAACAGGAAATCTTGCACCGGGATCTTAAACTAGGTAAGTTCTGCACCTCACCAATTTCAAAACACTCTTCCAGCCCTGTCACCATTGTACCACTTTCCGTTTGTATGGTGATAGCTTAACAAAATTAGCTCAGCCTGACTTACTTTTCAGTGGAAACTTGGGAGTGCTTAAGGGATGACATTAAGCATTCCTACTTAAAAAAAAAAAAAATCTTGGCTAGCTTCTGGCTTTGAACAAAGTATGACTCAGCACCTGTGGCAAATGCGTTCCAACCTTGCAAGAAAAGGACTAACTAGAATTTCTCTGTCTGCTAGGTAACTTCTTCATTAATGAGAACATGGAACTAAAACTGGGTGACTTTGGCTTGGCAGCTAGGCTGGAACCCCTGGAGCACAGGAGGAGGTAGGAGCATCAAGAAATGTAAAGTCTGGTAGTAAATGAAATCAAATTCATCTAGAAATGAGAAATCCTGTTCCACAGAAAAGCTAATTGCTTCTAGGATCAAGCTTTCCCCTTCTAGAAAATGGGCTGCTGAGCTTTGACTTATTTAAATGCTCAGAGAAAAGCATAACAGCAAATGCCAGAGGCATTTGACTGACTACTAGCACAGATACAAGTCTGCTATTCCTGTATCATGAAGACACCATGAAACACATCTACTATTAACATTCATCCAGCTCCTCTTTAGGAGTCTTAAGTTCTTGTCCAAACTTGAGAAGAAAACCTGCGCTATGAAAAATAGTTTCTCTGCTCTTTCTATCTAAAATACTGACAGGCTCTGTGGCCTCTTTGATTTGCAGAACAATATGTGGCACACCAAATTACCTCTCTCCAGAAGTCCTCAACAAACAAGGACACGGCTGTGAATCTGACATCTGGGCCTTAGGCTGTGTAATGTAAGTACTTCACTGCCTTTGAAATGAAATATTTCTGTCACTGGCTTAAGCTTTTAAGAGTTCAAAGGGGATGCAGTACTACATCAGTTTGGAGCCTTTTATACATGTGTAGCCCAAGTGCAGAAACTCACCTTTTTGTTGGGAGACAAACAATGCCTTTTCAATAGTTGTAGGCAAGCATTGTGGGTGTGTGTAAAAAAAAAAAAAAACAAAACAAAAAAAAACAACAAACCAAACAACAAAAAAACCCCAAAACAAAACCAACCCAAAACCCAACAAACCCCCCCGCACACACCCCCAAAACAAAAAACAAACTGAAAAACAACACCCCTACCCCACCTCCTCCCCCTGCCCCAAACCAACCAACAACAAAAAAAAAAAAAAACCAAACCAAAAAAACAATTCTTTTCCTTTGCCTTTTAAACAGGTATACAATGCTATTGGGAAGACCCCCGTTTGAGACCACAAATCTTAAAGAAACATACAGATGTATAAGGGAGGCAAGATACAGCCTGCCTTCATCTCTCTTGGCACCTGCGAAACACTTAATAGCTAGCATGTTGTCAAAAAATCCTGAAGATCGGCCCAGTTTAGATGAAATAATTCAACACGAATTTTTCTTACAGGTTTGTACTGTTTTCTGGCTGAAAAAAATATTCCCCCTAAAAATGCACTCTGGTCTAAAAATTATTTTTTGTATCGCACTTCCACAGGGCTTTACACCTGATAGGCTGTCTGCTAGCTGTTGTCACACTGTTCCTGATTTCCATTTATCAAGTCCTGCTAAAAACTTCTTCAAAAAAGCCGCTGCTGCTCTCTTTGGTGGTAAAAAGGATAAAGCCAGATACTTTGACACACACAGTAAGTGGATTTGTAGCTACACTTGAAACTTATCTCCATGCCATCACTGTCATGCTAGTAATATATAACTGTGAGATAGCAATCGAGTACTTGTATTTCTGTCTCGGAGCTTCCCTGGGTTAGTTTTGACCTCTCTATCAGTAACTATAGACAGTAGCCTACAACCTACACCAACTTACGTAAGTGCGTGCTTCTTATGGCATACTAACAATCTATACTGGCCATCTGTTGTTCTGTAATGTCTATTAAAATTTAGTCTCTTCATGATCTGTGTATAATGGCACTGCTGTTCTGGGAGACTGGCAGGTTCAGAAGGAACTACTGGAGGGAGACAGTGCACATTCTGCAGCCAGCTGCTTAGGCTTTCTGTAATGGAACAGCACTTTCATATGCAACTAAGTATTTTTTCCTGTATTACAGACAGATTAGCTAAAGAAGATGAAGAAATCTACAAGCTCCGGCATGATTTGAAGAAGACATCAATAACCCAGCAGCCCCACAAACACAGAACAGAAGAGGTAAATGCAAGTGCAGTTCAATTCAAATACAATAACAGTTGGGTGGAGTAGCTGTAATTAAATTATATTTGACTTGGATATCAGAGCTGGGGCTGTACACAGCATAATCAAGCTTAAATGATTCGCAGAGTTGCTTTAAGAGGGCTTAACCAAGCTTCACCAAGGTATAGTAGCCTTTGTAGGGAGACTATCAATTTTGGCTTTTGAGTGTAATTATATAGTATCTGCCTAGACTCCATTGTCATCTGTGTGGTAACTTGTCTGCCAGGTGCTCTTTCCCAATATTCCAAATACAGGACTTCAGTTTGTGATTAACTAGGACTTCTTAAAGAATAAATTGCTGAGATCTCATTCCTACTATTTGGTGTTTAGAGCTGCACACAGCTGTTCTAGGGCAGGAGAACACAGAACTGATTAGTAGTGTGTAAGATGCAAATTGGAGATCTAAAGAATGGAAAGACCTGGCTTGCTTCTTTAAGCTTAGTCTAACAGCAACTCTTTATACTTGCTGGAAACACTAATACCGGTTTCCCTAGAATTTATCACTTGAGAAACAGGAGAGCCATGCAAAACCTGTATATAGGCCTTGGCTTGTGTTATGTTTGATGTTTACATGTCTGGCATCTCTTCCAGGAGATTCAGCCTCTTATCACAACTGTAGTGAAGCCTGGAGTGTTGCCAGAAACTAGGCAGACTGGAGACTCTATTCGGATGATAGTCAGAGGAACTTTGGGAAGCTGCAGCAGTAGCAGTGAATGTAAGTGCAGCAAAATGTAATCTCTAATTCTAAATCCCACCTTTACTTTCTTCATGTCTCTCTCGGTCTTAAAAACTTGAAACAAACAGCTGCTTTCCCCCCCACCCCCTATTTTTGATGCTCTAAATTTTACAGCCAATACTTTGGAAGAATTAAAACTGGAAAGCCATAAAGGCTAAACTTGTTAAAATTACAGTCTAGATAACTGAAAAGTTTAGAATGAAGGCTGGTTCTCTGTGCACTTCTGTCAGTCTGATAATCCTTCTCTTTAAGGCCTGGAAGACAGTACCATGGGAAGTGTTGCTGATACAGTTGCAAGGGTGTTGAGACGATGTCTGGAGAACATGCCAGAAGCAGACAGCATTCCCAAAGAACAGCTGACAGCATCCTTCCAGTGGGTTACAAAATGGGTGGACTACTCTAACAAGTATGGCTTTGGCTACCAGCTGTCAGATCACACAGTTGGTGTCCTTTTCAACAATGGGGCACATATGAGTCTTCTGCCAGACAAAAAGTAAGTACAATAACAAAACCAACAACTCACTAAGGTGGTTTACACATGAAATGCTTTTTTTCACCTCTAATCTCCTTACTTTCTTTCTCCTTTTACAGGACAGTTCACTACTATGCTGAGCTAGGGCAGTGCTCTGTCTTCACAGCCACAGAGGCTCCTCAACAATTCATTAGCCAAGTAACTGTACTGAAGTATTTCTCTCATTACATGGAAGAGAACCTCATGGATGTAAGTTCAGCATATTCTGGGCCTTGAGCTGTAAAAATACACTAAAAGTGAACTGAGTGTTTAGCATAATGTCTGCTCCCTTTTTCAGGGAGGAGACTTGCCCAGCCTAACAGATGTACGCAGGCCCAGGCTTTACCTCTTACAATGGCTTAAATCCGATAAAGCATTAATGATGCTCTTCAATGATGGCACGTTTCAAGTAAGTTTGGTAGCATCCCTGGAGAAAACGTTTCTGAAATACTTTATTGCAAGAAACCTAGATAAATGCCAGAAATGTTAGAGGAGAAAGTATACAAGCAGGAACTTGCTTCTCTTTTACAGGTGAACTTCTATCATGATCACACAAAAATCATCATTTGCAATCAGAGTGAGGAGTATCTTCTTACCTACATCAATGAAGAGAGGATATCCACAACGTTTCATCTGACAACTCTGCTGGTTTCTGGATGCTCACTGGAACTAAAACACAGAATAGAATATGCTCTGAACATGCTGCTGCAGCGATGTAACTGAAGGGACTGACTGTTAAACCAAACAGACCCTCTTGTTCACTGTGAAATCTACAGTGGAGATGGTGGAGCATATGGTGATGATGGATGTGTTGTGGTACGAAAACTTGACTGTCCTAGTGTGCTGGGCACACATCTATTAGAAGCCTAAACCTACTGTTGGACTAAAAGAGTTTTACAAGGGGATATTTGGACCATAGCTTTCCTTGCTTCGTGTTTGTGTGTTAAAGATATTTCTGACTTGAACTCTGAGCAGAGTATGACTGCTTCCTCTGTAAGAAAGCATTTCTGATGGAGTTAAGCTGTGAATACACATCTGGAAAGGGAGGGAAGGGAGAGCTCCGTTGTTGTGGAATAGCTGTAATAAGCGGCTTCTGGCTGCTTAACTGTGAACTATGGCCATACTTTTTCTGTTATTTTTAAAAAATACCCACACTTGGGGCTGGCAAAGTGCATTCCTTGTTAATAATTTTTTTATTTATTACAGCCTAAAGTGAAGTATTTATTACCAACATTTTTTTTGGACCTTGGCATTTAAAATATCAATCTGTTGGCAATAAAGGGAATGGAAATCTGAAGCATCGTTCTCTACTCTTTTTACAGTACAACTTGACATGCTTTGCATTACCAAAAATCTTGCCAGGTCTACTTTCCTTACACTGTTTTTGAGAAATCTGCTACAGGTCAGGATATAAATTACAGGCTTTAACACTGAACAATTTCTTGGTGTCTATGCTCACTTGTAGTCACAAGCATCAATAAGGGGCTGCTAGTGATAGCAGCAACCCTGAAGCAACTGCTGATGGAGCTTGCAGAGCAATAATGTAGGCCTTGACAGCTGGCTGTTGTCCTAGAGGCTAAAAACAGAAGTATGGATCTTTTCAAGATGCTACATCCCAGAATTGATACTGATCTTTTACACTGACTGAAAGGAACTTCTTACATCTGGATGGTATTTGCTGGACAGTAGCTATGATAACAAGCTGTATAAGCTTCCTCCTTTTACTTGTGGAAGCCTGGCTCTTACTCACCAAGGGACTGAAGTGTCCTAACACCTCAATGCTGGAATGAATTGTCCGTATCTGTCACTGCCCCCCCCCCCGTTGTGCTTTGTGTGTGACTTTCTACCCTTGGTTAAATGGTAACCTCAGTAACATCAAAATGGTGAGAAGATTAAAGGCTGACTTAGTATCCTAACTTTGGGTTTATTCTACCAAGTTGATAACATTGGACAAGCACAAGTACTTAAGACCAATTACCTTTTGTGGTATGCCGTAAGTTCTCTGTAAAACAGGTCAAACAGATGAGAACAGCATAGGGGTGGCCTGCTATTCAGTGAAATCCCACTGCTAGTGAGTGTACACTTATTAAAACTGGAGGTAATGCCATTTGTCAGTTAAACTATGCAAATAGATGGGATTATTGAGGGCTCATGGCTCAGTGCAGAAGGGCAATGTCTGCTTGTGGGCTGGGCTTATTTATCTCTAGGTGTTGCATAGCACCTGGACCTATATAAACACATAGCAGTCTTCAAGCAACCATTCTGATGCAGCAGCAAGCAGTAGTTCAATTGCTTATTTGGAGTAATCTTCAGATTATTCTTGGATTAATCTTCAGATATAATTCAGATAAACAGACCTCAATTGCCATCACAGTTTCAATCAAAGCAGCTGAATGCAAGGAACAGGCAGTCAATTAATAAAATGCAGACTAAACAAAGTACAGATGTGAAGCCAAAACAGTGAGCAGAGGAGGTATCACTGGCTTGCTTCATCTTGCAGTGTGTATAAATGTGATTGTTTTCCTTGTATTGAATACCATGCATTAGGTAATATTTATTTACTTCTCAAGTCTAGACAGAAAGACCTAATTGAGTTCTTCACATGGATTCATTAATGTAATTAGGCAGTTCAGTGAAGTATGTACTTGCTATAGTGAGCAGAATTCAGCTTCCCAGCTGTCAACTTTCTTCAGGGGATAATGATTGATTTTATTATTGGGAGGCCATGACTGACCTAACTGCTGAACATACACGTTCACTGTTGAGCCCTTTTCTCTTACAAAGTAAAATCTTATGTTTTGTTAATGACACCATAAACATACAGTTTTATGACAACATAAGCATACACTTTGTGTGCATTTGAAACACAAAATTTACTTGAGCTATAGAACTGAACTTCTTCAGATGGAAAAATAGTTCTTTGACTGTCTATGTGCTGGAGAAAGTATGAACCTTTACTTCAGCTGCTATAATTTGAATATCAAAATCATTTTTCTATGCCTGAAATTCAGGCTAGTGTATGCAAATAAACTGCTTCAAGTGAAGGATATTAAAAGTGGATGTAAGGGCCCCAGATTCTATTGGAGGATGCTAAGTTGGTTGTGGACAGCTGTAATGCACCTCACTCAAATAGTTAAGTGGGTCAGTTATTTGTACATAATGTGTATGTGTGGTACCAGGATGCTTGATGCTTTCTAAATCCTTTTGTATCTTTCTGATTGGTGCTCTGTATCCTTGTCTCACATTTCGTTTTCATATTGCAGAGTGAGAGGTGTTTAGATCAGGTTAGGGAGAAATACCCATTTCAAAGTACACTACTTTTGCCCTAGTCTGTCAGCCCAAGGAGAGAAAGCTGCTTTAAAATTTGTAATATAAGAACTTGCATCAGGAGCAAAGGTTCTGAAATTCTTTCCCGGGGAGATCCTGTCTTAAATAAGACACTGCAGTGCACTAATGGACCTTCTTTAACCAATCACATAACATCCCTGTTGTAATTCTGCATATGGAAAGATTACTATTAGAGAAGTACGTGTCCAGTCCTCTATATTACAAATGCCTTACTTTCTCTTGAAAGAAAGTTGTAAGATCTGGATTTTATGCTTGTCAAGCAGTGATCCTAACCCTTTATATTGAAAACAAGAGCAAACACAGCATAAGAGTTTAGCTTGAAGAGCATAGGTACTTGAATGAAAATGTGGGGATTAAAGGGTTAGGTGAAAATTGGCACATAGGTTTCACGGGTATGAGTGGTGGACACAAGAAATAATATTGCCAAGAATAAAAAGTCTCCTGTACTCTTATCAAAGCATTTTTATCAATCTTAAAATACATTTTTGCAAATATACATACATACATACATGTGTAGCCCAGTGTGATAGCCTGCCAGTGGCACACAACTCAAGGAAATTATTCAAATAGTCATGCTTCAACATTAACGTAATGTATTACCCAGTGATGCCATTAGTCATTCAAGTGTTTTAGGGCATTCTGTAATCCATTCAAAATGTTCTGAAATTAGTCCATTTCATTAAATCACTTAATATACTGTGTATAAGAAAAAATAAATCAGGGTTTGGGTTATATGCTACACTGCAATACTGAACACTTTCTGACATGGTCCAGGTTACTTAGGAAACTAGAAAAAGATTCAGTCACTTTAAAGCTATTTCATTACTTTTTAAAATAGTCAGTGGAGAATGATCTTTCTGCTGCCCATCAATAGCTATGAATTTCCTGCCTGATTAGATGGATTCTAAATGTACATGTCAATTAAGAAAATTATAGATTCTTATACGTAATTATGAACTCCCAGCTAGATGCATACCTAAGGAATCAACCAGAATCATGCATGGCATAGAACATGGCTTTTTCTTTTAATATGTTTTTATACTCTTCATGCCTTATTATCATCAAAGCGGCAGACGTCTTCAATTGAATTGCCACACTGTTAGACCAATACATAAAAATTAAAAGGTTAAACCCCATTTAAATCTACAGTATTGGAAATAAATATCATGGTTCATCAGCATTTGGAAATTAGTATAATAGAACATAAAGATTTAGCCTCTGGGATTGATCTGTGTAAATTAGCTTCATCATGGAAACAAAATTAATGTGAAAGATTCTGTTATACTGACACAGAGTTAGGCTAAATTTGAAATGGTTGCTAGTTGGTTTTTTTTTCTCTAGTGTGAAATCATGGTGAAAAAAATGTTTTACATTGTCCATATCATGTAGATGGGATCTGATGTGCTTTTTGCTACTTACTGTTTGAAGAAACACCTTAAACTGTCATGGAAGGAATATAAAAGAGTCAATGAAATCAACAGTACCTTACACAGAGGCATTATTGGTAACAAACAGGCCCAGGTAAGTTACTAAACATTCAGAGGTTAAAAAGCAGTAAGGTACTTTACGGTTGCCTTCACAAAGGATTCTGAGTGGAAGAACTAAATGAACGCCTCTGCACTTTGCCAGATTGTAGTGCTGCCTTCTTTTGTGGCAGGCCAGAGATGAAGATTACTCCATGCTCTGCCTCCCTTACTTATCTTGAATGATCATGGAAATGACTGCTTATTTTCCATCGACAATTTCACAATTCAAATAAAGGAGATGGTGGAACAAGTAGGCTCTGAGTGGGTGAGTGGGTGTGTGAGTGGGTGAGTGGGTGGGTGGGTGGATGGATGTCTCTTCATACACTGAGAATCTCAGGCAAAGGTGGACACAAGAAAGTGGAGGGAACTGGTAGTCAGCCCAGAGCCCCAGACATGTGCAGTGCATCGTTTCTCCTCACCAGCTTTTCCCAAAGACTTCAGCAAAACCTCTGTAGTCTTCCCACCAGAGAAAAACCTTGATCTCTTTACAGACCTGTTAGATTTTGTCCAGAGAAATACTCATATTCTGACTGTGGATATTGAGTGGATAAATAGATTAAAATTCTTTTAAATTCAACCACTTTCTTTAAAAACAAAAAGTTAGACACTTGCTTCACAACGTATTTAATGCTTTACTGTGGTTATTAATACAGATTTCAGCTAACCCTTTTTCCCTTCCTGGAGATCTGTTTTCTACCTTCCCTCTAATTTTCTGTTCTTTTTTCCTCAAGATCCCACCCTGGGGAATAAGCACCAGCTCATTTAAATTATTTACCTGGATTTAAGATCTCTGGCGCCAATAACCTATCATACAGCTAGGTCTTCCTAGACAAAGATGACTCCAAAGTGCTATAATGATGCAAATAATCCATTTAGAACCTAGTCATCTTGGACATCATTCCTCTTTTCATCATTCCTGTATGGACACCATTCTTCTGAAGGACTCAATTAACAGTATTTCACATGAAATGACCACTGTATCAACACTGTTAACAAGATGAATAAAATAAGTTTTGAGGTCACCTTTTCAATCTTGCTGCAGAGTCAGGAAGATCTCACCTGCTCCCAGTCATGTTTCAAACACTTTCACAGCATTAGAATCAAATTAATAGGTAAAGTCTGAAAATTCATGAAAATTCTACATGTACAAATTTTCTGCTTTTAAAGGTAACTTCTGTAATTTATAACTTACAGTGATACGGCTTTTTTCCTTATTTATTATAAATAAAGGCACTGAAAAGTTCAAAGAATGTTTATGAATTTTGATTGGAATTCAGTGGAGGAGAGAAAGAGACAGGGCTTTTGTAGTGGGATTCTGGCTCCAGTGGATGGAGACTAATGGTTCTGATGGCAGGGAAAGTATAGTGCCTTATAAAGTAGGCTGTGGCACAGGAGGACAGTCAGTGAGAGCAGAAGAAAGGATGCAAGGTTATGCCATTAAAGCAAGTTTAATCTCCTATGGAAAAAAACTTGCTTATCATCCTCAAGGCTAGCTTCTCATGCCTGCCATCACATTAGGTCATGGATAGCTGCAGTAAAAAGTGCATGAGAGTTACAATAAAGTGGGTGGAACAGGAAAGGCTGGACTTTTTACTATAGGGAATCCAAGGCAGCTGATACAAGCTTATGGTAATTTAAATGCCTTTTATTATGTGTTAACGTAGGGTGCAACAGTTGTGTATGATGTTTTACATAGAAATGAAAAAAGCTAGCCTGATTTTCAGATGCCCCAACCTCTGTTAGGCTGAACACCTGCAGAAATGGAAGTGGATGATCTCTGCTTAAAATTGAGGTTAAATACCTTGTAACAGAACACAGGGTGTGATAGTGTCAGGCAGGGGTTACGGAAAGGGGAATGTACACACAGTGATTATGGGATTATTCAGTAGTATATGATGCTGTTTCTGTCTCTCTAAGCACTTACACTGAGCTTCTCATACTCGCATCGGATCATCTCCACATCATGTCAGTTCCTTCTTGTTATTGTTAATTATAAATAATTAGAAGGTTAGCTTGGGAGGGTGAGTCATGGCAAAAAGAGGGTATGTGGGAACACGTGGGTTTACAGTGGGGTTCTGGAAGAAGTGAGGGAGCTCACAGCACCGGGAGGAAGGGAAGGTGACTCAGGGGAGGGACCCCTGGCAAGGAAACATGGGGGAGGGCTGGCATGGGTAGCCAGCAGAGGCAACAGAGGCACCGGTTTTAAACCCTCCCCCAGAGCAAACTAGCGAAGGGAGGCAGGGAGGCAGGAGGCAGCCGAGGAGCGGAGGAGGCCGGGGGGGGGGGGGGGCAGCAGCAGGTCTCAAGGCTCAAGGCAGGCCCGGCGGGGCTGTGGTGTCCTGCTGCAGGCGCAGGCCCGGAGGAGGCCTGGGGCAGGTGGCGGGGAGGCCCCGCAGCGGGCCCAGGGCTGGGGCGGCCCCACTCAGCCACCTCTGCCACACGGATGAGGGTCACTGTGGGGGGAAAAGAGTGGGCTTTGGAGGACGAAATAATAGCCAATAAATGCCATAGAGGAATTGACCCATGATCAGTCATTGAAATGGAAGGAGTAAGTGGGAGCTGCTCCTGTGTTTGCATCAGGGGACAGATCCTCAAGTGTCATCTCATATGAGTTTGTGTCAAAGAAAGCTGCTAGAGACAGTACTCTGAGGGGACAGGCAATGACATAGAAGACAGGCAGCATGGACCAGGGCTGAAATAGAGGGAAGAAACTGTTGTGGTGAGAGAAAAGGCAGCGACATGAATCAAGAAACAAGAAGGAAACAAGTCAAGAGGGGAAGTTCAAAATCCCAGAAGAATTAGAGCCTTTCCATATTAAATGTACCTAAGAACCGAAAAGAGATATTTCAATTTACTTATTAGCAGCTTTTTTCCACACCTGCTGCCAGGAGTGCTGAGAGCGCAGTGCTGAAGTGGGTTAAGCAGAGGATTAGCTGTGTGAAAGTGGAGGCTGTAGGTGCAGGCATTGTGCTGGCAGGAGGAGACGGGAGCGGAGCAGGACAGGCGAATGCAGGAGGCACACAGGGGAGTGAATTTGTCTCCACATGTAATGGAGAAGGCACCATGTCAGGAGGCAGCGCACTTACTACACACAACATGCACCTCTGAGGAAATTGAATGCAAAGTGTTTAGAAAATGTTCACATTCTCAGTAAAACAGAGGATTAACAATGATCCAGTTAGATTAGAGGTGCTAGCACTGGGGACCAGTATTGCAAGACAATGCATTGCTCTGAGTCACTGGTTTCATTCTCGCATGGGCCTTTATTAACTGCAAATCTTTACCTCCTGATGGTTGCCTCATGTGAAATGAGTTGGTGGCTCATTTCTGTTCATACTGAGAAGGTATCCACATTACAAAAATCATCACTGCTAATTACAAGCCATTTGCTTTAATTGGTATCCTTGCTGGAAGTCTTCAGAGGCAAAAAGGCTAATGACTAAACAACCGGCATGGCAACTAAACACCCTGTTTCCATGAAGCTGGGGTCCTGACTGGTCAGGGACTATGTGGGGTGGCTGACCAAGGATATGGCAGTTGTTGTCTGGCATGTGTGAGGTGGCCTTTTTAGAACCAACCAATTACCTGAGCCTAAGCTTTCAGCAGTGCTGAGAATTTATGACTTTTTTATGCTGTACCTGTTCTGTACTGCTACTTGCAATAGAAACAGCTTTCTGTCTCCAAATATTCTTACCATGTTTTATCTTCTGACTTTCTGGTTGTTGCTGCTTTCATGTGATTGCCTATCATCTGCATAAATGACAAAGTAAATAACTTATATTTTTAAATTTATCCATAATAAGGGAAATTAATGTCTTAATAGATTGCTTCCCCGCCCCCTCAGATTTCCCTTTTCAGATAGTTTCAGCTGTAGAAGCACAGTAGGAAGTCATTGTAACCATCCATCCTTCAATTAGAAACGTAACATGAAGAAGAAAATAGTAAGCCTACTGTCTTCTGGTTTTGCTAGTTACTGGCTAATTTTGCATCATGCAGCATCTGTGTAACTGGAGAAGTAGGGGGAAACCCCAACTTATTAGCTAACCTAAGTAATAGCAACAGCAAATACACCACACAGCAGGAGCCTTAACATTTCCTGAGTATCCAGATATCACAACCTTGGCGTACAGAGCTCAGATAACCTGAAACATTTGGAACAGACAAGCAGAAGGACAGTTTCTGGGATAACCAGATTTCAGGGAGGCGTGTGGACATTGGGAATACAATTACCTGAAAAGAGTAACAGCTCAGCAAGGTGAAACAGAAGCGTTGCCCAAAATGAGAGTCTGTAGCATCATTGTCTCTGTGATTCATAGTCTGATTCCCCTTGAATGTTACACCCAGCTCATACCTGGAGTGCTGAAGGTCCCCTTGGGAATCTGTTTAATATTTAGGGGCTCTTCTGCAGGGCTTCCGACTTCACAGATTCTTCCTGGATACTAACTCACTGCTATGTGGAACAAGCTTGTTGGATAAGGAGCACTAGTACATCTGTTTTGCAAAAGTAAGAGGGCTCAGAGGGAATTTGCTTATCAGTTTGAGATCTCATTCCCCAGTGCTTCTCAAATGTTCAGAGCTCTTATTGTTATCAGTTTCTCCTCCTTTTGCTCAACATTTCTTCTAATCAGGTCCTGTGGTCTCAAAGTAGGGACTTGGAGGATGAGGAACTTGCAACTAGTGATGACCTTGCTTTTCAGGGAGGAAAAGAAAAAAGTAACCAAACCCACTAAATGATCCTATAGGTAGACATGGTGTTTTCTACTTACCCTCAAATCTTTCCACAAGCAGTAGATTTATGCTGTGGACTTATTGAAACCAGGGTCTTGGAAAAACAAAGGATGATCCTGTAATTATGTGACCAGTTTACGTTGCACAAATAACTTTTGTTCTACTGTTTCCTATGGTCAAGTATTGGACGTTGCAATTGTAATTATATTCAATAGCAGAGGTTTATAAATGCAGGTTTTTTAACCAATTTGGACTCTGCTAAACTAGAAAATGGAGGAAAATGTAATCAGTGGATTATGTGCCATCTAAAAGACCTTTAGACATTTCATTAAATTTATTCTCTCTTTGATAGCCTAAACAAAGAGCATTTTCATATTTGTAATTTCAATAATGCTTATAAAAGGCTTTCTGAATTCGCTAGATAGAAGGGATCTGTTATCCCATGTTTTCTACTAGCGAACAGATATAAAACAACCATAAAACTCAAAGTCCTTTAAATCTCATGCTTTCAAGAATGCTTACAAAGTAAGATTACAGCAGGTACAGAGAACAAGTAGAATGACTCTACCTAATACTATCTAGGGATGAATAAATCCGTAACACCATTTTAAGTTAAATGTAGAAGAAAACTTGTAGTACTTCAGGTACTGCAGAGCAAATTGCAGCACAGTTTTTACTTCTTTTCTGAATAAAGGAATAAAGAAATGTAAAGAAGTTTTATGATTTTGGCTGAATTTGACTTACTGGTCTCATTTGAAGAAGGAATCTCTTTTTTTGTCTAATGAATGCTTCTCCAAAATGAAGGAATGCAAAATTATTACTTTTTAAGTGGAATAGACGTTCCTTATTGCCTTAGGTGCTTATTATGGGTAAATTGTGCTTGCCTGGGTCATCGATACCTCTGATACCACTGAAACCAGGAGAACTGCACTGAGAAAAGGAAGCTGTATTTGTTGCCAGTGATCTCATTAGGTAAGAGCTTGGGGTGGCAGAACTTTTGGAATGTGATTAGTGCTCATGATTTCTAGGGGTGGCTACGTGTCTTTCTGAAGAGAAAGGACACAAGATCCCTTCTCCTGAGGGACCTGCCAAGCAGTTGCCACCAGTGGCTGCTGTCCTCTGCAAAAAAATTCTGATTTCAGGAAATGTTCAGACAGGCCCAAGGAGCTGAGTTAGTATCTCCTGTTGCAGCAGTGTGAACTAATTATAGACACAGAGTAATTGTTGAGTAATAATGTGGTGAGGAATGACAGGAGGAACAACAATAAGATTATGTGGTCACTTGGCAAGGGATGGTGCTTGGTATAATGCAGTTAAGGGGGGTTGTTTGTTGTTTTATTCTAATTAGGGTGTATGTCCTGTTTGCTAATGTCATTAAGGTATTGTGAAAGGAGTGTGTCTGGGGAATGGACCTAAGAGAATTCGGGACAATGAACTTGCAGAACAACTTGGAACAGGCACTCTGTGCAGAGGGCATAATATGGAAAAAACACAGAGATAGCTGTTGGACCAAGACGCAGAGACTGCTGGCATTGACAAAGTAAGGGACATAGGCCGTTGGGTCACACACCTGGGTAATAGGACACAGCAAAGTAGTGATATGACCTGATCTGACACTGATAAGATCAGTGAACCATTAACCTACCTAAAAAGCATGATCAAGTACAGAGACATGACTTTTGAGAAAATTTCCCCACAGGCAGAAGCAGATGGGCCTGAGCTCATACTCCTTTTGCTCTGATCAGAAGGAACCATCTCTGGTCCTCATAGCTCTCATCCAAAGTACACCCTGAAAAAGGACGTCTTGGGTATGGTACAGCTATATGGCTTGTGAACAGAGCTGGCTTACACTCGAGCTGCTTGGAATGGACAGTGGGATCACACCTACTGTGCCCATCTGTGTGAACATACTGACTGCCACTAACTTCAGTTCTAGATCTAGAGTGTTTTCATGCAGTATTTAGGTTTGCCACAAATAGGTAGTTCTAAACATGTCCTCTGAAGTGTGAATTTCCATTCACAGATACCACCTGGGAGCACACTTCAAAGAAGGTGCTCCCCTCTGCAACTCCCTTGCCAGTAGCATGGCTTGAATAAACAGTGGGTGAGCTCTGCAGCAAAGATTCAAAGGCTGACTTTTGAAAAGCTGGTTTCTGAGCATACTTGTGGTTAGAAGTGCCTCCCTTGGGTGAGCTACTGCAAAACTTGCTGTCTCCTGTGAGGCATGAGACTTTCCCGTGAGGAATGAGCTCTTTCCAATGCTAAAGCACAAGTTAGATGGAAGTTAGTCTATCTGGACATGGTTCCATCTCCTTTTTCTGCTGAAGATATGTTATCTTAAGACAATTTAAGAAAGCTGATTTAAAGATAACAAGAAATGGTCTTTTCATTTCAGAACTGCTAAACAGTGACAGGTATTCAAGTGTGAGTCAATATGAACAAATATACGCTACTAACAAAATTTCTTTGTATTTATTATAAGGGAAATACAGTTAACTCTGGATCAGTCTGCTCTGCATCATTTAGGGAAAGTTGGGATACTAACTACTGGGAAAAGTAGCCAGTTACTACAAAAATATGAGAAAATCCCTCTCTCTTGTGCTGGTTTTGTTTGGTAGGGGTTTTTTTGGTTTTGTTTTGTTTTGTTTTGTTTTGTTTTGGGGTTTTTTTGGTTTTAAATATATATATATAATTTAAGTAAGACCTAGTAATTTAATACAGGACATCCTGCTACTGTATAGGATAACCTTGAGAAGCATGGCTGATATCCCACCTTTTCTGTGCTTCTTTACCAGGTGCTTTCTTTGCCATCTTAACTGATTCTTTCTTTGGTGTTTTGTTCCTTAGTCTTTGTAGTTTGCCTACAAAGAGATTACACACCTCTGTTGTGAATGCACATTCCTTTGACTTCCCATTCTTCTGACACTGCTGAAAACACTGGATGTTTGCCTACCACACAGTCTTATTCTTTCCCGTGGTTTGCTAGTATTGAAAGTAGTACAGGATCAGTGCCAGTGGAAATCACAAGTTAATCTTTTCCTGCTAAATGTGGCATATAGTTATTATGTACAGCAAAATATAAAATTCTAATCAGACAACTAAAATCTCTTTAATTACAGAAAAAGTGATGCTACTCAACTCTGAGTTTTAGAACTTTTGAATTTAAACACTTCATCTTGACCCAGGTTAAAAGGAAGTTACATTTTTTCAGGGAGTAGATCAACATTTCTCGTTCCTGTAAGAAACCTCATTAAACAAACAAAACTGAGACACTCAAATCCATTATTCTCTTCTGAAAATCTAAGTATGTTGTCATTATGCTACCAGATAATTGAACACTTCTTCTAACATACTGTTCTGCTTATCTGCAGCTACTCAGCTAGACGACTCATTAGCTTTTACAAGTTAAATAGTTCCCATTTTCTTTTTGTGGTTTACAGTTCTACTCTATTTTCCAAATTAATTTCATATTGAAATTGATGACACTAAAACCCACTCAGCCACTTCCTTTATTTCAGTTTTTATTCTCTCTCACAAAATACAGTGTAATTTATTTTTTGTTTATCCCATGAAAGACAAAGGATTAATGCTACTCTCAAAAATAAAATGTCCTATCCATCTTCTGTTTGTGTGAATCTACAGAAGTAGGTTATATCTGGAAAGGGAAGGGCGTAAGCAGGAAAAAGTCTCCTGATACTCTATAGCCAAGTAAAACTGAAGAGTTAAATTCTGACACCTTTCTCTCCTTGAGGTTTGTCAGTTTTGATTGGGATTGCATGACCATTTCTTGCATGATGGAGATTGGAATGTTTCTGGGACTTTTTTATATCCTTTATAGGTAATTTAGGGAAGTTCATCTGGAGGAACAGTGAAGAACTCTTACAGAATAAGTGAGGTACCTTGAACAAAAGGGTGTCTACTATGGGAGCACAATGCTTCCTACCTTTTAAATGCTTGTTTGCTTGTTGTTCCTTTATTTTATTTTATTTTATATTTTATTTTATTTTATTTTATTTTATTTTATTTTATTTTATTTTTTTATTTTATTTTATTTTATGACATCATCCAAATAAAACTTGGGTGAGTACTTGCAGGCCAGTGCAAACTTCCTAAGTATGGGTAGTCAAGTGGTTAATTCACAGACTAAATGGAAATTTAGAGAGTGCTCCTCAGCAATGGAGGAAATTTGCATGAGGAACGAAGCTGTGCTAGTATAACAGTGAAGAAGAAAGCTGAGGCATTTTAAAATGAGTTAATAAGATGGTGGTGTATATTGAGCAGATTTCAGGAACAGGCTGAAAAGGAACAGCACTTGCCGATCCCCTGCTGTGAGGCGAGGGAGGCCTGCCGTGGGTACCATGCCTTACAGTCTCACTTCCCAGCCCCCTTGTGGCAACTCTGAGGTCTCTGACCTGCTGTGCAGGTACTCTGAAGATGCGGGAAGAATTTCTTGCTGAACAATTGTACATACATCCTATGAACTCACAGCTGGCTGATTGGAAACGATTTCTCCCACTGGCAATAGATCTTTAAATATTCTCGTTGGTCATAAAGACAACCACAGAGTAATTTTTTTCTATTTTTTTCCAGATAGGAAGGTAATCATAAGAGTTCTCCAAATTCTTTCCCAGCTGTGCTAGTTTTGACTGGGATAGACTTTTGGCTGGGAAAGAGTTAATTTTCTTCATACTAGCTAGTCTGAGGCTGTTTTTTGGATTTGTGCTGAAAACAGGGTTGATAACAGATATTATGACAGATAACAGAGATATTTTCATTATTGCCTAGCCGTGCTTACACAGAGTTAAGGCTTTTTCTGCTTCTCACCCCATCCCACCAGTGAGAAGACTGCAGGTGCACAAGAAGTTGGGAAGGACACAGCCAGAAAAGCTGACCCCAACTGATCAAAGGGATATTCCATACCATATGATGTCATGCTCAACATATAAAGCTGGAAGAAGAAGGAAAGGGGGAATGTTCAGAGTGATGGGATTTGTCTTCCCAAGTAGCTGTTACACATGATGGAGCCCTGCTTTCTGGGACATGGCTGAACACTTGCTTGCTGATGGCAAGTAGTGAATGAATTTCTTGTTTTGCTTTGCTTGTACATATGGTTTTGCTTTACCCATTAAACTGTCTTTATCTCAACCCACACTTTTTCTCACTTTTACTCTTCCGATACTCTCCCCCATCCCATGGTGGGGGAGTGAGAGAGTGGCTGCGTGGTGCTTAGCTGCTGGCTGGGGTTAAACCATGACACCAGCATAGGCAATATATATGATATTAGTAATGTAAAGAAGTGGTTGTAGAACTGAGGTCTGATAAAGTCTTTTATCTGGAAAGGAAAGTTGTAACACAAGATTGATTCTCATACAGGTTTGAAAGTACCAAGGGACTTTCAGTAGGAATTTGGTAAACATCACTGGCTCACTTCTCAACAGTTTTACAGACTTCACCTTTAGATCACTCATAAGCTGTTGTTTATTTGATATTTTCCTACATTCAGGCTCTTCAAAAATTTCCTTTAACTTCACGTACAAACACAGTGACTGCATCAAACCTGTTAAAGTTGCTAACTGTTCTGCAGTGTCCTAGAACGCTGGCCTAGTATAAGAACTATAAGTCATGGTTCACATGGCACTGTCAAGTAACCTTTAAGTGATACTGGTAAGCAAGTTTCTTAACATGAGCTTTTGCAGGGCTTGAAGTACTTTCAAAGTAATACTAGATATCAGTGTTATTTTTTTGGTGTTTAAATGCAAATCTGTCTTAAATTCATGGGTGGGAAAGTAAAACATTTCTGCACTATGCTAGATTCCATTAACAAAACAATGTTATGAATGGTCAGGTGCTTTTCTAGTCTATATAAATACTGACATCTAAGGTGTCAGAACATTGTACTAGTTCTCATGTACTTATTTTTATACAAATAGGGCAGGGCTCAAGATATCTTTCTCCTGTTGCCTGCCCAAAATTGATGATTCCACATATGTGAATTTCAAGTAAGTGGACTCATTTTCTAGTGACAAAATAATCTTCATTATTGTAGAGGCCTCTCAGATTCTTTCAACAAGGTGCAAATACTTATTTTTTAGTGTAAACTTTTGTAAAGGAAACTTTATTCTAGGAAATATCCTGGTTCAGGGAAAAGATCTGGCTGTGCTTACCCATAAGCCTCTGTCACACATGCAGATCTGAAGAATATATGAAACTTAGAAAAATTTAGGATGGAAGAGACTTCTGTAGACCATCTAGTCCAACCTCCTGCTCCAAGCAAGTCAAACTTAACAGGTGGACCAGTTTGCTTAGGACCTAGTCCATTCCAGTTTTGAAACTCTCCAAAGATGAAGATCTCACAGCCTCCCTGAGCAACCTGTTTCAGTGCTTAACCATCCTCATTGTGAAGAATTTCCTCCCTCACATACAACTCCAGTTTCACTTGTAGGTCTTGCAATGTATTTGGGTTTTTTTGTATATCCAGAAAGGTCTGGCCCTGTCTTCTCAATAAAGATCCTTCAGATAGTCGAAGACTGAAGCTAAATTCCACCTTAGTCACTTCCCCTTGAGTACTGAGTGCTCCCCTTGTTTAGTGTCATCCATGAACTGGCTGATGGTGCAGTTCATCCCATGGTTCCTGTCCTTAATGAAGGTGTTAAACAATATTGGCCACCCTAGCAGCTCCTGAAGAATGCTGCTTCTAACTATTGATTATACTTTTAAAGGTAAAGTACCGCAATGGTAAACCCCTGCTTACTAGCCAGTTCTTCGGCCACCCTGCAGCCTACTTATGCAAACCTCATCTTCAGTCTTGCTATAACTGTGCTGTGAAAGGCCACACCAAGGCCTTGCCAAAGTGAAGGTAAACAACATCCACTGCTTTACCCTCATGCACAGAGGCAGTCATTTCTACAGAGGTGATGGTCAGGTTGTTCAAGCATGATTTGCCTTTGGCAAATCCATACTGACCATTCCAAGTATGTTGAACCAGGATATTATCCTATGCTGAATTGTAAAAGCACCTAGAGGAGATTGACATAAAGGCTCCTGGACACTGGTCAGCAAGGTTTCTTTCCCTTCCTACCAGTCAGATAATGTTACATACATGTTATCCCTCTAATGGACAAAGAATAGTCTTCTCTATTCTTTGGTGTGCCTTCACTAATTGTAGACTGCTCAAGGATTTTTAGGTGTGGAGGATTATACACAGACCACGCTGGCTGACCACGTTCCACCAAGCTACATGAGAAAGTTTTGCCAGTTTATCAAAGTAAGAGCTTACCCAATCCATGCTATAACCTGACAGTCCTTTCTGCTAGTGAAGGATAAAATAGTTCTTAGAAGGAGAAGGAAAGTTCTCCCTCATTAGGTACAGTGGCAACAGATGAAGTCAGAAGAGAGACTTGTGATAGATATAACTTTGGTGCATATCTGGTGGTGGACTGATGGCTGACAGCCTGGTCTTTCTTGGTTCATGGAGTTACTGGCACAGGGAGGGAAGCTGCTGGCAGGGTTTGGGGAGAAAGGCAGCTGTAAGCAACTGTTTGAAGTGAGGTTTCAGACCTCTTAACCTTTAAAAAAACATGATCACTTCTTTACAGATTGGGGAAAGTTGCCCAGGTCCTTCAGAACTACAAAATGTAATACTTATCCTTCTTGATGTTTTTTGTTGGTGAGTTTGGCAACCTTCTGTGCCTGATTTGGCAGAGCTTTTTAGTAGTGCTTTGTCCTCATGCTTACCCTGGGACTGTGGATCCCACTTGAGGTAAACAACTAAGGGTTGAACACTTCAGTACTCAGTATTTTAACACTTTAATCTGTTGCAGTATTGTCACCTCCAGACTTCTTTGGACCTTTTTTGCTTATTGGACTTTTTGAAGCAATTGAAAAAAATTACACATTAGAGTTTTGAACTTGAAATAAACATTCACTGTAAGATAAGAATATTAATTTTGTTAGTCTGCTTGCTACTTTTAAGCCTCTTGTTATAGAGAAAGGCTTGATATTTATTTTACTTGGCACTTAGAAATAATAAAATCAGAAATTTCAAAACTTTATAATAAACATTGTCATGAGTTTGATAAAAAACACTGTACTCACAAACCAAGGATGTTAAGTGCTGTATTTCCAAGGTCAAATCTACTGTATGATCATATTGTCTGTGAAGAGACAGATAGTTCTGATGTTTTGCCCAGTATATGCATCTGTTATTTAACAACCTGTATCTTTTGGAATTACCCTGCTGTATAAGTTTACATTCTCCAACAGTAATGTTGCAAATATATTGATTATTTTCCTCCTAAAAAACTTGATATTTTTGTTTTTCTACTGAAGTACAGTTATTCATTACGTAAATGTAAGCCTTATGTTTTATCTCAGCTTTTCAGAGCAGATTTACACATTTGACAGTTGCCTTGTGCCAAACTGACATCAGCATGAATAATGAAAAGTGTCATAGTAAGGTAATTTACAGCAACAATACCAATACGGTGCTTTTCCAACTTCCTTGACACATTTACTTCTATCTTCTGCACCTTTCTGTATCTGTAGTTGCAATCTAAATAAATATGTTATCAAATGGGAGGCCATTTATAATTTTGTACTTTATAGAAGATAAGCCAACCCCTTTTCTGACGTAAGTGGTGCAAATTGAGTGAAAGGAAATACCATCTTCTATCTATCATACTGATACCGTGGTTATTTCTATACTTAGGCCATAGAAAACATTTATAGAACAGGGAGGGCTAGGATTACTCCTTCAAAATTCTTTACTGACATTAGCTCAAATGGAGAAATATTTCTCAGATCTTAGTCAGTCTTTCTCCACCCAAACTCCTAGTGAATAACACAGAAGATACTGAGTATGCTACTCTTGCTAGGTATGACCTGTAGACTTTCAATAGAGTTTACTATGTAGCATAGTAAGGGAGACTTAGTAAGAAAGGTTCCTGCTTTTGGGAAAGCTGTGGGTAAACCTGTGCCTGGTGCACTTGTTATGCAAGACTGTAAGGCTGCTGTGATGGCTCAAATCAAAAGACAACTGAACTCATCTGTATCTGTTTTCTAAGCATCCTATCTATCAATGAAGCTATATACGTAATAAATAATAACATAAATTAGAAAAATAAAAAAGAGCCTGTTTTATTTTGTTGAAACATCATGTTTGTTTCAGAACAGATTTAGCTTCTAAAAACAATAATTTTAAACTTCACAATTAATTTTTTCCCCTTAACATAGGCACTCATAGATGACATAGAAGTAACATGATTCTCTAAGTGAACACGCGCTATTCTGAATAGATTATACATCACAAAAGGGAAAAAGTATTGGTTTTGTTAAATACTAAATGATTTCAGGAATTGGTACTGGAAAGAAGCTGTTAGCAAAGGCTATAGAGAGCACGACTAGAAAAAGAATGTAGCTTACTTATATCATTTGTTTTGTAGGGATGAAAAGGTGGTAAGGGGCAAAAGGAGAAGTAAATACTAACTACTCTGAAAATGTAATTGCTTTTTTGCAGAGGCAGTGGGAAAACATCGATTTACATGTACATTTTAATCTCAACAGCGCACCATAGCAAAAGGTTTTGGTTGAAGTGGCAAAGTCCTGTGTTTGAAAATTGCCTGTGAGGATTTAATTTCATTTACATTCCTTCATGCATGTTTAATGAGGATTCAATCTTATTTTAAAGTATAATGATAAATATGCTAATATACTTTTTGTTCTCCCCAAAAGTAATTGAACATCTTACTGCTGTGCTCTGGGCTAACACAATGTGAATATCTAATGCAGGGGTTCATGCACTCTTTTATTTAAACAACACAGTCTGGACAGTGCTTATTTGGAATGAAACGAGGCCTGGCATCTATCAGATCCTTGATCTTCCTAGTGCTGCACTGGGCACAGTTCCTGGCTGGCTACAGTGGGGTGTCAGTCCCTTTGAGAAAAAAACCAGTAGGCAAAGCCTCAGTGGAAAAACCCCAGTAAAGTTACGGTAGAGAAGCCATAGAACAACTGGGGCAAGTCTAAGCCAACTCATCTACCAGCTGCTAGCAAAGGAATCAAGATGCTGTGATCTAGGCTGGGAGCTGTTACGCTCCAGTTCGGTGCTGCCACTTCCAGTCTGTTTAACACTGTGGGAACAGACCACAAATAGCAGCCTGAGAGCTGCTTTGCTTGACATTGTTGGTTGAGCTGACTTCTGATTGCTTCCCAGAATGGGACAAACACACACACACACGCACGCACACACACACACACACACACAAGGGGTTAATCCCTCTATTTTTAAATGGGGAAGTTCATAGTCCTCTAATTTCAGATAATTTTGGAATGGTACTAAAGGAAGAGGAAAAAACTAACTGTCTTGTCTGTGGCCAAGACTGACAGATTGTTTCACCTGGCTGCTTTACTCTTTCCTCAGTCTTCCTCAGGATTAGCAGTCCCTTGTCTATTCTTCAAATTTCTTCTTTCTGTTGCTACAGCAGTATTACAAATCTAAGTCGTAACAAATGTCTTTGTCACATATGCCTAAACTATAAATTAGCTGCTTTAGATGCAGAGCTGGGCAATTAAACTGTTTATTTGATCTTGTATGTTGTATTTTTAAAATGACATTTGACAATTAATTTCAAAAAAATCCTTTTGTAAGAAACACTTTGTATGTGAATTACTCATAATACATGTATGGTGTCTCTGCTACTTATTTCAAAGACTCTGTGGAAATGGACATATTTTCTTTAACTTCTGTTAAACAGTTCACCGTTACTTTTTTTATCATAGAACTGTCTAAAAATATCTTTCAATATTTTTTCCCCAGATTGCATTGTTCTCTTACACTCTTACCTCTGCATTTCTCAGCTGATTGATTTGACAGTTCATGAAAAGGGTAGAAATTATCAACTGAAACTAAGAAGCACATGTTTCATGTTAGTTCACCAGATTTTACTCTTTACAGAACAATGTGAAAAGGTTGACCCATTTTATCCTCTTCCCAGGATTAAAGGCCAATACATCAAAAATCCTGAAACTACCATTAATTTGCAGTGATTTCTGTAAGCCAGAGGTACTTTTCTTTATATATTCCACCCTTTACAGTTTGTTACCTCTTTGAAAAAGGCTTCCCAGTCTCACTATAGAATGAATTATTGACAAAGACACGGGAGCGTGATTGTAAGCAAAGACAAATACAGTCATTGGTCAATTTCTTTTCAGTGATCCAGATGCAGATATACCCTTTAGCTGACAAGGTTAAAGCTCCTTCAGTAGTACTTGGTGCAGTTT
Source organism: Falco peregrinus (assembly GCF_023634155.1). Taxonomy (NCBI): domain Eukaryota; kingdom Metazoa; phylum Chordata; class Aves; order Falconiformes; family Falconidae; genus Falco; species Falco peregrinus. The sequence continues at coordinate 64,842,584 of NC_073739.1, forward strand.
ACCATCTTCCACATCTGTGCAGTTCTTCTTGCCCTCCCATTCACCCATAACATCAATAAAGTCAAAGACTGCATTTCCATCAGTGCTTCCTGTGCCTCTCAGGAGTTTTGTAGGCCATGCTAAGTGGTTTGTAGTGCTATAATTGTTTTCTACACAGATTTTGGTGGTAATGGTACCTGGTAGCCTGCAGAAAATGCTGATTGTTAGTAGTATTAACCATCTGGGAATTAGTATGTAAAGCTGATATTATTATTGTAGTCTCTCCTGTAGATGTACCCAAAGTAGTGTAAACTGCTACTGTAAACAGTAGCACAGAGTCCAGCATGGCCTGGAAGACCCAGTTGAGTTCTCAGTAAATTCCAGTGACTAGTCTGTTTGAACTCTGTGCTGCTGGCACCTGGTAGCAGTAGTACTGCTGCTACCTATTCAAAAGGACAGAATATATGTGAAGTCTGTAAGGAAAATGACACTGTCTTTGTGCTTTTCCTGATGTAGTGATGTAACACACAACCTGGAGAAGGAGAGAAGGTATTGGGATTTTTGTATTACTATGAGGTCCAGAGAACTTTTGTGAAATACCTCATAATCTGGAATGAAAGCACACTGATCCCTATGCATATATAATATATTGATTCTGTTTGACCTCAGAGCCATGTATATACTGCATGCCAAAACATTGCATGGTGAAACAGGTAAAACAGTGGAAAATCCTTAGCCAACAATCTGACTATGCAACTATCTATTTTAAAACAACCGTGCTAGTGTGAGGAATCATATAATCTCCAGACATTCTTTAACTTTGTATCATTAAGCCTCCCACTACTTCAGATTTCAAATCAACACCTCGTCTCTGCTTACACAATAAAAACTACCCAAACACTTTTAAGTATAGCAAATCAAAATTTTCCTCTGTGAAATTGTCTTGCCCTTTCAACATTCATGTACTTGTCACCATCAAATTTTCACCAGTGGTTTGGAGTTTTCTGTACTTTCTGCCTGGAAAAACATAAACAAAACATGACGGAAAGTTTTATGTCTCAAAAAAAAAAAAAAAAAAAAAAAGGCTGGGGAGACTCCTTGTAAGGAGAGCACTAGATATTTTAAATGTGGATTTGTTGTGACCATGGAATATAAACCATTATATATATATATACTAAATAATTCTCTATATGGCTATGTGCACTTCACACTGATATGAGCTTTTGCACGTCTCTTTTTTTTGTCAGAATTTAAAGGGCTGTTTGTTCCTTATCAGCAGTGTTAGGGCACTGTGTTTGTCTTTGCCATCCCCACTCCTGCTCTGGTCTAAATACATAGGAATTTTCTCCTGGAAGATATCATTCTTCATTGTTTGAGGCATAATGTTTTCAGTATAATGTCTGCCTTTTCAGACAGTTATAGGGGCATAGATTAATACCTATACTCATAGGGCCTAAATAGGAGTGTTTACTACAAGGTGTTCTTGAGAAGCCAGAACTTCTGCCAGAAGCCTCCTTTTTGTTTCATATTGCTCTGTGCCCAGGAGCCATGGACATTTTTCCAGGTCTTTGTAAATATTATTCTCTGAAGACCAAATTCTGAACCTCATAAATGACTTATTTTAAAAACTGGTCTGCTAATGTCTCTTTGTAGAGAAAGAAGCTGTGCTATGCTATGCTGTGCTATGAAATGGATCTAAATGGACCAGGTTTAGATACGTAAGATAGACTTCAGAATATCATGCTAAATTCCCTGGCAATATACTCTCTGGACAGCAGATATTTGTGACTGCATTTCACGGATTCTCATGCTGGTTTACTCTTAAGATCAATAGATGAAAGGAAATAAATTGCCATTTAGAAGCTTCCCTACCTGGAGAAATAGTCCAAACCAGCCATTCAAAGAGGCACTTTTAAAAACAGAACAGTGCAAAATACCTCTTGTGGAGAAGCTGTTTGAGGTTATTTCTCTGTGTCAGCAAATCCTTCAAGGTTTATATCCAAGCAGTGCTTACAGCCTTCTCTCTCTCTGTCACCAAGCCTGCAGACAAGAAAAGGAAAAGAGCAGGGCTAGCATCCTGTTGTGTTTTTTTTTGTTGTTCTCCAGCAGACCGTGTAATTGTAAGTTGTTTGAAAAGGATTGTTTCCTTTTCATTTCAGATTGACATTCAAAGCATGAAGATACAGATTGCATCAAGTATGCATATGGACAGGGGTAACATGTTCTGTTGTCTCATGACTGGACATTGCTAATTTCTCTTTTAATTATTGTTGACTGTTAATTACTGTTATTTCTTCCAGTTATTGTTGGGCAGACAACATAAATAAGAGTCTTCCCAACAAGAGATCTTTTTTAACTCTAATGAAAGTTTTATCACTATGTATGTATATATAAAAAAACCCAAAACCAACAAACACCAAAACCCAGATCAAAATCCCAAGCACTTTCTAAATTATTACAAATCTAGAGATATTCACACAGATGATGATTATTTTCAAGTCTTGAATCAGAGCTGCAGGGAGTATGTGACATATCCTATCAAGTATGTATTATTGAATGATTTCCTTCTAGAGTGTGGGAAATATCAGCAATGCTTAGGCAAGAAAACAGTAAGAGAGAGATGGTAGAGATAGGAATAGCTGAGTGAAAGTAAACTGTGTGGTCCCTATTTCCTAATGGTGGGAGGATCCAATGATGCTGAAATTGTAGCATACATTTAAAAGGGAAAAGACATTCAGCCTGGGAAACTATTTACCAAAAGATGCAGTGAAGCCAAGACTTGGAAAAGCCACTTGGCACTTGTACAAACATAATCACCCACAATAACATAAAAAGATGGTAAGTTTTTCAGGGGAGATATAAAGATTATTGCTTTAGAATGTGAGTCAATCAATAATTGCCTGGGAGAGGAATGAAACATCCCATTGGAGAAGTTATTCCTTCACTGTCTGTAATGATGTTTTCAGACCTCTCTCCTGCAGTGCTTGGTGCTGGCCACTGTTAGTTAAAAGGCTAATAACAGGATGCATAACTTAATAATTCATCTTTCTTACTCACATTTAGTTCAAAAAGAGCTCTGGGATGATCACTGAAGTATTTATTCAAACATTGTTGGATGGCACTCTTGCAAAAAGACCTCTTAAATAGTTCAGCTAGATGCTCATGTTGTTAACCAAATATTACTGTGTAATAAAGTACAGCTATCTGAAGCATTTAATAATCTCCACAGGACTGCTCTGTCACTGTGCCATTCCTGTATGATTGCGGAATACATAAATGGCTAAGCTTCTGCAGAGAGCCTGATCTCATCTGAAATCAAGGACACGCAACGTAATCTACCACAGAAGGACTTTTAAGGTCTTTCATGTCAGGTAAAACAGAGCATAGCTGTTGGCACTATACATTTAGAGAGGGCTGTGGGAAGAGATTGTGAGATGTCATGGGGCCGCTCATGCCACAGTGCCTTTGCATTTTCCTTTTGAATAGTGTGCAGTGCTTGAAGCAAGACAGGGCATATCTTACCTATACAACTGAAGTTTACAGCACTTTTAAAGAGCAATTTGATTAGCAGTTCTGTGGCTGCACCACAGAGCTCAGTTCAGACTACTCACCCTTGTTAGATAGTCAAGGTAAGTACACCTGTCCAGAAGTCTGTGTTTTTACTGGTAGATTACCAGACTGCTCTATACAGTTGAATTAAGAAGTGCTAGATAGCATTCCTGGGCACCAAAACTCAATTGTTTAGACTGTTAGATAATTAGACTTGGGCATATCTTTAAACTGAGCCAGCTAATTCTGGGCCAAACAGTTCCTGAACAAAGGAATTAGCATGGTTTGAGAAGGATTCCCAAAAGGGAGCTGGGATGTGATCATCGTGTCTGGGGCAGTAAGGGAGTTCAAATTCTAGAAATGGGCTAATTTCAGCTAATTTAGAGTCTTAGTGCTGGAAATGACCCAAGGTATACAAAAGTTAACAGTGAAGAGGCAGCCTTGTTTGCTTTTGGGTTGTTTAATGCTGTCTCGAGTATACATATCTGTGCAGCGGAGACATACCTAGTATCTCAGTAAAAATCTGATAAAAATTCATATGTTGAGAAAGACCAGGAGGAAAGAAAATAATTGCCTTAGAGGTATGACTATGTAAAGATATTCCACAGAGGAACAGTTAACTTCAGACTGACCATTCTTAGGAGAAATTCTTTTGTATGTGACACGCAGGGTGCAAGCATGTTTCACAAAACCCACAGCAAAGACAACCCAAAATAATTTTGACACAAACCATCAATCTGCTAGAGATTTTGCCACTGCTATTGGAGTTATATTGGTGGGTTTTGGTTTGTTTTGGTGGGTTTGTTTTATTATTTTTTTTTTTGCTTGGTACCAGTTATGCTGCCTGGAATATTGACAGTGTGTTGATTAGAGACAGTGTAAACATTCACTGGGTTTCCTTTGGAAGGGCAACATGTAAAGAGGCTAAAAGAGGTACCCTATACATTCCAAGAAGAGGTGAAATGGCATCTTTTTCCACTTTTTTTTACTTTTCTTATTAGAAAAGTATTGCTGACTGTTCAAGCCATTTGTGCTAGCAACATGTAGGAAGATATAAATCTGTTTCATCTCCCTATGTCTTTTCCACATCTCTGTATTTGAGGGTTGAAAGGTTCTGATTTGGGGGTGGGGGGTAGTTCATTGCATATCACAATTTAAACATATGCTAAGAGCTTTTGTGAATTAGTACTTAAGCATAGGATAGTGAGAACACTATTACATTCTCTAGAAATGATTTTGCAGGGAGTACACTCTGCAACTTAGTGACAGGTAGAGCTATCTAAACTAACTCCAGATCTGCATGTGGAATTGCTATGCCAGCACAGTGCTACACCCTGATTAATTGGCTTAGAGGAGTCAGGTGAATTAGCTCAGGTAGCACTGTACTAATGCAGCTCTGTGTCTTAGCCACATGGTATCTAAGCTGTTGGTATCAGGTAAACGTTCCAAGTGGTCCAGAATACGTAAGTTGGTCTTAGACTGCATCATGTACTATGTCTGCTGAGTCCCTCACTTTGAATGTCCCTTGCCTTTGGACAAATAACATAATTTTTACTTAAAAAAAAAAAAAAAAGTATGAGACTTCAGAAGAATAATCTTTTAGAATTGAAGCAGAAAATATATTGATTTTCTGAAATCAAATTCAGAAAATGTGTTTGCATCACAGACTGCATTTATGTGTGAATGCGCTTAAGTGTTTTTTCCAGTAGAAACATTGCCCCATTCTATTAACTCAAAGTCTGCAGCAGAACAACAACTCTTCATCTGGCCAAACTGCACTGAATGTCGCCAGAAGAAAGCTTCTTTTGTCTATTGTGAATAAATAGACCCTGCTGCCATAGACCAAAGAAGACATTAAGGAAATCCAAAACCTGGCTGGATGATAGCAAAGTGGCAAAACCACTTTGAAATGACCATGGCAATTTTAAACACTTCTCAATCTTGTGAGACATAAACCCCACCAGGCAGAGTTTCAAATTTTCCATTCTTCACAATGAGATATGTTGACACATACTCTAGGCCAAACCATATCCTTGATTTTTGATCAAATTAAGCACTGGCACACTTGGGACTCCCATATGTAGACATACTGTACATTAATTTAGATCACAGGGGCTTTGTGTCTTTGGTGCTTATTGCAACACAGTAGGTGGTGAGGAGATGTTCTGTATTATTCTTAATCTCTTAAGCTGTTATTTAAATATTTCTTGGAAGCCCCTTCGTCATGTTCCACATCTTGAATGCAGGTACAAAATAATCTGGCTATATAGAAAAATCACAGAGCTTTTAATGTATGGTTTTCTAGCCTGCATTCCAAAAGAAGTGAAGCTTATGTACTCAGAGCCTATATGCTTCTACCAACAATTTTGAATATTTTGGCAAATATCTTCTGTGTTTAATAATGATGTAGAGTGCTTAGAGAGATTAAAGTCCCCTTTTCTCATGAGGTAGTGGCTCAAGTATATGTTCAAAGGTGCTCCTGTTCTCCCACTGGCAGAAGTGCTGCAGTGCTATCATTTCCCATTCTTGGTATCTGAGAATCTACACGAGAGACAGGCATTTTGGAAGCAGGAAAAGCATCAGTCAGAGCTTGTTCTTGGGAAGAATCTAACCACATTAGAGGAAGCCATGGGCAATCACTTTTTATGCATTCCATTGCTTATAGAACTTGCTTTATAAAACCCTCTATCTTTGGTGCAGAATTATGACCACAATAAAGTTATCATATGGTTCTCAATCATTTACAGTATGACACCTGGCAATCCCTTATGGCTTTACCTATATTTTTGTGATGGACACCTCTGGAGTGAAGTTTTGATTTCTAACTGTTGATGAATTGTTCACAGAACTGAAAACTGGAGGTAAGGCACTTGATAATACATTATGATGATAGAATCTCCTCAGGCACCCACAATCTAGTGAAACAGAGTTATATATGAGGCTCAACCACTTGCTAAAATTATAAGCATTTGCATTATGTTGTCCAGTTTCTATTAGACAAATTAATTTTACTCGTATTTCTAAAAAATGTATTCTTTGCTCTTATTAAATTACTCTCATTAAATTACAACAGCAAGCTGATCTTTACAGTCCTCAGTGCTATGCTTGTAGCCCACCCTCTCTCCAATTTCTAGTGACATTTCAATATTTTCTTACAAGTTCTGCTTCTCATTTTGTCTGCCAGGGTTTACTAGATTGTGATTAAATGAGAATTATTCTGCCCTGCAATGTTTAAGATGATAAGAACAATACTGAACTTTCTGTTGACACAAAAAGGATAGATGTCAGGGTGGTGTATCGAGTAAGCACAACCTATGCCAAGCAGTAATATATCTTTTCACAGGAAAAAAACAACCCTGCAGAACTTCAGGAAAAGCATTATTTTGTGGACTGGTATGAGTGAAACTGAATCAGGTGGCCAGGTAGCATGTTTTGTCTTTTCTGGCACATGAGACAGTGTGGTCATCTTTCCCTGGCTGGGATATGTGTATGCCTGCTCCATTTTGCATGTGATACCTCTTGTCTACACATCATAGGAGCTAGTCCTGTGACAAGTTACGTGTTGTTTTGACACTAAACTGTAGCTAGGGAAAATGCCTAACATCAGAGCTCCTCTGAGTGCTGAACACACCTCAGCACTGTGACTTCTCTCCTGCTCTTTGTCCCAACAATTAGAGAATAACCCTAATCTGTGGACCTCCTGTGTCTGGCCCAGGTGATCATGGACAGAGGTCATAGCATTGTGCTGCATAAGTGCAGGAGGTACATGCTTCACTATGTGCATGTCAATTCCCAGGGATGCCAAACACTCCACTCGATGTGTCTCTGTCCTGCCAACATGGACAGGTGAGCAAAGCCATCACACTTCCAAAGGTAAACCCCAAGTCAATGGTAATAGAAAGGCACTGGTAAAAAGTTCTTCAAAACAAATATTTGTACAATGATGAGCTTCCTTGTGTTTTCCTTTGAGCTTGATAGTGATTCTGGCATCTCCAGAAACAAATGCAGTGTAAAAGGGAGATGCAGCAGTCGTTAGGGAAGTCTTGCCCAGTACAGGGTTAACACAGCCTGTTCCTGATGCCCTCAGTTATACAGCTCTCCTCACATATTGCCACTTAGCTCCCTTCTCCATGACATTGTCACAACAAATTAAAGCCCCCATCCTGCAAGCTCTTCATGCATGTGGGTAGTCAGAGTTAATCACATGCATGACTGTTTGCAGGACTGCAGCATGAGAGATTAAAATCTAGAAAGCAACTACATTAAATGACCTATTTTGAGCACAATGAGAAAGACCCTCAACAGAAGTTCTCTATAGCTTGCTTGGATATAACATCAACAAATCCATTCTCTTTTACTTTTTTTGCAAGATGTCTTTCTCTCCTGTACCACCAATATCTAAAGGCATAACAGCAAAGTCTGAAATGTGTTCTCTGCCAGCACTTCAAAACTGTTGATGTGTCCATGACATTAAAACCCAGACACAGGAACAGCTGGCTGACACAGGAGTGTACTAGACTTGTTCATTTATTAAATTCTTAAGCAACATTTGTCAATTTTGAAGATTAGGTATTGTGATTATGCAATAGTAACAATGAAAAATAAAACAAAGGTATCAAAACAAAGGGAGATGCTGTTACTTGGTGATTGTCATGCACTCAGCAGCTTCAACAGCCTAGTTAGCACCTGCCTTTTTAATATTTTTTAGCAGGAGGGCTGGGATTGCCCTTTGTTGCAGCAGCTAGTTTGCAAATCAGTGCTACTGGACTAAAGAACTGTGTTGTTTATCCTGCTTTCTTTCAAGGGGTAATGCTAAATAAGTGGTTTTTTTTAAATGATATCTCACTTTATAGATCTCTCTCTCCCTCTCTATGTATGTATATTTAAGTAAATATGCATAACTGAAAGAATAGCACAGTACTTTATGGCCTGCCATTGAATTGCCTACATAGAATCATAGAATAGTTTGGGTTGGAAGGGATCTTAAAGATCATCTGGTTCCAACCCCCTGCCGTGGGCAGGGACACCTTTCACCAGACCAGGTTGCTCCAAGCCCCATCCAGCCTGGCCTTGAACACTTCCAGGGATGGGGCATCCACAGCTTCTCTGGGCAACCTGTTCCAGTGCCTCACCACCCTCACATGTTGCTAAATACGTTACATTTTATTGCCAGACAGAACATAATGTGGCAGGAAAGAAATCTGGATTTTTTTCAAGCAATTGCCAAACTACTTTTCATTTTTTCCCCCTATATCATGCCTTCTGGAATAAGGCTTCATTTTCAATACCTCTTTTAGACTAATTTGATCTGACATCCTTAAATCCCATCACTTGACACTGATGTGGAGATGAAAATTCAACACTTACGAGCAGTTAATTATAATGCTGATATAAATTCTCCTTCCCCCCACTCTCTCTCCTCTTTTCACAACAAAAGCACAAAACGGTAATTCTCTATCTGATGAGGGACTGTGGGGAGATAGAATTCCTATCCTTGTCTAAATTTATGCACATTAAAACTAATCACAAACGCTTTGTTCAGGCTCTGCAAGTGATTGAGGTCTGCGTGTGCATATGAGTACTACCAGTTGTGTTTTTGCTTAGAGGTGTTCTTCTTTGTTCAGGGGAAAAGACAAATTTAACCACTTTAGATAACCCTTCCTTACCACCATTTTGAGTTCCAGCAAGGCACATAAGTGAGCTTTGCATAAGGTAAACTCTACTTGCCTTTCACCCTAAGGGGTAGAAGCACTAATGATGGATGGGCTTCAGATAATGACTAAGCTCTCAAATGTTCAGGCTGCTGGAAATGTCCTTAAAAACTGTTACTTGTGAGTTGATTTAGTTCTTTGGAACACAATCTGAAGATATTTTTGTATGAGTTACATCTGAATCAGAAATATGGCAAGAGCAACATTTTTGTCTCCGTCTGACATTTCATCATCTAGTTGCAAATGGGGAAAAGAGGAGAACAAAAATATGAAATATGCTTAGCAAACAAGGATAACCAACAGTTTAAATCTTCAGCAAAATTATTTTTATAGTATCAATTTCACTTCTTGGTTAAGTGCTATGAATGCAATTGCCATTGCAGGAATTCCACTGTGGTTAGCTTGCATGGGAGTCACTTCTTGTAATTTGGATGTAGGATCTGGGTTATCTGTTGAAACTTGCCTTTAAAAGAAAAAGCTTTTGAGAAAAATTCCTTTTCCATCCATTGTGGCTTTCAATGCCTCCATGATGGCATGCAAAGACTCTGTAATGAAACCTCAAGCATTTCTCATTGTGTAAACTGCAGTCTGGACTTGACAATCATTTTATGTTGTCCCTGCTCATAGCAGCCATAATTAGAGGGATGTGGCTGAAACATTGTAGACTGGGGTAATTTTTGATTGAAAAGCAGCCTATAAGGTCTCTAGGGAATCACTAGCGAGATGCAGTGGGCAGTTATCATGCCTTAATGGTGAGCAGATGGGTACAGCTGCTTAACAGTAGATTTTTTTCTCAAGCCCTCTTGGGCTAAGCTTTCTGTCCTGTGTTTCCTAAGTAATGCAGTTAGAAGTATACATCTCAATCATTCAGCCATAGAGGCATACTGGCAGAAGTATGTGAACGTGGGAGAAATTATGGTACAAGCAGAAAATTAGATGTAAGCAGACAGACGTATTTTCTGTGTAAATGAGATCTGAAAAAAGACAGGGAAACAATTCTTCCTGAAAACTGTATAAATAAGCCAAATACAATGGTTTCATTGTGGCAATAATCTCCCTTTAAATGTTGTGATTATTTGTTTTATTATTAAACAATAATATAGTGGGGTAGTTTCCTAGACAAGTTGGTTTTCACACCACAAGAATAATTCTAATTAATGCAAATTTGAGTTGCATTTACACATCAAAAGGAAAGTGTGCTCTTAAATGGTCATTGAGATTTATTTTTCCCAGGTACCTCTTTTGCATCAGTAAGCAGCGCCACATTTTCTGGAAGCATCTATCATTTCCTTACTTGGATGACGTAATAGTAATTCCAGACATTGAAAACACAGCTATGCTTTCATTCTTTAGAATATGGTCATGATGCAAGAAGACCTCTGATGCCTTTCATTAAGTACGATGTACTGAAGATAACCTTACTAACAAAAAATTCTAACAGTGGCCACTGCCGTCACTGCTGACACGGAGGCATATATGTATTATCTATTTAAATGTAAAGTTTTGTGACATAATCACTCTGTATTTGCAGCAAAAGTAGCTGCTCCTCCAAGAAATTCCTGTGTCAGTAACATCTTATTTTACTGCAGGTAGAGGTACAGATTTTCAGCCATTATGGGAAAGATTGTTTGGATAGATCTAGGGATATTTCTTTAAAATCTTGCTGAGCTACACACATTTTGATTACAGTTAACGAGGTCTTCACAAAAGATTTAGTTTATTTAAAAACCCATCATGTAAATCAAGTAACAAATCCTCCAAATGTTCACTGAAGTACCGACTGGGGTCCTAATTTCTGCAGGCTCAGTTCCACCCTGCGTATCACACCGCACAAGTATGGAGGCCTTGCCTGAAAAACCCTGGATGTGATGGAGTGGAACATATTGCAAATATCCTGCAGGTAATCTGAGGTGCAAAGCCTGAGGTGTTGCAACCTAAGGTTTATAGTTTAAGAAATTCTGCTCAGTCTATGTCCAGTAAACCACTGATCCCCAAAGACTCAGTTCTCAGCCCTTCAATTTTCCTTACAATGACAATATATCCAGCCTGATTGTTATGTTGTCATTTATTCATGGGTTTTGACCATATCTCTGTTTAATTAGTGATGTGTCATTAGGAAGTGCCTGAGGATATTGAGGTGGAGGATTATTTTAGAGATTAAAGGAAACCGAAGAGTGTTTTTCCCATCTGTATTGTATAGCATGCAGGAGCCCTGGAGTGTATGTGTTGGCAGTAGAAGTTAGAATACATAAGATGAGGGAAGTCTGTCCTCTTCCATTGCTTTGCAGCAGCTAGGTACTGCAAAAGAAATAGACTCTACCCAGCTGGGAATGCTTGTGTGGTGGGGTCTGTGGTGAATATGGTGTTGGCAAAACCACCACCGCTTCCTTTCCCTGCAGGTTCCAGCACAGACAGGGACAAGAGAAGTACACAGAAATGACACTTCATGGCATATTATTCTTGGGGAATATCCCTGGTCAATACAAGTTATAGCCATTTCTCTGATACATTTTCCAAGTTGGGGAAAAATTTAACATACCAGTGAACTTGATAGTAGATTTGTCTATCACTAAGATCTGGTGGTACCAGATCTGCTTTACTATTAGCTCTAGTAAAATGAGCAGTCCAATATCTTTCTGCATTTAGCAAGCAGTGAGGAGACTGAGCTGAAAAGATCAGCCAGATTCTCACAGGCACAGAGAGGCAGAGCCCAACCCTGTCTTAGTGCATGTGTACACAATGAGACAGTGTTTGCACAGGAAGATGGTCTGCTGTAAGAAATTGTTTCAATACCTGAGTGCTAGATGTGGCATTCAACATCTAGGTCAGCCTTCTGCGTGAATCCTGTGTTTCCTTTCTGAATTCGGTACAGCACTTCAATATATTTGTTGTCTTTCTTTTGTTTCTCTTTTTTTAAGTTTTTTTTTTTTTTAATTTTTGGTTTAAATGTGAAGGTGAGACCTGCGCTGAAGCTGAGTCTTTTTGCCTAATGTTACGTTGCACTCAATTTTTACAGCTGAACTATGAGGCATGAAAATGGAGATTTATGGAAGAAGCCTGACAGACTGTTAATGAAAGCAGAGCTGGAAAGTAGTTACAGATTAGAAATACATCCCTATCGATATGTATTTCTGTAAAGCACCAGAACAGCTTTGCACTGCATGTTCCCTCCCACCTCCAGGAAGAGCCAAGGCTTGTCAATGTGAAAAAAGAATTCTCGCTATTTTAGAAAGTGTTCAGACATGTCCTGCACCTTCTGTTAGGAAATTGTACAGTCAAGTGCTTACTAATACAAATGAGTAACCTTCCATTGAGCTAACAGTGACACAAGCTTTGTGTCAAAGATTTCACTGTGTAAGCATGACCTATCATTGCCATGAATTCCTGCTGTGAACTTTTCCCTGTCACTGACTTTACTTAATGATTTCTGACTGTATTTGAATAAGGCAGTTTCCCTTTCTGATATGAATGTTCCTTTTCAGAGTGCAATTATTCCATGCACTGACTGACCTACATAGAGCTGAGTGTGTACCAAGTGGATAATGCTTAAATAAAGAACCAAGAGAGTTACAGAAGAGGTCCTGTTGTCCTGTGACTGTCCTCTCTTAGCAAATGCACTCATGTTCCAAAATGTTCCTTGGGTTAGAGGGCTGTAGTGGCTAATATGGTGTCAGATGTTCATTGAAGCATTGAAGTTTCCAAGTTTTGCTGTCTCATTTCTTCTTCCTAGTTGCAGCTTTGGATTTGTCCTGGTTTAAACTGAAACTAACATATTCTTCAAGCCTGCAGGTGTGTTATTGTGAGAAGAACTGACCCTTTTGCAGATTCAGGTACTACAATTCTTCACAAACTTTCTATTCCTAGCAGATGTACTTTTTGTCTATCCAGCCACCATCATCTCTGTATGAACCTACTGCTTTGTAGTGATAGAGGCATTCATTAAAAAAGAGGCTGAGGCTGCCACATTTCAGCACTGCAATATTTATCTTTTCATGCCTGATGCTATGGGGGAATGCAAACCCTTACCTGCAGTCTCAAAGCAGCGCACGTGGAGGGCTAAACTCCTTCAGATGAGATACTGCTCAAGGGAGAGATGTAACTTTGGAGTACTCCCATGTGAACCGTGACCATAAAAGTGTGTCTTAAATCCCATGCATCACCAAGGCTTTTTCACCTTTGTCAGTGATCTCTGGCATCCATCCACCCATGAAGTCAGAACCTGACAACCTGGAGCAAGGTACTTAGTTTGCTCCTCCAACCTATTGCTTCAGGAATGCAGTATCATGTTCCAATCTGTACATAAGGCAGGGAGGGAAAATCATGGGTCCCAAACATGTTCTAGGGACAGTCCTCGTTTCATGTTGGACAGTCACTGGCTAAAATGCAGAAATGTTTTTTACCACCCAAGGAAGGCACAGTTCACATCTGCTGGGGAACAGAGAAAGTGTCTTCCTACATAAGAGAGTTGGCTTACTTTCTTGCCTAATGAATCTTTAATCTCTGTGCAGTAGCAGGGAGTCAGCTAGAGTGGGAACTACCCTTTCCTCCCAGAATAGCTTGCAGTTTGTTGTAGTGAGACATTAATTTTTTAAATGAATTGCATATACTTAGCAGTGAGCAGTTTAACTGCTTCTTCTGTTAATACTTCAGCAATTAATTTCTCCTCCCCACCAAAAACTTCTGTCCTCCTAATGTTGATAGTGCAGTGTGAACTCAGTACGGACTCAAACACCATTCATGTGACAATTCTGCAATTATGGATTCACATTTTCAGTATCATTTTTTAAAATGTTTTTTTATGTAACAGTACATCTGGAGCGATCCCATATCAGATGGCATGTTATTAAAAAATCTGGGATCAATAAAAAATAAAAGAATTAGAAAGAAACCACTGGTCTGTTTTTGTTGTTCATTTCCCCATTTACTTCCATAAAATCTTAACATTTTATAGCTCTTCTAGAGCTGCCCTGTGATTGCCAGTCTGAGTGACTGCAGTGTCAAGGAAATAAATGCTGTAGTGTAGAACGTACAGGAAGATTTCTGAGGGAATTGAAGGACCTTGGACACAGGCCAGGGGGGCATCATATTTCAAGCTTTCTGAGAAAATATGAACTTGACACTTTTAAGATGTCATAATTGTTTCCTCTTTTCATTTGAAATAATTTTTGAGGGACGGAACAATTGTCATCATTGTTGGAAACTCCAGTTCTCCGTGTGATTTGCTGTTTGGATCTGCTGACACATTTAGGTGCCTTTTGCTGGTAAAATAATTAGGTTGGTTAACAATCTCACTCAGTACTGTTGTATTCTAACCAATTATAAAATGTCATGCTATCATTTAAAAATCATATCACTGTATCAAAGAGATTGCTTTAATAAATGGTTTTATCTTGCACCCCAAACTTTGTTTTCCACCAAAGTAAAATTGGAGGGAATTTTTTTTGAGGAAAAAGGCAGATATTGCATGAGTATCAGCTGAGCATTCAGATTTTTAAGATGCCTCTGAGTGTTATGAATAGGAGTCTATGTATGCTTGTGGTTAAAATGAGTAATTACTTAGGAATAAACTGTTGCTGAAGAGCTGTTGGAAGAGTGCTGACATGCCCTGAACTTGGACAGACTCTTCACTTCCAAGGGCCTTTGAAACGGGTGGGTGCCTGAGAGTTCTGTGAAACCAAGTGTTCAGTGAGCTGCAATGGCACTGGGAGCCACTGTGGCCTTGTCATAAACCCAGGGAAATTATTAGGCCCTTAACTTCACCCCTAAGGGTGAATTTTACAGGAATAGGTTATAGCTATCAGAATATGACACATTTCTTTTCTGTGTCTCTCCTCCATTTCCTTTAAAGTGAATCTCTGGCTCCATCAGCATATATACTGTCTTGCAAAGACTTCATCCACTCCACCTTTGTGCAATTTTTTGCCTTTTCTTTTTTGTTTGTTTGTGGGTTTCTTATGCTATGCACACTGCTAATACTGGTATGGGAGTTTTATTGAGAGTTTCAAACCAGATTGAGTTAATTCTGTTGTGGAAAAAATCCCAAAGACCACAAATCCTCCATGACAAAAATTCAACATGTCCAAAATTCTAAAAGTGGCAGTTTCACTGTCTTGCTGCTGTGTTTGAAATGGTAAAGTGTCTTCTGAAAACTTTTTCTTTCATAAACCTGTAAATATGAGAGTCTAAACTTAGTGCTCAACACACTTTGCAGACAGCATAAATGACACTGGGTGCACAAACGTAGTATCACATCATGCTCAGACACAGGTACATCTCACAGCTCCCGTCCTGTCCTGTCCGAGCACACTGACTTCATGGAAATGACTAGAAGACCTGCTGTTGGTACCACACAGTTTCTCTGATATCATGGAGGTCAAAAGTGTGGTGGCAGGACACACCAATCTTATGGCATGTACAAGTAATCCCATGGCTAAAGCTTGGAGTAACAGACTTTCTGCTGCTTAAGAACATGTTTTGAAGAACAAGTTTGTTAACAAAATGGTAATACTTTAACCAAGAAGGCTGTTACTATGCATCCTTCCTGTACAGCAACAGGTTTTAGGGAATTGTTCTGTACAGAGAAGGGTACTGTATGAGACTCTGGTAGAAGCCAGCTGGATCGAGGTGATGTGCTGTGAAGGTGCCCAGGCTGAGCAGGGCTCAGGGACTTGGCGTGTACCTGGCCTCTGCCAGAGGCTCGTCTCTGACTGCTGAGTGACCCTGCGATACAACTCTCCTTGTCAAGGATGCTGACGAAGGAGGAGGGAGGAAAGAGTAGGGGGAAAGACAATGAGTAACCATATCCATTCAGAGAGCCATGTGCAGCCATGCCCTCCATGGAGACCCAACCTAGGCTGAGGCCCCCTGTTAAATTCATCTCTGCCAAGGCCAGCTCACTGCTAATGAAGTAACTTGCAGGGTGCAGGCTTTAGGGACTGTTTGGGGTTATTTGATGGTCTGTGTGAAAGGTAACTGATCCATTTTCCTAGTGAACTTGGTCAGAGGTGTGAGGAAGGCTTCTCTTTCGTGGAGATTTCTCTCCCAGTTGGCTTTGTTAGCTTGCTCTCTGTCCCAGCTGTGCTGTGGGAAAGCATGTATTCAAACTGTTAGCCTGTCGCTCTTCTGCCCATCCATTCATTCCTGAAGTCCATCTGTCTTAATCATGTGGGAGGCAGGAAGCACAGCCAGGACTGTTTTGCTGGCTGATGTTCAGCTCCCTACTGTGTTTCATCAATGAATGAAGCAAAATGATGGATTACTGATGTGTTGCACTGATACCTTGCCAGCAGATCAGTTGCTCTCATGCCGTGTTGCCATTTGGTAGAGACTTAATTGCAAACTTTAACAAAGACTGGGCTGGGGAATGCAGCATCTGAAGTTACACAAGTGAGGACAGGTTCTGGTTTAGCAGATGATTTAGAATGATTAACACTGAATAGATGCAGGTCTCCATTTAACAATTTGAGAGCCAAACCTTCACCCCAGACCTGATTCTTACATTTGTATTTGAACACTTTAATTGTTGGGAAACTTTGGCTTTCAAAACCACATGGCTGGGACTGTTTCGCTCATTTCATCAGCTGTAATTTGGAAAATTCATGGAGGTTAGCCTGACAGTAATCACAGTCATGATTTTCTGCTCGTATTGGGATGAAATACAGATCACAAATATTTATGAGGTTTATAGTTTCACATTTTCCTATAAAATGCTAAGTAACTCATTTGTTGGGTAAGATCTCATGTGCATGCAAAAATAGCTTTTTTCTGGCAGGTGTTACACCCTAACCATGAGTTATCAATAGAACTTCTTCCCCTGTAAGTGCTGAATGAGCTTTCTTTTCTTATTCTGCAAGGAGTGTTTTGTATAATTGTACAATCAAACCTGAAGTCCCATAGCTATTAAATTGCTTTTTGTTACATCGGTCTTTCTGAGAAAAAAAACATTTTCTAGTTACATAATTCAAACCATCAAAATGAGCATTCAGCATAACATTTGTTACTTTCAATGACAGCCTGGCCTCCTCAAGATACATCCTCAAAGATGACCCAGAAAAGGGCTTAAATGTTTAATGATTGTTTCTGTCCTTTTTCGATCAATCAATCACTGAGGCACATCTTACATTCAATAGTACATGAAAGACAAATGGACTGAAAAGTAATGCATCTGTAGCAAAGAAAAGGATGCAATCTCACAGGTATCAGGTTGTCAGCAGCAATTCAGGGTCATTTTTGTGCTTACACACACTGTCAGCTGAGTTATTTATTTATGTATTTATTTACAGATTTGCAGGATTTCTGACATCCACATGCATCCATATTGTTTCCCCATTTTTTCAGGCTATGGGCCTAGGAGTTCAGGGGAGGAAACAACATAATTTTCAACCATGCTGAAGAAACTGTAACTTCATATGTCCCATATGAAAGAAAGTGTCCCTCACAGACAGAAATTTGGAAAGGGAGAGGTTAGTTGCTTTCAGTGTTTGGCAAGGATATATATGCCCAAACCACTTTCTAGCTTGTTCCCAAGACATCAAACAGTACTGAATACCTAGCTCCCCTTGTGTCTCTGTTCAGAAAGTGATACCTTCCTTTGTGAGGAGATGGTGTCTTTTCTAGTCTTCACATGATTCTTCTGACTCTCCTCTGTACTTTTTCCAACATTTCAAAGTCTTATAAAACACAGCCAACAGCACTGATGTGCTCTATAATGTTTTACAAATGGTCTATGGTAAGGTAAAATTTTGTAGCTCCTATTTTTAATCTAGCTCCTACTTAGGAGCTCCTGCTTTCTCTCTTAGCTCCTGCTTTCTCACTTTTTTTGTTAAAGGGTAGTAATAGCTAATTTGCCAATGTCTTTGGCCTTCAAACTGACATTTTATTGCTTTTTTGCCAGGATCCATACATTCTTTTCATGAGTATCTTTCCAATATGCAGTCACTCATTCTATGTATGTGGTCTACATCCTTTGTTCTTAAGAACTGTAAGGGATTTTACTTTCAGCTATATATAATATATTTTAATGAATCAGCTTAATTAGCATTCAAGATTACACTGAGGGACTGTCTCAAATAAAGGGATGGTTGAAGAAGCTCTAAAATAAATCAATATAATGAACATTAATTGCTTAAGGCAGATGGTATTCTCTCTAGAGTTCTAAAAGAACTCGGATATAAAATTGCTGAACTGCTAACTGTGATATTTAAATAAGCCTTACAACAAACGGTCTGGTACCAGAGGGTTGGAAGATGGCTAACACGTCACCAATGTTAAAATAATTTCAGGGGTAATCAGAGAAGCTACAGACTATATTGATAAAACTGATAAAAATAATACTAAAGAATGAAATTAATTAATACATTTACAACTGTGGTATGATGGCAATAACACTTCTTTTGTACAGAAAATCATATCTCATAATTCTATCAGAACTCTTTGAAGAAATCATTGATGATATGGCTTGGTTGGCAAAAAATAAAAGATTTATTTGGATTTTCAAAACACTTTTGGCATAGTTCCTCTCCAAAAGCTTTTAAGGAAACCATAGTTATTATGGAATGAAATGATCTTGTGGGCCTCTGGTATATTAAAGTCAGAGATTAAAAGATAGAAATAAACTGTGAGTTTTCAGAGTGGAAGGTGCTTCTCAGTGTAGTCCATAAAAAGCTATGACGAATTCTGTGCTATTAAAAATAGTCAAGAATAATTTGGGAACAGCACGAACATGATAACGTGTGGTGACCCAGAGGGTTGCAGGAAAGTTCCTTAATCAGTGACTGCACTATAAAATGGTAAATGAAACTAAAAGCTGATGACTGGAATGTAATGTGTTGAGGGAAACAGTACTGAGAAGTTATATATAACAAAAAACCTTTGCATTAACTAATATAACTTAGAAAAAAATATTTTCAGGCCATTGTGGACAGTTCACTGAGAACTTCAGCTCAGTGTTCAATAGCAAGCAAAAGCAAACAAAAAAACCTACATAGGACATCTGTGTTCAGAAAACAAATAATCAACAGAACAGAAAAAGCCCTGCAGAAATCCATGGTACACACACTCCTTGAAAACTCCAAATAGTTCCAGTTTCCCTCCACTTCCTCGAAAATTGTAGGGGAGAACAAAAAGAATACAGAGAACACCATGAGAGATAAGTAAAGAATGACATACACATGTCACCCAGCAGTATTCAACATGGGAACAAAACATTAAAGGAATATGTATATATGTGCATATATATACGTGTATACATGTTTATAAAATCGTGATTGCCAAGGAGAAGGCAAAGAGCAAATTGTCAGATGGCACTTCCAAAACAAGAAAAGAGGATACTTGTCCAGGTAACATGTAGTTAATTTGTGGAGTTTGGTGCTGCAAGATGCTGACAATGTTGAAAGAATATATGCTTCTGGAAGCCAATTAGAGAAAACATAGAAAAAATTCCATCAGGAGCTATTGATCATGAGGACAAACACCTCTAAATCAGCAGTTCCTTAAACTGGAATTGGGGAGTGCATTGTGTGAACTTTCATAGTACATTTACTATGTTCTTACTGTCCTTACCTTACACTCTGGGTCACTGTATGAAACAATATGTGAGGCTAGACAGACTTTTGTCTTACTCAAGGCAGTTGTTATTATGTTAAATTTTTAATTAAAGTTGTCTGTACAATTCTGTATATTGAATGCTCTGTTCAAGTGCACATCATTAGCATAGTGCTTTCTGGGTGTTGCAGTTACACATAGAGATCCCTCCCCAAGAAGTGTCTCTCTGGTGTTAGGAGGCATATGTGCACGTAATAATGCTGTGTGCCCCAAGGAGTTCAGTTGTCCTTGTCCTTCAGACAGCACTGGATGAGCTGCTGCTCTGGTGCTGTGCTCCAGTGAGAGGCAATGAACAGCCAGTGCACCTGGGTGAGCAGGGAGAGCTCTCCTCCTCTTACAGCCTGCTTTAGCTGCTCCCTGCCTAGGACAGTGGCATGGCTTAGGCTGTCATCAGTGGGCCAGCATAAGAGGGGAAAAAAGCCAGGATAATGATGTACCTGTCAGAGAAAATCGTGGTTGGTAATGCCCCTGAAATACTAGTTTGACCAACTAATTTTTATATATAAAATGCACACACACACACATACATATATATACATTTAAAATACTGGTTTCATCAGCAGTAGGATCCCAGCTGAGAAGTTAACACTGAAAAGACACAGTTCTTGATCTACCCTTTCAATTTAGTTGAAAGTAGTTGGATATATTTTAAGCTCTTACAGACACATAATTTATTTAGAAAAGTACTGCGTTGCATTTGTAGCTGTTCCATACATTTTGATAGAGTTGGAAATGATCCCTGAGAAATTGGTCGGAACTCTCTTAGAGTGCCTAGGGAATTTAATTATCTTTATTTCCATTTGTAAATTCTACTGCAGCTGTTTTCCAGACAGAAAATTAGCCATTGTCAGCTATGTACATGAACACTTTATTTTGTATATTCCATCTCCTCCAACTCCAAAAGGGCCTCAAGAAACTGTCTGAGCTTTTCTTTTGCATTCACCTACATTATGATGTTGCTTTTGAGACTGGGGATGGCTGAAACTGCAAAGAAAAGTTTGATAGTGCTTGGTGTTATACTTGGTGTTATACCATCTTAGTTAAAAAAAAAAAAAAAAAAAAAAAAAAGAAAAAAGATGTAGACAGGTCTAGTGCTTAATTACAGCAATAAAGCAGACCAGGTTGTGCAAGCCTTAGGCATCTGTGTATGCTTTGGGTGTTTTATGAGACGAAGGATTAATCTGGCCAAATTCTCTTTGTAATTCAGATTCTATGGAACAAGCCTAACATTTTTCAATTAGTACTGAAACAGGAAGACAGATCCCTCCACTTACAAGGAGTTTCTTAGCATGGAATTTCTGCGTGTGTATTTGAAGTGATCCCAAATGGGAGCCAGATGAACTACTTCTAACATATTGGGTGTATTAGAAGCAAAGAAATTAAAAATCTCTTTAGCAAACTTGCAGAACTGGTTTTATGTGGGAATCTATAAATACCTTCATATGCTAGCTCAGTGTGCTTCATAGTTAGGACTGCGGTGACTGAAGCTAGGGTGAGGTAATTTTAAAAATGCATCTTCACACATGAAGAATCTCTAAACAGACCTCACACTGATCTCTGAAAACATTCACAGCCTGATCAGGTGTCAGTTATTCTATGGCGTACCTCTGCTTGTCAAGCTTGAAGATTGAAACTGGGATACTAAACAGATGGGTAGTTACTGTCATTTTTCATTTGGGAGGGTTCTGGCATTAGTCTCCACATATTTTCTGCCAAATCCTTTATCTACACCCTGAATTTCGTGAGTCTAATTCCAGACGCAAATTGTATGCTCTGTGATTGCATTTCTATTAGATCCTATGACTCCTCTTGAAAGGAACAGTGACCCCATTGTACAGGAATTAATAAGGAGTGACCAAATAAAAAAAACAAAACCAAAAGTATACGTGAGGCCATAACCTCTATGTGAGATAAGGATACACCCACATTGCGACGCACATGTCAAGATCACACGCTGTGTTTAGATAACTCCCACAAGGAGACTGTCTTCTGTTTTCTCCTTGAGCTCTGGTAATGGGAACACTTCCAGGATTTTGGGTTATGACATGGGGACAGAAAAACGTGCTGGCCTCCAGAAAGGAAGACAGGTGGAGGAACTGGCTTTAACTGAGGGAGTAGGGACAGAAGGATATTTGGTTAGAAGTTTAATTACCAGGTCTGTGTCTGGTATCCCAAGACACATAATCACCTGTCCCTGCTCAGAAGGATTTTCCCGTAGAACATAAATATATGCAGGGCTAGAGGCAGGTTTATGCAGGTTGAAGCCATAGGATCTTGTTTTCTGACTTTATTTTTTAAGCACAATAAGATTTGCACTGTTATTATAGCTTCAAGATAGCATTCCAGCCCTTGGAGGCTTATTCTATTTCAAGATATTTAATTGGGGGGGTGGGGGGTGTTAAGCTTCTCATCCCATTTATTGTTTCTTTTGAAGCTTTTATGAAACCCTGGTCTGTGGTGAAGAACAGCGAACAAGTGACATTTTCAGTAGGAGGTAAACTGCAGAAACATTTGAAGCAGGAAGCTGTATACATGTCATACAGTTCTGACTTGTATTCCCTGACTTAAATATTTGTTCCCCTTCAAACTATACTAAGATTTTTTTTTTTTTTGTAACAGTCGTTGAGTAGATTTTCAAATAGGAAGCTCATGAATTCACCAAGGATGCAGATGTGTTGCATAAGAGCTTCTGAATAGAAAGTTATGTGTCTTATATGTTAAGAACTACCTTGTTATAATGTGCAGTATAGCATCTTGCAAAACATAAAGGGTCATTAAAACATGTTCACGAGAATTACACCATAATTTCACCCTCTGCTGATTTACAGCCTTCAGAATAAAAGTTAATGTGATTCCCACCCTGAATACTTTTCAAAAGCAAAGAAAATGGGCAGCAAACATTGACTTTTTTCTTCCTAATTATTATTCCATTTAATGCATTCCTTGGAGATATTCCCATCAGCTAATTTAACTGCACATGCACTACAGTCCTACTTGGGTAAGAAAGTGATGAAACCAAAATGAATACCAGAATACAATTTTGAACTCTGCATAATTCAGTCACATCACCATCATCTTTTCAAAAACCATTTTCCAAGATATTTTTCCTCATTGAGGACTATGTTTCTTTCCCCAGAACACTTGTCTTTCTCTAAGTTCCTTGACCAGTAATGAAAAAAGTATTATTGTATAGAAAGAGTTTTTTTCTTCAGGTTTCTCAGATAGATTTAAAGCACATTTAAATAGTCTCTTTGCTGGAATCCTGAAGCAGAATGACAGCTCTGGGCAAAAACCAGCCCAGGGCAATTATAATCAAACAATTTCAGAAAGCAATGAGTAATTTGAGATAATTCTTTTAATGGAAAAGCTGGCACAATCTTTGGCTTGGTCTGTGTTTAAATCTGATATCCTAACTGACACAGCAAAAACTCTCATACAGCCATAGATACTGTCATTAAAGAAAATTGTCCTTTTGCCATCAAAGCTGTCATTCAAGAAATGAGAAAAATTTATGCCAAGGAGTGGACTGTCCTGCCAGTAGACTTATGTAGACCAGGAGAAACCACCAGCATAATTGCATGGTGGGGCAAATTTGCATAAAAAAAACTGGAAGAGAGGCTGATACAAGAGGCACATGTTTATGATACATCATACCTAAAACTGCTTCACATTTGTACTTTGTTTTCCTGTATATGTGGTTTAGTCAGTGAACAGAAGGGGGACACTACAAAAGTGGGTAGTTCCTAAAGCTACTTATTTGAATGACATATTCTTTAATGTTTATTTTTTTCCGTTACTAGAAGGTATTGAGATTGGAGGCCACAGCCTGTCATGTAGACAGCATGTTAAAACAGAAGGTACTGTGACTTCCTTCAGGTTTCAAGAAAATTTACTGGCAGAATAAGTAATAAAATGTGTCTCCTTTGACTTTAGGTCAGTAAGCTAATGCACTGAACCACAGTGATTCTTAAACAAAAATATTTTAAAATAGAGATCTAAACACATGCATTTTCCCTTAACTGTGATCTCTTTTCAGTTCTGCCTTAAAAAAAAAAGCAAAGCAAATAAAACCTGAGCAAATAAGCATAACAAGAAATCTCACGGAAATCTTGCTCCAGCTTTTATTGTAATGATTAAAACCATTGCCTTTGATTTTGGTGGGGAACAGCATTTGCTCCTTTCTGACATAATCCGTAGAGTGATATAGTAGACTTGCCAAAATGATGTAACTTGGTTCATGTCTTAAAAGCTTCTGGTTAAGCCACAAAACAGCCTGGTAATATCTTGCTGTAACTGTTTTAGACTAAGCTATTAAGCATAACTTCCTTTTATCATGACATAATTTGTGATAACTGCTATCAAAACAACAGCTCTTTAGAACTGGTTGGATGGGTCCCATTTTAACCCTCTCAAAACAAGGACACTTAGGAATAAGAGCACATTTGAACAGAAAACACATATTGGACATTGAGTCCTTTCCTTCTTTACCAGTTAAGAAATAGGTCTCTGTTTTGACATTAATTAAGGTTCTAGAATGTATCCTTTATTGGAAAATTGCTCCAAATTTTGTAGTAAGAAAATGGCTTCTGCTTTCCAGCAGGAATAAAGAATAAAAAACATTTATCAGCAAGATAAAAGTAGTTCTCTGGAGCTTTTATGGAATTTGGAGCATAGATAGAATTACTATTATAAAGGAAATTAACTGATACTTGTGTGATGTTTGACAGCTTTAGAGTTTTCTTTCAAGATTCTGTATAATGATATGGCCTAAAGGTTGGAAGTCTGACTCCCATTGGGGTAGACATCCTATACAGTACAAGAACTTTGTGTATCAGAAACTTAACGTCTGTGTGAAGAGTTTACAGTAATATCAGTAACAGCTTTGCAAAAAAGATTAAATAGCAAGTTCTGCTGCACTAAGCTATATTTAATATTTTATTTCTATTCCAAGTTGATATTAAGGCAGATATACTCCAGAGTTACACTACTAAGTGAGCAGAATTTGACCAGCTGACTTGTTTTCTGTAATGAATTCTCACAGCTACCAAAATTTTCAACTGCCTTTGTTAGCCAGTGAGCATGGAGGAATTACCAAGCTCAGGAGCACTAGCAAAACTAGAGAGTGCAGACGGCTCTACTTTATTTCAGTTTCCTGAATAAGTGCACAGTTATGTATTTTCAAATGTTTGATGTTATACCTCAACAAATGTAATTTCTACATATGTTCATAGTCGTAGTCATCACATTTGAAAACTTACCTATTGGAGATGCTAGCACTTGTGCCAGCAGAGATGGGCATATATACTGGGGCTATTTGCCAGGAATACACAGGTCTGCAACCAGCTGTTAAAGTAAAAAATCAGGCACAGGCATGGGACAGAGTCTTCTCTGTGGAGAGCTCACCACCACTCAAAATGTGAGAAATGGTACCAAGAAGACTGACAGATTTTATGCTTTGTAAGTATAGGTGACAATCAATATATGTTTGTGCAGGTTTTCTCAGATTGCAATTAGAAAACCAACTAGATGTTTACCACACAGAACATTTCCATTCTCTCTTAGAAATGTCAGCAATAGAAGAACTAATTATAGGTGTTTGGTTAGTCACAGACATAATGTCATTTTTGAAACAAGCTCACTTAAAATCTGATAATGGATTTCTTCATGCTTCATAAAAGGCATTTATGACTGCCATAAACTAAAAGCTTGTCACAGGGTATATTCTCCATGTTGTAAAAGATTCTAAGTGCAGTGAACACACCAGCATACAGTAACTTTCATCTTTGGTGGGGTAGAGCCTAGCTATTGGACTGGACCGGAACTGGTTGTCCAGCCTGTGGCCAGATGCCACAGTGACCATGTTGTCTAAGTACCCAAAGTGAGAGTTCTCTAGCCTCAAAGCTGCAGGGCAAAGCATGGCTCATGTCCACAGGCCTAAAATCTTTTATGTTTCAAAATAACGTGACTGCATTCAAACTGCCTTTTGAGAATGGTCCTTGGTCCTCCTCTCTTTGGGAGACTGCTGTTTGACATGAGCCGAAATTGTGCCAGCAGCTGTGCTCCTGAAATAATGATACGGGTATGCCTGAGCGAGTACTTCCACTGCAGTCCTGTTTCATCAACAAGAAAGTCAGAAAGAGAAAGACTGGAAAACAGTGAGTTGCGATTCTTTTGCTGAAAAGCAGACATATATGAGAGAGAAATGTAAATCCGTGTTAGTCTTTGGGACACTACAGTCAATGAAAAGAAACAGGCATTTCTAAAGCATGATTCAGCTCTTCTTAAAGTACGTGTGTAAAATAGGTCAGATGGATTCTGCCCTTAAAATGCCAAAAGGCATCACACTCCATTGACTATAAAGAGAGTCTGCTGGCTTGGAGATGGGTATCTACATTGTTGACACCAAAAATTATGGAAGATGACTACATTGCCCATGTCTGCAGATTCAGCACAAAAAGCAGCATGCTTAGGACAAGCTCAGAGGTATGAAATGTTCAAGGGCACTGTTAGAATGTGTTTCTTCTAATAAACATGAAGCAACACCAGAATTTGGTGCTTTAATGTACATAGTTATATTAGTAAAGTCCATAGGGTGACTACAGTTTTCCTTGTATAAAAATGCTGTATTTCAATATAAGATTATTGTTTCCCTTCTTGGTCTAGAATAAAAGACATGAGCTCTTTATACTGAGATAATTGCATATAACCTGAGCTGGGCATATTGCTTCAGCTACACTTGCCTAGCTGAAGAATTACAGTTCTTTAAAGCAGAGAAGGGAACAATGGTTTCCTCACACACAACTTTTCAGTATGTTAACTTCATTTAAACACATGGTCAAAAACCATTTACAAATTAATAAACTTCAGAAGCACTTAAAAACATCACACCAGTATGAAATAACAAAGATGATAGCACAACATTCTGTTTATAAAGGACTGTCATAATAATGGATGGATGAGATTCAAGTCATCTTCAGAAATCTACAGTGTAGTTTTCTTTGAGCTCTCTGAGCTCTTCTAGCAAATGAGGAAAAATAAATGCATGCAGCGAGTGATTCATCTCATTCTAAAAGAGATGTCTAAAATAAGCAAGATTTATTGCATTTTGCAAGTGCCTGTTTCTTTCCTCCCACTGCACAGGGAGTCCAGATGAGTAGCTCTGATGTAGGTGGCTACAGTGTAGACATTTATAGTTGGGGAAATTAATCCTGTTCCACATTTCTCAAAGGGGTAGCCAAAAATGGGTGACCAAATAAGGGATAGGATGCTGCCAGAGCTGTTCCATGTAGTTCTTTAAAAGTAACATAAACCTTTTCCCCTTGGCTTAGCAAACAAGAAACTAACTTTTGAAAAAAGGTCAGGCCAGGTTTGTCATACGTTAGTCCCTAGCGCTAAACAGAGGACGAGTCTCAGCGTATTTTAAATTAAACAGAAGTATATTGGGGGTGGGGATGGGGGTGGGTGGTGCGGAGTGGAGATGGATATGTGATTATGTGTCGGAGGGAATGGTTAAGTAAAAAACTGGCTTTGCCACACTGATGTGTGAGAAATGAACGGTGGAGTGGCTTTTCTGCTTTGCTTTGTGGGCATATAAGAAAACTGTCTTCAGGAACCTAAAGTAAAGGTTATGTCTAGAGCTGCCAGAACTGCTCTTTGCTGCTAAAACTTCAGCTGTGGGTAGAGAGCATGTAGCGAGAATAGGTCTGGTGGCTCTCCTCTCTCTCTTCTTCACTATCCATGAGAAATTGTGTGTAGCTCAGAGCAGGTTCCAAACTATTGCAGCAGATATTAAGCAAGCCCTGAATACCACTTAAACCAAAAGTTGCTAAGAGGGAGGATGTTTACAAGAGGGCAGACTTGAAGACATTTTTAGAAAGATCTATTAATAATCATACTTTCTTCACTAGCAACATCAAGGAAGAGAAATAGCACCGCACTTCAACACTTACGTTATCTTTCACTTCTGTATCCATTGGCACCCTTCTTAAATAATCACAATTTCCATCTAATTCCTACAGAACATGATTTAGAAACCAAAATTCCAAAACATACACACAAGAATGAAACTGGTTAATATCTACATCTTCTAACACCCTTGAACTGATTACATGTCTCTGTGTAGAGATTTTCTATTTGGAATAATTCAAGGAGCTTGAAGAAGCACAGTGTTAATATGGAAACATCTGTGCTGGGAGTAAGGTGGTACTTCAAGGTACTGCTGCCTCTCCCCTGTTGTGTGAACCACAGAGCACATCAGGCAATGCTGCAGCCCTGCGCAGCAGACCTCCTCCAACATAAATCCTCCAGTTCAGCAAAATATAACACACAAATAACGATTGCCTAGAACAATATTAAGTAGTGTTTGATCACTCTAATTTGTGTCAATAATATACACATCCACTAAATTCTTTCTTCCCTTTCCCCTCTCCCCTCCCCTCTCCTTTCTTCCTTCCTTCCTTCCTTTCTTCCTTCCTGTCCATTCTTCTTTATCTCCCTTTCTCTTTTGGTACCTTGACTTATTTGCATCACCTTAAGCCTCCTGGAGCAGGTAAGCTAATAACTGAGCAGGAGCTTGAGGCCTGTGCCGTGTCTGACAAATACGTTTTTCTTTAGTAGGATTATCTCCTACCCTTCGTCTGGGTAATCTGACTGTGGAAAGCTTTAGGTTTACATGCCTTACATGTCCTAATTTTCTTTCATGGTATTGCTAACTTATCATTTTGAGTCATTGCCCTTCTAAAGGGGAAGAAATGGATATTTATTTATTAAGTTCTGTGCAGACAGCTCATTACCAGAATGATCTGAAAGCTGTTCCTGTGAGAGGCTTCTCTTCTTGGCTACATACTGCACTACATACAAAGCTCATGTAATAATACAGAAGAGTTATGTTCTGGGTAGCATACATGACTAAAAATTAATTTTATAATTTATACAGCTATTTTGCATCTCTTAAGCCTGCAGGAATTTCTTTCACATAGGGCTGTGTGTACTAAATCTTACGGATATCTGTAAAGGCTCAGAAGAATGATCCCCACCTTTTATATGCATTTGTTACCTTGTATAGGAATTCTAATGATTTTTAATATTTTCTTTTCAGGGAAAGCTGAATCAGCTGAGTGGTGAGCCTTGGATAAGTAGCTGCAGCTTTTGGTAGCTCAATTTCCTAACCTGTAGAAAAAAGATTTTACAGGTAGGTTGTAAAGACATGTCTTTTACAGCTGAAACATCCTCTGAAAGGTCTAGTTTTCAATGTTAGGGCAGAGTGAGCTGTGCTTTCTACTCCTAGTTGTCTGGTGTGTTAGGGCTACAGAAGTGGACCACCCTGTCAGATCCAAGAAGGTGAAGGGCTGCAGGGACTATCAGGAAACCAGAAGCATAATCGTCGCTAGGTCACTCACACCAGCTGAAATGTGAAATCCAAAGGAATTTCTGTAGGGTGGCTTCACTGAGCCTATTCAACCCAAAACTGTCCTACTAGTCCTGTAGTACTGCTAGGATCTGAGGGGAGCATTTTGTGTGGAAAGACCCGAGACTTTCTTATAAGCAAGAAAACACAGAGTCTCAGGCTGTAGTGGGTGTACCAGTGTATGTGTCCTCAGAGCCTGGTCACCCCAGCTTGTCTAGGAATTGATTTGCGAGGACACCACGAAGAATGAAGAAACTAATAAAACTGCTAAATAAACTAATAAACTGCTGTCAGATGCCAAAGTTCATTTCAACATAGAAGACTATATATTCTACTAAATTAGAGTTATTTTATTGCCTTAAAAAAAGCTGCCTGTTGCTGCTACATTTTACAGAAGGTAGATTGCCTTTCCTCAAGCATAGCCAGACAGGTTGATGGGATCTGAATCATGGCGCTGTCTTTTCCTTCTCCTGTTCTCCCCAGTCTCCTTTCTTACTCCAAAATATCCAGACTGGTTTTTGTGCTTAGCCCTCCAGGCAGTTGTGTAATGCACCAAGGATGCTCCAGATATACTCACGTAAGAAGTGGACAGAGTCAGCGGTCATGAAGACTGTCCTTTTTGCTGAGTCACTAACAAAACCAACAAATGGGACTGTTGACAACATGTCGCGACGGAGGGAAGACACAGTCACTCAATATGAGTGATCAGCAGACTTCGTTTATTGTCCCTTACAGTCACCTTTTATGCCTTCTTATAATTAGCTCATACATATTACAAAAGTTAAGCTCATTATTGGTTAGTTGCCTAAATACCAAGCCCGCCCCTTGTTTGTCTTCTGTAGTTACCTGTTCCCACCTGCAACATTCTTTTCCCACCAAAATCTTCCTGTTACTGTGTAACAAGGACAGCCAAAGACAGTGTATTTTGCTTTACTTCAGGTAAGCTGAGAGCGATGTGCATTTTTGTCCAGCCAGCTGGACTATGTCTATGTGACCCTTTTCAGCTAGCCAGTTATCCACAACAACATAATAAAAATTTAAATGAGCCACAGGACAGAATCACAGATGTTGGTTTTGGTGCTAAAACATCTCAGTTTATCCTTTCCACTAGATCTGCTTTCTCAAAACTTCATCGATAATTGAGGCCCCTGCATCACTCTAGTTCTTACCTGTCAAAAGAGCTTCCCTAAATATATTAATAAAGTGATGGATTGTTATAAGCTTGAACCTTAGTTTCACAAGTCATTATCACTGGGAGAAAATGTTAGCTGGTTTTCTGGTCTATTTAGATACTAAAATTGTTTTTATTTTAAATTGTTTTTGTTTTTATTCTTATTTTTACCCTTCTGTCTCATTTTTTTGTAGTGGATTCATTTTAAATTTTAGAAAACTGCAAAAACTATTCTGCAGTTTAAATCATAAGGATTCAGTCCAGTAGAGGAGAATTAAATTTTTGATTCTGGTAATGGCAAACATAAATTCCTGATTCAAGTGTTACAATGTCACAGCAAAAACATCAATAGGTTATGTTGCCCCAGAATACCATTCATATACCCCAGGAAAGGGTTTTAATGTAGAACAGGACTTATTTCATGGAATTATGGACCAAACCTCTTGAGGAACACCAGCCTCACATTTGCTGTAAACTGCTTGTGATAAATTAGGGAGGGTGAGGTTTGTGTTGTTACCATGTGTGTCATAAATGGAGATACGTAATGATACAATGTTATTTCAATTGTAATTACAATAATTTACAATTATTCCTTTAGAAATGTGTATTTTTAATCTCTAAACTGTTCCTTATGTTCCATTTTCTCCTTGCAACACATGTAGGTGGAACTGGCCATTTGTATTATGAAAATTTCTTACATCTGGGCTGAAACTTCTGTTAAGCTTTGTCCCTATGAGCACTTCCAGGATATCAGTTTCTTGCACTAACAATCATGTGTTGTCCAAATGTTCTTTGTCAGTTTACGTCCATGAGATTTCTTGGAGATCCAGGTTTTCTCAACTTTCCACTGTGTGCAAATTTGCATATAATATTACTTGCCCCTGGCATGAAACTTAAAAAAGGGTAGTAGTATTGAACTTTTGTAAAAGGTCTTTAACTCCCTTCTCTGCATCTGCTTATGATGAGAGTCTTAAATGTGAAAAAGCAAAAGAATCAGTCGTCAGGAAAAAGCTGTTAAGACTTGGTTTCATTTTATGACAACTAATCAAGTTCACAGTATAGAATAACGACTTTTCTTTCCCACCCTCCTTTTATGGCTAAATGATTCCTTGAAAAAGCCAAGGAAGCTGTGCAGATTGAGGTTATGTATAATCAGAACTAACAAGGGTCTTGGAAATTCTGAAAGTTCATGTCCTGTCAGTACATTACACTACTCATATTTTTAACAACAGCTCTCAAAACAGATGTAAGCCATGGCGAACTGAATCAAAACTTTTAACCATATATATTTACTTGATGTTCATGCTGTTCCTACACATAAGTCCTTGTAATAAAATTTTCTCTGCTTACGTAATGCTGAAGAATGCCTCTCTGCCTTGTTTTGGAAGAAAATACAGCTTCTGACATCTCCTGTATGAGGATAGGCTGAGAGAGTTGGGGGTTTTATCCTAGAGAGGAGGCTCTGGGGAGACCTTATAGCAGACTTCCAGTACTTAACGAGGGCCTCCAGGAAAGGTAGGGAGTGAATTTTTATCAGGGAGTGTACCAATAGGACGAAGGGTAATGGTTTTAAATGGAAAGAAGGTAGATTTAGATTTGATTATGAGGAAGAAATTCTTTGAGGGTCGTGGAACAGTTTGCTCAGAGAAGCTGTGGGTGCCCCCTCCCTGGAAGTGGGCATGGGCATGGCAGAGGGCTGGAAGTAGATGATCTTTAAGGTCCTTTCCAACCCAAACCACTCTATGATTCTACATGAAAACTTTTCAACTCCATCAGTACTTCAGAAAGCATTATTTCAGCTTTAGGCTAGTTTTCAGTGCAATACCTTCAGTTTAGCATGACTAGGTAATATTAGTGTAATTCATTCCTCCTGTGTTGGATAACAGAGCTTGACTCCCTCCGACAACAACCACTCAAATCAATGAATGGGACCTGCTGTGGTCAGGTGATGGAGGTTTTTTATAGATCTAATAAAATGTGGGAACTAAAACTAAAAAGCCTTGAAGGAATAGGAACACTAATAGAAAAAAAGATGCACAACAGATAAGAAGGCTTTGGGAAGTGATGAAAATAAAATTAAATTCAGCAAGAATAAGGTTCCAGTACTATGAAGTGTAATTATTTTCCCCATTCTGTTCTTTCTAAATGGCAGCCAGTTACAAGTGATGTTCCTCAGAAAGCAGTGTTAGAGCCAATGCTATTTAACATCTTCATCAGCAAGAGATAATGGATCTGGATAATGCATAAATGATAAAAATAGGGGGAGCAATTGATACAAAGGAGGGCAGGGCTGCTATTTGAGGGAACACATGCTGAAGAAATGGGATGAAAGGAATTTCAGAAAGTTCAACAGAAACAAATGCAAAGTCCTGCACCTGGGTGGAAAACTGCATGTGACCATACTGGCCAGGGACTGACTGGGTATCAGCTCTGTCAAAGAGAGCTAGGGGTTCTGGTACACAAGCTGAGTGTGGGTCAGCAATGAAAGCAAACCCTGTGCTGGGCTGCACAAGTGAGCAGCAAGCAGGTTGGTGGAAAATAATATTTCCTTCTAATTTGCATGCATAGGTCTGTTTTTGAAATCCTGGGCCCCTGGTACAGCACATGCAGGCAAACCCAAGAGGTTCTATCAGAGGAACAGCAGGATGATTAGGAGGCTGTCACATATGACACAGGAGGAGGCTGGAGGAATTGGGGCCATTCAGCCTGGAGAAAAGAAAGGGTATCTAGCAGTAATCTTCCATGACCTAAAAGGAAAGTAGAAGGAAGGCAGAGCCAGGCTCTTCGCAGAGCTGCACAGCAAAGGAGCAGGAGGCAATAGTCACAATTCACATCAGGGGAAATACCTGCTGGATATAAAGGGAAAATAAGTCTTCGTGATGAGGGCAGTAAGACACTAGAGCATCATCTGACCCTGCAATTAGTTGTTCTTGAAGCAGGCATTTGGACTAGCTGATCTCTAGAGATCCCTGCCAGCCTAAATTTGTCACTCAATCTGTGATTTCTGTGGCCACATGAAAGTACTATTCTAGAACTTCCTCATGCCACAGAGGAGTAGGTTCATCATTAGGTTATTCTCCTGGAGCAGAAGTTAGCAGTGCTCCTTACAGAGCTCTGTCCTGGTGTGTCTGCTTCCCCTCCCTGCTTGGCTGCCCCTTCCACTCCCCTCAGCCTTGTCCTCGCTAAGATTCCCCTTGCTGGCTGACCACGCTTCATTCACCCATTACCTTCTACTTTTGCCCTGTTACCTCTCTTGTCTTTTGCCCCTTCCATGTCTTTCTGGTTAGCTCACCCATTGTTAGCTGGATGATTTCATGTGCAAGTAAATAAGAGGAAAGCAATCCATGGCAGTAGCATATTGATTGGCAAACAGGGATAGTTTGTGTTGGCTACTGATCCAGGCCTTTCGACTTGCAGTTTTTACCTCATGTTATTAGCTTGTTGCTCTGATGGAGGCTGATATGTAGCAATGTCTGCTACCTCAAGAAATACACTAAATCGTGTGTGAGCTGGGCTCAAGAAACAGAGCTGTCAGAAGAAAGGCTCCTCTGTGTGGCACTTTGTTAAATAGCCAGGAGTTATCTGTAGTCTGCCTCTGATTTATGGCTGAACTTTAATGCATGCTTTCTTTTCTTGCCTTCCCTGGCTTGTTTCAATAGCATATTAAATAGGTTCCTGTGTACTATATTTCCTTCAATAACAAAAGATAATTTATATGCATAGATTCATTTTTACTAAGTTAATAATTAAACTCCTCTAACAAGTGTTAAAGAACTAAATGCCAAATTCCTTGTTGTCTTTAATATTTAGATTTCTGTATTAAAATGCATGATTGAGATGTTCTATTATATCAACCTTTAAATGCTGGGTTTAAAACAAAACAACAAAAAAAATTGCTTCTTACAACTGAGCATAAGAGTTGCAGGTTAGGGTGAGAGTGAACTGAAATACAGAAGACCTCGCAACAACACAGTATTCAGAGCTGCAGAAGTAATTCGGCACCCACATGCCTTAACTAATTGCTGCATAACTTAGAAATTATTCCTTCTAAGGCATGTTCAGACAAAAAATAGAAATGTTTAGTCTGTGCCAGCTTTGCAAAGTACTTGCTCCACAAAAGGACTTTATTGTGCTATGTTGTATAGTCCTTGTAAGGACTGCACTCTGGAGAATTCTTATACTGTGTTGCAAGAATTCTTCTGTGCAGTAAATACTGTTGGTGCTAACATACAAGAAGCATCTCCAGCACTGGGCCTTGTGTGGTAAAGACGTTTACGTCAGGAAATATATTGTTCAGTATATAGGGAAGGGAGTTCCTTTAAAACTTGGTCATGTTCACTGCAAGAGAGTTCCTGAAGGTAATGGTAGAAGCCCCAGTTCTGGAATTCTCTAACATTAGATTATTCAGAATTCTACAGTGGTAGACTATGCGTAGGGTCTAGTGGCATCTTTAATGGCAGCGGTATTTTAGGACAGTGCACAGGCCTGGCAGATTTGGCACAGAGCTGTTGTGAGACCAGCACCATCCCTGGCTAGTCTGCGTTTCGTATAGGGCATCTAACATGCACAGTGCCCCCTTTCACATATGTGGTGCAGCCCTAGAGATTGTACAGAAAGCAGTAACAGCTTTAGAACCACGGGAAAGACGATTTCTAACACCTGTGTTTACTGGAATAAAGAAAAAGGAGATAGAACTGCTTATAAAGAAGACTGCATAGTATTCCATAGCAGACAGTACCTTGAAAATTCTAAGATTTCTTTAAAATTTAGTCTGGAGACAAATTATATATTTAACCTATTTTCTTTGTGACTCATCATGGCTATGAGTGTGTTTGACATTTTACTCTATAGAAGGTCTAAAACTTCTTTCAGAGTTGTTTTTGAATATTCCAAATTTCAGGCTGCTGTGACTGATTGTTCAGCATTATCTCCATTGTGTTCTGTAGTTGAATATGATAAATAGCAATATGAAATATATATTGCCACTTAATTTTACTGTTCTAGTGAATAATTATGACAAGTAACTAATTTCATCCATGAAAACTGGAAAGTAAGCACAACAGGGATGCAAAAATAATGTCAGTGATTTCATTTAATAGCTCATATGAGTATTTGCACAGTTTTGGGTGTTTTTTTTCTCGTGTGCATTAGTGTC